>NC_053036.3:581839605-582141751 GCF_002575655.3 Aegilops tauschii subsp. strangulata
GCTTAGTTAGTATGCTTGAAGTATTATTACTTTTATGTCAATATGAAACTTTTATCTTGAATCTTTCGGATCTGAATATTCATACCACAATTAAGAGAATTACATTGAAATTATGCCAAGTAGCATTCCACATCAAAAATTCTGTTTTTATCATTTACCTACTCGAGGACGAGCAGGAATTAAGCTTGGGGATGCTTGATACGTCTCCAACGTATCTATAATTTTTTATTGTTCCATGCTATATTATATTCTGTTTTGGACATTAATGGGCTTTATTATACACTTTTATATTATTTTTGGGACTAAACTATTAACCGAAGGCCCAGCCCAGAATTGCTGTTTTTTGCCTATTTTTTCAGAGTTTCACAGAAAAAGAATATCAAACGGAGTCCAAACGGAATGAAACCTTCGGGAACGTGGTTTTCGGAACGAACGTGATCCAGAGGACTTGGACCCTACATCAAGACATCAACCAGGAAGGCATGAGGTAGGGGGTGCGCCTACCCCCTAGGCGCGCCCTCCACCCTCGTGGGCCCCATGTTGCTCCACCGACGTACTTCTTCCTCCTATATATACCTACGTACCCCCAAACGATCAGATACGGAGCCAAAAACCTAATTCCACCGCCGCAACCTTCTGTACCCGTGAGATCCCATCTTGGGGCCTTTTCCGGAGCTCCGCTAGAGGGGGCATCGATCACGGAGGGCTTCTACATCAAAACCATAGCCTCTCCGATGATGTGTGAGTAGTTTACCTCAGACCTTCGGGTCCATAGTTATTAGCTAGATGGCTTCTTCTCTCTTTTTGGATCTCAATACAATGTTCTCCCCCTCTCTCATGGAGATCTATTCGATGTAATCTTCTTTTGCGGTGTGTTTGTTGAGACCGATGAATTGTGGGTTTATGATCAAGTTTATCTATGAACAATATTTGAATCTTCTCTGAATTCTTTTATGTATGATTGGTTATCTTTGCAAGTCTCTTCGAATTATCAGTTTGGTTTGGCCTACTAGATTGATCTTTCTTGCAATGGGAGAAGTGCTTAGCTTTGGGTTCAATCTTGCGGTGTCCTTTCCCAGTGACAGTAGGGGCAGCAAGGCACGTATTGTATTGTTGCCATCGAGGATAACAAGATGGGGTTTATATCATATTGCATGAGTTTATCCCTCTACATCATGTCATCTTACTTAAAGCGTTACTCTGTTCTTTTGAACTTAGTACTCTAGATGCATGCTGGATAGCGGTCGATGTGTGGAGTAATAGTAGTAGATGCAGGCAGGAGTCGGTCTACTTGCCTCGGACATGATGCCTATATACATGATCATACCTAGATATTCTCATAACTATGCTCAGTTCTGTCAATTGCTCAACAGTAATTTGTTCACCCACCGTAATACTTATGCTCTTGAGAGAAGCCACTAGTGAAACCTATGGCCCCCGGGTCTATTTTCCATCATATTAATCTTCCAACACTTAGCTATTTTTATTGCTTTTTACTTTACTTTGCATCTTTATCACAAAAATACCAAAAATCTTATCTTATCATATCTATCAGATCTCCCTCTCGGAAGTGACCGTGAAGGGATTGACAACCCCTTTATTGCGTTGGTTGCGAGAATTTATTTGTTTGTGTAGGTGCGAGGGACTCGTGCGTGGCCTCCTATTGGATTGATACCTTGGTTCTCAAAAACTGAGGGAAATACTTACGCTACTTTACTACATCACCCTTTCCTCTGCAAGGGAAAACCAACGCAGTGCTGAAGAGGTAGCAAGAAGGATTTCTCGCGCCGTTGCCGGGGAGTCTACGCAAGAGTCAACATACCAAGTACCCATCACAAACCCTTATCTCCCGCATTACATTATTTCCATTTGCCTCTCATTTTCCTCTCCCCCACTTCACCCCTGCCGTTTTATTCGCCCTCTCTTTTCCGTTCGCCTCTTTTTCGCTTGCTTGTCGTTATGGCTAGTCCCCTATCTGCTCCTTTGTCCCCTGAGTTTGAAGTTCTTCACTTTAAACAAAGATAAGGGGAAAATTTAAAAGATGATTGGTATAGGATGATGGAATCTTATCGTAATTCCACCTTAGAGGTGAGTTTTAGATTTTGCTCCGCAGTTTTTATGTTGGACTGAATATGTCCCATAGACAACTCTTGGATTGTGTTGCCAAAGGAAATTTTATTGAAATTGATCCCAGTGTTGCACATGAAATCATAGAGGGGTAGTGGGAACATTACCTCAACAAAAGGGGCCACAACATACCCAGGAAGAGACACAAGTTTTTGAAAAGATTTGCGAAGTAACTAAGATCTTACAAAAATCTCTTGAACCTCTTAAGAGCGTTAGCGGAAATATTCACCGCATGAATATGTTGATTACCCTTTGCAATAAGCGGTTGGATTCTTTAGATCTAAAAATTTCTGAATATGAAGGGAAACGTAAAGAACCTCCCGGATTCGAGCATGATTCCGCTAAAAAATTGAAAGCCAAAGATGACAATACCTAGATATATCCCTTGCTTTTATGCCTAGCTAGGGGCGTTAAACGATAGCGCTTGTTGGGAGGCAACCCAATTTTATTTTAGTTTTGTTTGCTTTTTGCTTCTGTTTAGGAATAAATATTTGATTTAGCCTCTGGTTAGATGTGTTTTTATGTTTTAATTAGTGTTTGTGCCAAGTTTAACCTATAGGATCTTCTTGGGTGATAGTTATTTGATCTTGCTGAAAATTCCAGAAACTTTCTGTTCACGAAAATAATTGTTAAAAATCACCAGAACGTGATAAAATATTGATTCCAATTGCTGCTGATCAATAAACAAATTATCTAGGTCTTCCTATTTTGTCTGAATTTTTGGAGTTCCAGAAGTTTGCGTTAGTTACAGATTACTACAGACTGTTCTGTTTTTGACAGATTCTGTTTTTCGTGTGTTGTTTGCTTATTTTGATGAATCTATGGCTAGTAAAATAGTTTATAAACCATAGAGAAGTTGGAATACATTAGGTTTAACACCAATATAAATAAATAATGAGTTCATTACAGTACCTTGAAGTGGTGTTTTGTTTTCTTTCGCTAACGGAGCTCACGAGATTTTCTGTTAAGTTTTGTGTTGTGAAGTTTTCAAGTTTTGGGTAAAAGATTTGATGGATTATGGAACAAGGAGTGGCAAGAGCCTAAGCTTGGGGATGCCCATGGCACCCCAAGATAATCTAAGGACACCAAAATGCCAAAGCTTGGGGATGCCCCGGAAGGCATCCCCTCTTTGGTCTACTTCCATCGGTAACTTTACTTGGAGCTATATTTTTATTCACCACATGATATGTGTTTTGCTTGGAGCGTCTTGTATGATTTGAGTCTTTGCTTTTTAGTTTACCGCAATCATCTTTGCTGTACACACCTTTTTGAGAGAGACACACATGATTCGGAATTTATTAGAATACTCTATGTGCTTCACTTATATCTTTTGAGCTATATAGTTTTTGCTCTAGTGCTTCACTTATATCTTTTAGAGCACGGCGGTGGTTTTGTTTTATAGAAACTATTATTCTCTCATGCTTCACTTATATTATTTTGAGAGTCTTAAACATCATAGTAATTTGCTTAAATTGGGAAATTAATCCTAATATGTTAGGTATTCAAAACTAGTAAAAAACTTTCTTATGAGTGTGTTGAATACTAAGAGAAGTTTGATGCTTGATGATTGTTTTGAGATATGGAGGTAGTAATATTAAAGTTGTGCTAGTTGAGTAGTTGTGAATTTGAGAAATACTTGTGTCGAAGTTTGCAAGTCCCGTACACTACAAAAAATATACACTTCCGTGATGATACGTGTTTGCCACAGTAGGTCGCGTTTTTTGTCATGCATGTACATCCATGACAAATTTATGACAGAATCAAGATTGTCATACCTGTGCTGTCGTAGAAGTGTTCCATGACATTACCAAAATTATCATCACGGAAGTGTCCACTTCCATGACGATAAATCGCGCGTCACAGAAGTGCTTTCGTCAAGGGTGACCGACACGTGGCATCCACCGTAACGGAACGCCGTTAAGCTATCGGGTCGGGTTTTGGATCCGATAACCCGTTAACAGCCCCGACCAATGGGGATTTTCCACGTGTAAAATCATCATTGGCTGGAGGAAACACGTGTCGGCTCATCGTTGGGACAGATGTCATCCACTCATTGGACAGAAGGCGCCTATGATACGTCAACACGTGGCATGGCCCAACAGAGGCCCATTCCTGTGAAAAGGCCGGCCCGTTTGACTTGGTCAAAAGGTGGCGGGCCGGCCCATGGAAAGCCTGTTAACGGCCTGTTCGCATATAGCCCATTTACAGCCCGCTAACCCAAGGCCCGTTACGCCCTATCCGAATTAGGCCCAGTAGCGTCATCTGGGCCATCCAATATGATTCCAGCCCGTTTTCACTTCTGGCCCATGTATGGCCCATGACGTCTTTCGGCCCATATGAGGCCCTATGTAACTCTTGGCCTATTAACGGCCCGTGGTGAAACTGGCCCGTAATGAATAGTGTATCACTTTACACCCATTAACCGCCCGTGGTGAAACTGGCCCGTAATGAACAGTGTATCACTTTATACCCATTAACGGCCCGTTATTCCGTTGGGCCATTTCCAGCCCATGTTATCTTTCGGCCTTCTCAGAGCCCATTTATTCTTGGGCTCATTTCCAGCATTCGTTTACTTACGGCCCGTTACTGTCATTTTCTGCTTGTGGGCCAAATTCAGCCCGTGGTTACAGTTGGCCCGTTTGTGGTCCGTTAATACGTTGGGCCATTTTCATAGCGTCATCAAATACGGCCTATTAACGATGGCCCATTATGGTCGGCCCATGAACGGACGATTCCAACTCTAGCCCGTTTACGACCATAATGCGGTCTGTTTGGCACATGTTTGGCCAATCGATCATACGGCCCGTATAAGGCCCATTGATGATACGGCCCGCAGAAGGCCCATTGTTTCTATGGCCCGTAGAAGGCCCATTGTTTCTACGGCCCGTAGAAGGCCCACTGTTTCTACGGCCAGTAGGAGGCCCAGTGTCACTACAGTAAATATTAGCCCATGGTTATTGTGGCCTAGTTTTAAAAAATAGGTTATTGCAGCCACTAGTTAACCGCGGAAAAAGAACTGTAATTACTACAAGCAAACAAATAAACAAGACAGCAAGGAAATAAATAAGCAAGCAACTAACGCTAGGCTATCTTGGCTATTACACATATTACATCCACTGGGCATCAAAGTTCGCCGCCAGTGCAAATATAGGGAACAAAGCAGCATATCATATACACTGGTTGTCAAAGTTGGCGACCAGCGCAAATAAACGCCGCAGCAAAACAAATCCAGAACTAAAACCACTTCAGAAGATCTCAAGAAACAATATCCTGGGTACCCATAATGCTGGAAAGATGCTTAGCAAGTTTATTAACTTTCTCTTGTTTGGCTCTTAAATCCTCCAGCGCTTGCTGTTGCACCAGAAAATATGCATCTGAATTCTGCAGGGACTTCCTCAGTCCTTCAGCTTCCTGTCGCAGCACATCTGATCGATGTCTTTCAACTTGAAGTTGAGACTCAAGAAGACGAACTGATTCAGGCAGCGAGTTCGAAGAGTTTGTGCCAGCAGTAGTGGCCAGTAACTCGAACACTACATCAAGACAGGACTTTTGGGTTCCCTCACTGTCGTCAAGATAGTTTTTATCAGCTTTCTTGGAGACCAACAGGGATGTCTCACTATCTTGAACCTTATCTGCATTACTTCCTTTACCATTGGATAACGCGGTACTGTTCTCCAATATTTTCTCTGCATTCTAAAAGAGAAACAAGCAGACACATCACATGTTTACCATGTTGTATATGAAACTCATTTTGGTAAATGAGTTCAGTAGTAAAGTGGACAGGATAACAGCATGAAACAAACATATATCTATGTACCATGGTCACTTTATGGTCTATATCATTCTAGTTTTTGTTGCCAAATCAAGATAGAGACACAATTCAAATAATATTTGTTCAAGACAAAGCAGAATAGATAGAATATAAGTGTGGGTAACTATAGAGCAATAACAACACTTGTAATGTGCATGACATGAGAACATAATTGTTTATTCAATTGAAACTGAAATCAAAATAGAGCAGGTTACAACAGCAAACCAGTTAAAGAAACAGGTTTAAAACATACCTATTGCGCCCTTGGAGTTTCAATTCCATCCATCAAATTTGAAAATAGTTGGTATGAGTAAATACAGTAATGCAAGAGCAAAGGAGTATGAACCATAGCTACAGAACCTGACCTGAGAACAAATCTTCTTCTCCTTTAAGTGTTGAGTTGGGATTCGGAGTGGTGGTCCTCGTGCTTTGGGCACTGCAGTTCCCTTAGTAACTACTCGTGTTTGGGTGCTCTATGGTGGAGACGGTGCTGTGTCAACTGGAACTGGGTTACTATCTGCCAGGGTTGGGGTTAGAAAGGGTGTAGCTGGTTCTCTGTCCAACTGGGTAGGGGTACAATCTGCGAGAGTCTGGGTTATGTGTGGTGGATCTGGTCCTTGGGCAAGTACAACCGTGGTTCTATCTGCATCAACTGGTAGCACTATCTTTTCTGAAGACCGTGTTGTTACTCCCTTAGATACTGCCATCACGCTCTCCAATTCAAATGGCTGATAAACAAGAAAAGTAATTGAAAGTATAGACATTGTATGGTAGACATGTGCAATGGATAGTGGGGAATAAAAGAGGGCATGAAATAATTCATATTTATGTTGTCTAACCAAACAGGATAGCATGACACAATTTCACATATATGATGGCTAACTAAACAGGATAGCATGACACAATTTCACATTATGATGGCTAACTAAAAAAGATGGAAAGACATAGTTCAAAATATGAGACTATGTAAACAGGATGACATGACATAACTATATAATGTGTTTATTAAATTGGTTGGCATGCCATAATTCACATACATTCACGGATAGAATGCCATAATTCAAAATATGATGACTGTAAACACTAAACAGGATGAGATGATATAACTATATGATGTCTTTATAAATGGGTTGCCATGCCATAATTCAGAAAGATGATGTGTATGTACTATGTAAACATGATGGCATGATATAATTCAAATATATGATTTATATAGTAAGCAAGTAAGCAGATGGCAATCCATATATGATGTAAAAACTAAGCAATGCAAGACAACATGCATGACATGGGTAATATAACCCTGCCAAGTTTGAGCATAGACCTCAGGGGGGAAATAGGACTGGTCATCAGTCTCTGAATCCTCCTCTGAGGAGCTCTCTGTAACCAGCAAGATGTCTGCTTCAGCAGGTAGCATTGTCTGCTCTGAATACCTTGTTTTCACTCCAGATACTTCCATCACCGCTTCAAATGGCTGATGCACAGGAAGAGTAGTTGAATATACAAATGTTGTCGACAAATGGAACACGTAATACAAAAAAATGATAGCATGATATAATTCACATACATGATGATTGGCTAAACAGCATGGCATTGCATAATTCACATATATAATGCCTTTGCAACAAGATAGCATTGTATAATTCACATATATAATGTCTTGCAACAAGATGGCAATGCATAATTCACATATATGGTAATTAGACACTGAACAGGTGGCATTCACACAAAGCATGTCTAAACTAATCAAATGACATAGCAATGCGAGACACCATACGCACGATATGAGCAACATAACCCTGCCAAGTTAGAGCATACACCTCGGGGGGGGGGGGGGGATAGGACTGGTCATCTGTCTCTGAATCCTCCTCTGAGGAGCTATCCGTAACCAGCGAGATATGCGCTTCGTCAGATAGCATGGTCTGCTCTGAAGACCTTGTTTTCACTCCAGAATTTGCCATCACCGTGTCAAATGGCTGATGCACACGAAGAGCAGTTGAATGTACTAACATTGTTGACAAATGTAATATGTAACGAAAAAAAGGATGGCCTGATATAATTTACATATAAGATGACTGGCTAAGCAGGATGGCATTGCAAAATTCACATATATGACGCCTGGCTAAACAAGATGGCCTTGCATAATTCACATAAACGATGAATAAACTAAACAGATGGCATTCGCACAAAGGATGTCTAAACTAAGCAGATGACATATTTGATGTATAAAGTAAGCAATGCAAGACACCATATGCATGATATAACCAACATCAGCATGCCAAGTTAGAGCGAAGACCTCAGGGGGTAAATAGGAGTTGTCTTCTCCTTCTGAATCCCCCTCAGAACAGATATCTTCCTCTCGATTACAATCCGAAATGCGTGGAGGGGGGCTGCCTTTGCGCCTACCATGGAGCGACGTTTGCATGAAATTTTATTGCCACGCAAGGCTCGTCTCTTTTGCTCTACATGTTCAGTTCCATTGTTTACAATAACTGTCATGCATAGGAATAAAACATAGTGAGATTATGTAAGGAGTGCATGCAGAAATCCAGAGTGATGGTAGCAACCTGTGGATAGACCCAAAACCAATAATAGCAGGCAGATAATGGCTTCGGTTAAAAAATACAGATAATTGCTTCTTTACTGTTTGTTTCCCACCCAACATGAAACTCATAGTAGACACCAGAGATTAACCAGATAGTAGATAGATACTATTGATAGCGGCCCCGATATGTACCCCACAACCATTTAAAAACTCAAGTTTGACCATTAGTTTGGAGCTGACTCAGAGTCTAATCGGTGAACAGGACGATAAAGTAGCATGTAATATTAAGCAATGCATAACGTAAGCAGACACGAAAGAGTGCGACCTCTCTTGCGGACCCGTGTAGTCCTCGAGGTCGTCTGCTCGGTTGATGATGGTAATGTAGTTTTCATGGCTGCCAGCGGCGGGGAAGAAGATCTGAGGCGGCGAAAGACAGTCTGGAGGCCGGATCCCTGCTGTGCTGGACCCTTCTATCGTTGGAGCAGCTGAGCTGGGGTGGACGATGGCGCAGCAGGAGCGGGACAAACCACGCAAGGTTTTCTTTGACAACTATCTGTAAGAGAAGTAATTCTGTAAGGGCTCGTTTGAATTGGAGGATTCCAACAATGCGGGGATAGGAAATAGACAGGAATAGGATAGGAATGCACGTGCAATGCAAAACAGAGAATTTAAAAACACAGGATTTCTGCTAATCTGGGTGTTTGATTCACAACAATTGGAAGATCACAGGATGCGAAGAAGCATGGTGAGATTAAGTCAAACCACAAGAAAATGTACGGTTGTAATGCTATTATGCTACTATCTCTTAGTCTTGTGCTTCATGAATAGGAATTTGAAAAGGAGGACAAGTGAAAATTAAAATTCCTATGTTTTTTCTTTCAAGGAGACACTAAAGGAACAAATCCGTGTGCTCAGTGGACAATATATATAACATGTAGAGTAAAAAAGAGATGCAACAAGTGTACAACCTCTTTGGCGAAGCCATGTCGATCTCAGCGTGATTGGGTTGGCTGGTGAGGATGCTCCGGCTGACTTTGCTGTCGGAGGAGGGGAAGAAGATCTTAGGCGTCTGGAGATGGAGCCCGAGGTACTGCTCCGCTGTGATGGAGGGTTTCGTCGTTGGAGCAGCTCCGGTGAGTTGTACGACGCCGAGGCTGAAGCAGGACAAGAGAGACAATGAACAACATTAACTTGAGTGGAATTCTAATAGCATCTCCAATACATGACGTAAAATACATAACCACAAAGTGCTAGATGTAAAATACATCAGCCGCTCATCTCTGAACTTAACTGTCGAAACTGAACTTAACTGTCGAAACTGAACTTAACTGTCGAACCTGAATTTCGCTGTCGAAACTGAATTTTGCTGTCGAAACTGAACGCACTAGCAAGGTGAGGCTACACATCGGTTGACTGACTTTTTCATCTCTGGTCAGTCGATTTTGCAGCCGTTGGATACGAAATCAAGGGCATGCGGTTCATCTTCAACCTCCACCCCCCTGAGCCGCCAGCCACCACCGGCCAAACAGCAGCCCCCAGCCGCCCGCGGCCAGCGGTGCGCCGCACCGCCCGCCCCGAAAACACTCCCCACCGCCGGTCCGCCGCCGCCCCGGCCATCCCTCTAGGCCCTCCCGTGCCGAGCTTTTTCTCCGGCGATCCCCACGCCACCGCCCCGCCAACGCCCCGCCACCGCCCCCATCCTGAACCCTAAGATAGATAGTGGGGTACCTCTCCGGCGAGCCCCCTCCCCGCTGCGACTGGTTCTTCCTTCACCCCGGCGAGCCCCCCCCCCAACCCCCTGAAAATCGACTGACCCAAAAGTCGATTCAGTCAACTGAAGTGTAGCTAAATCGGAGCAGCATCGCAAGCAAGAGCAAGAGCAAGAGCGAGAGCGGCAGCGTGAGCAAGAGCAATAGCAAGAGCAGACCAGGCAGGGGACCGAGAGCAAGAGGAGAGCAGCAGCGCGAGCGAGAGCTAAAGCAGCAGCAGCTCCTACTGATGTGGACGTCGCTGCCGAGGGAGCGATGCCGTGGAGGAAGTGGCCGGCGACGCCGCCGTGGATGGAGCCGTGCCGTGTCGGCTCGGGACCGAGCGCCGGCAGCACCGTGAGATCGAATCAAGAAGAAAATGCGGCGATTAGTGTACAACCTCTTTGGTGGCGCCGATTAGGCCGCAGCTTCATCCGAGGAAACGGTGATGATGATGCTCTTCCGGTGGTGCAGGTGAAGACGGCGGTGTGGGAATGGAGGTGGCGCGAAAGACGAGGGGAACATCGGGCAGCTCCTTGGAGGTGGAGGACGGGGTGGCTGAACCGGCGGGACGATGAGATTGACGACGGATCCTCATCCGGTACGGTGGATGAGGGACGTCGAGGTGTTGCTGTGGACGACGTCGTCGGGGAAGAGGCTCCGGCTGGGTGGCGGACGGAGCAGGGTGTGAGGTTTCGTCGCGGGTTTTCGCGGCCTCGCTGTACGAATGGGTGGCGGATGGGATGGCAGTGGGGAACCATGGCTTAGAGACGCGCTTGTCTGAAATGTGGGGTAAGTTACGAAAGTACCCCCACCGATTTGAGGCGGTTCTTTCGGTTCAGGGGTACCACGGGCACTTCGCGTGTCGGGATTTCACAGGAGGTGGGAGTTTTCGCGCGCGTTGTAATTTCGGAATATCAAGGCGCGGGTTGAGATGGAGGGAGTTGTCGGAGCACAACGAGACAAAGATATATCTTAAATATTTCGGGCTAACAAGGCGCGGGTTGAAATTTCCGGACAAGCCTAATGTGTACTGTACCAAATCAATGCGCACTACAAATGTCATTCAAAACTTTGAATTCATGTTATGTTCAATTAAAATATTTCGCTACGTGTATAATGCATGCAACCTACTACTCAAATGAACGTTTTAGTGCATTCCAAACGTATATACTACCGCTTCAATATGAACTAAATTTGAATTCGTTTCTCTCTTTGAATAAGATCTACAGTAATGATTGTTGTGAAGTCAAAGCATTTGAATTCGTTTCTCTGTTTTAATAAGATCTACAATCATCATTATTGTCATGTTAAACCATCGTTTGTGTATTATCTTCACAGCACACCACATGATTAGTCTCGAGTTACATATGAACTATGTGTACTATATGAACTCGAACTAGATTTTTTGAAACCACTTTATTTTGATTTCAAATCACATTATATTTCTAGCTCTCGCTAGATCTTCATAATCTAATGTCTCATATGTATAATGTGTTTATCACATTATGTATGGTGCCCCGCCCCTACGCCTACAAGTATTTAGATGTGAGTTGCAAACACCACACATTACCACAAATTCAAATAAAATGTGAGCATGTTCGATATATAGTATTGTTTAGATTGTTCGATATTTAGTTGTAAGCTGCAAATGCCACACATTATCACAAATTCAAATAAAATGTGAGATTGTTTGATGTATAGTATGGTTTAGATTGTTCGGCATTTAGCTGTGAGTTGCAAACGCCATGCATTATCACATTATGGTATAACATGTGCACAACACGTGTATCACCGCTATATTCATGCATGCAATGTTTAAAACACTATGATCTCCTATTCAAATATATGAATCCGCTTTCATATCAAATTATGATCTTTGTTAGTCTCTTACACCCACACAATCATCTAACCTTTGTAGCTACCACTAACTTTCTCTTGTGCATGCACACGCCCTCCTCGCCCTCCCCCTCCCTCGGCATTCTATCCACCGGGCACATTCATTTTTTTCTTTAGGTCGTTCTCCCAGAGTCTCCACAACTCCTTTCCGACACACACCGATCGATAAACCTCTCCAGCGATGCCTGCCTACAACATACACACACACCTTCAATCTCCTCCTTTACGTGTCCTTGCCTCGTGTCTCTCAACGGTCAGACACACATGTAAACTCTCGCCCCTCTTTTCATCGATCTCACAACCGCACACTCCTCCCCCTATCTATCTAGTAGTTGGCCCTCTCGCACCACCTCCTAGCTCCATTCTCTCTGTCTATCCGTCTCGCTGGGCCTTATTTGCCTCTAACAAATGGACGTACACCGACCGATCTCTCGCTATACATATAGCTAGCTAGGTCCTTATAACTTGTTTTTACCCACACGTCAATCGATCTACCTCATTAGTTGTGTCTCTCCCTTCCTCCGTCAAACAACAATTGATCTACCGATCTAGTTAGGTTTGCTTACCAAACACATGGTTCCCCTTCATCATCCATGGATGCGTCCCGACAGATCTATCACGCACAGGCACACACAGAAACACATCCCCACTCTTATTGATAACATTGCAGTTCCACCCTCAGTTTGTCTAGTAGGCCTCTCCCACCATCTTCGAAAAGCAACTCCATCACCCATCCAGCACTCTACCCCTCTCCCTCCCTCTCCCTCCCTCTCTCGCTCTCCTCTCTTTCTCTCTCTCTCTCTGTCCCATCATATTTCCCGTCCTTCAGTTATGTATGGATGTCGACCGATCTCCCTCAAGACATAGCTGGGTCTCTCCTTCTCAACACATATACGAGTCGTTCTACCTCTATAGTTAGGCCTCTGCCTACCCCTCCCCCCACCCCCCTCCCCCCCCCCCACACACACACCGACACATCGAGCGCTCTAGTCATGTCTCCCTGCCACACACAAACTTGACATGTGCCCTCTAACGTTCCGGTAGGCCAGTCGCCCTATATCTTTGACTTGCACACACACACAATTTCGATGGCTCTCTTCATCGATCTCGCACCCACCCACTTGATCCTCTCTTCGACTCTATTGATAGCTATGACCCCTCCCTCTCTTCTCGTGGATTGCCCGACCCTCTATGTATGATATGGATAGGCCTCCATTTCACACACATTGCATGCAAAAAATTGTTTGAGATGTCATCGACACATATTCCCACAAATAATTCACGAAATCAACCCCCCACCAAACCCCCCACCCCAAAACAAAAAACACTCACGAACGTGGTTTGTATCTCTCACACACACCCACGTAGGTGGGGGACGTGCACGAAGAGAAGAGGTGCATGCGCGGCGCACGTACTCCTGTCTCTTTCCCAACCACACCCGCGTGGGTACACGGTGGAGCTCATTTCTTTACGAAAAAGGCAGCCCACGTGGTAATTTGGCACGTGTACTAGTTGTCCACTTGGTGGAGGGAGGATCGTCTACCACGGGTGAACAAACAAATTGCGACTTGACGTGTTATGTTAAAAAAAGAGGCAAACCATGTGGGGCCTACCTTAGAGGCAAGGCTCTATACACTGGAGTACTTTTGATGTGTCCCGTCAACTCGCAGAACGAGGAGAAGCTTGCTTAGTACGTCGTCTCCCCCGCCCACGGGCGCGGTGGCTCGCAGGATGAGGTGAAGCTTGCTCCGCCTTACGCCCGCTCCCTCGCCCATGCGCGCGGTGGCTCGCAGGACGAGGAGAAAAATTTACTACTCCCTCCGTTTACTCCTCGTCCCTACTACCTTGGTTATAGAGATTATATCATATTGTTTGGAATATATATGTCCTTTAGTAGATTTCAATATGAACTACTAGTACATACTCCAAACACTGATGTATATAGACGTATTTTAGAGTGTAGATTCACTCATTTTGCTCCGTATGTAGCACTCTCCCTCGCCCCTCGACCCTCGCCCACGTGGTGGACGTGCAGCAATTCATTCGGTCTCATATAGCCAGAACGATATATACTGCACTACCATTATTGCTCGACTTCCCGAAGAGGAGAAGAGCCAATCGCAAGGTTAATATTTTGGAGATGCCAAGCGCAAGGTTATAGGAGAACGAGTAGTAGGTGCCACGTCATTTATAAATAAAGTTTTTTTTCTTCAGTGGCACGTACGCAATATGATAGGTTCATATGGAGAGAAAAGGAAACCGCTCCACTATATACATAGTTAGGACGGGCCAGCCTACACGGTTGCTTGCTGGGGTTGCTCTCTTCACACTCTCTCGCACAAAACGACTGTGGCCACATCTCTAACATCCTGGCGGATCACGTCCGCTTGGGGAAGGGGTGGATGCTTAGTGTAGATGCGGTGGCCGTCGCCGACGGCGAAAACCCACTGTCAGCACGTCCCGATCAGGGGTCCCCGCCGTTCTCTCTCACAAAGCCGGTGAGGTTGCCTTCGTCCCTTGCTCACTGCCGCGACGTGGGCAGTTGCCGCCTCCCGCCGCCCTCCTCAAGGTTGAGCTACGTCCCTCAGGTACAACTCCCTTTACAGCCGGCTTGCACCACTGCTCCAGCTGCCCACATCACTCCCTGTGGATATTTCTCTACTTCTTTGCCTCGCACATACCTCTACTGGCTTCTACGTACTGTATTTGTGATGAGTTTATGTCTCATCAACTACTCCCAGTAATCTTATTCTAATCACGCTTCTTCAATTTCTTTGCCACAGGGCTGCTCATCTCGATTTTGGTGAAACTGCACAAAATGATCCGATGGTCAAAAGGTTGCAAACTTCATTTATTAGGAAGCTCGAACGTTGCCAGCAAATTGAAGCCTAGTCAGGGTTCACGGTTCAAGGGCTAGGGACTGCATGGATCGTTTTTCTCTTTAGCTGCCTCTATTCCAAAATAAGTGTCAACTTTAGTAGTAGTACAACTTTGTACTAAAGTTTGCACAAAGTTGAGACACTTATTTTGGAACGGAGGGAATACATATTTTCTATGATCTGTCAATCATTGAGATGCAATAGCATGCATGTTAGTCTCCTTTGTATTTGATGAAATGTTGCAACGGGCAACCTTGGACGCAAGATACATGTAACAGAAGCTGGAAGCTTCATAGCATTGTACAAATTTATCTCGCTGATAAATTACAGTACGTACTATACTAGTACTTCCTCCGTTCCTAAATATAAGTCTTTGTAGAGATTTCACCATGAACCACATGCGGCTGTATATAGATGCATTTTAAGTGTAGATTCATTCATTTTGTTCCGTATGTAGTGGAATCTCTACAAAGACTTATCTACTAGTAATAGCTAGCCCCCACTACTAGGAATTATATATCCTCTCCTTGAGCCACATCATCAAAATTGATGTAGCCGTTAGATGAAGTAACTCAGTCCATAATAGCCGTCTGATCTAGACGTTGAGAGGCTCCGCACTAAGCCACATGCAAGCATGCAGAAATACCGTGGCACATGCATGTGAGTGGGTTTTAAATCACATCAACATGTCTGCATGCAAGCATGCATCGGTAGCATGGATGTAAGTGAGCTTTTAAGTCCCATTAACATGTCAAAAAGAAAAATATAATCCCATTATGCAGTAGGAGTTGGCTGATCTTTTTTCCTTACGTGGGATGATATAAATGATGATGGGAGTTTATTTAGTTTGGCTACCACATTTGTCATGCGGTTATAGAGTTTTTTTTTAGTTCTATGAAATCGATAATTTTGCGCAGAGAGATATACCGCTGTTCCGCGGCAATGCGCGGGGACTCATCTAGTAATATTTAGGAACGGAGGGAGTACTATGTAAAGAGTTAGGTGTCGCACGGTGATAGTGTGAGGTGGGCCATGTAATCACTGAGCCTGTGTGTTTTCACTGCTCTTGCACGCCTCCGCTGTAAGAATGGAGAAAATTGTAATCTAGTAGTAGTACCTCCTTTCGCCGAAAGCGTGGGACATCCAGCAGTCCTGCCACCTCAGTAATAAAGATCAATGAGCCATCAAATCACATAGACCCAGCAGTAAGTTGGACGGACGAAGCAACCATCACTCTTGCGCCAGTGAGAGGTCGCGTCCGCTCTGCCCGGGCATGAATGCGGCAACGATTCTTTGGAGCGGCGCTGACCGTTTCGGGCGGGAAGCGCGCGTGGGCGATGGAGGGGCTTTGGGTGGGCCAGGCTAGTCAGGAGCGGGCGTGGCATCTGTCCACATGTCCCTACCGGACACGCCCGGAAACGAGAGGATGCACCGACTCTCGCGGCTAAAATCGCACTACACTACACAACATCTCTCTGTAGGAGGAGGTCGATCTGTCGCTCTCTCTAACACACACATGCTGTTAAACACACACACGCACACGCACGCACCTTGGTCCCGTTGCACCTTCTAACGTGACTTATTACACCTAGACGGAGGGAGTAGTAAGTATACGAGATACGGTGGCACACTGACTTAAGTCGAATACAAGTGCCCAAAATTTGTGTGCATGTTATAATAAGGATTCACTTAAAATAGTACGTGAGCGAACAGAGGGATCAATTGGACAGTGTTCCCGAGCAGTAGCGAGATGTGTGAGGTAAGATACACCGCTGGCGCTTTTAATTTTTCTTATTAATTTGTTTGTTTCACCCTCTGACTGGTGGGACCCAACGTACAACGTGGAGAGAGGTAAGGTGACTAAGGCTGCATTATTTCTGCACCACTGTGGATAGTCTTACCACCAAAGCCACATGACACGATTATGATTGAAATCCCAATGACTCCTACACACACACAAAAAACACGGCATGCTTGCCACACGAATGCAGGAATGTATAAAAGGTTATTTCCCTCTCGCTGAACATAATTGGAGGGTTGTGTAGCTGGTTAGCCTGTTCGCTCATCAAACTTGAGGTCTCGGGTT
Organism: Aegilops tauschii subsp. strangulata; assembly: GCF_002575655.3. Taxonomy (NCBI): domain Eukaryota; kingdom Viridiplantae; phylum Streptophyta; class Magnoliopsida; order Poales; family Poaceae; genus Aegilops; species Aegilops tauschii. Next base: position 581,856,698 of record NC_053036.3, read on the forward strand.
CGATAACTACACTTGAGCATAATTTGTGCCAGGAGGATTCTTTGACTGGTCAAAATGCTTTCTAGGGTTTGCACGCTTCACTCTCTCTCTCAAGTATATATATACACGCTGGAGCCTCAGCGCTTGTAGTTGCTCTCTTCACACTCTCTCGCCCTCTCCCACTGGAGCCTCAGCGCTTGTAGTTGCTCTCTTCACACTCTCTCGCCCTCTCCAGATCTAAACAAGACTTCATTGGCCTCTCTATCCCCTCACTGCTGCTCAAAGAGCCGGCAGGATCCGTCCGCCAGGAAGGGAAGGAGGCTTAACATTGTCGCCGTCGGCGAGGGACTACCGGCGCAGCTGTTCACTTTCCACCCAGTGGCGGCACGGGAGGGCCTCCGACCCCTTCTTCTTCGCCGCCGTCCCGTCGCCCACCGAACCACGCCCCAAGAACCTTAAGGTATAATTTACTTACTCCACATGCATTGTTCTAGCTGCATGTATACCATGAATCTAGGACGTGGTTCAAAGAGGAAAGGAGTGGGGGAAAGTAGTGGGAAAAGTTGTATATAGCATGAATCTAGGACATGGTTCAAAGAGGAAATGAAGGGGGAAAGTTGTATAGCATGAATCTAGAACGTGGTTCAAAGAGGAAAGGAATGGGGGAAAGTAGTGGGGAAAGTTGTATCGCATAAATCTAGGACGTGGTTCAAAGAGGAAAGGAAGGGGCGAAAGTACTAGTTCAAAAAGGAAAGGAAGGGACAAGGTTGTAGAGTTTGAGCAGGACTAGATTTGCTGCGCTCACATAGGGAAAGGTGTCTAAAGATAACAAAACTGGGACCAACACAAATATGCTCCTTGGTTGTTTGTTCTTTGTTGCAATAGACTGTGCATGACCACAGTACATCGGTAGATGCACATGGTGCTGGTGCGTCCACTATCCCGTGCAATTCATTAGATGTTGTTAATCTAAGGCCCTGTTTGGTTAAAAACTCCCTAGTCCCTACCTGCTTGGTTCCAGGGACTAAACATGGACTAGAGGTTATTAAATGACATGCTAAAATACCATGTTACCCCTAGTAATGAACTACTAATAGAGACAAGGTGCGATGCGTGGCAGGGGCAACTGTTTGAAAAAGTCCCAAAAAGACTCCCTCGGGGTCTTCTTTCTTTAGTCCCAAATGCCCACTTTTAGTCCCTAAAAGTCCCTCCTGTTTGGTTTAGATGGGACTGACACGTAGTTTTTTTAGTCCCTACACCAAAATGTCCCTGTAAACAAACACCCTCTAATAATGCCACTGGAAAATTGATGCAATGCCACAGTTAAAAGCAAATTACATGTTTAACAAATTTTATTGTTAATATAATCTCTATGTTAATATTAATCAGTGCCACCGTTTGAGAAATGCTACTGTCTTGCTTTCTTTCCCATTTAGATAAGGTAGATGCTTCCTTTTGTTGGCTTCTGTGTCATCCACCGTTATTGACCACTAATTGTTTCCTTTGCACCTCTGTGTAAACAGGGTTATCTACTTCACCTTGTTGCCATTGTGACCTTTTGTTGCACTTCACAAAACACTTTTGTTTTAAGAGTGTTTTGTGCAGTTCAACCAAAATGTCACACCGACAATGTTGCTTGATTGCTTGATCTTAGTGGAACTGCACAAGAGGAGATCTTACTTCCTATCCGTTAAGGCGAATTTGGTTCAGATATTCTTCTTGTGAGTTGTTTGAATTCCGCATCATGAGAGGTCAGTACTAGCCTTCTTTCACATGATTCTGCAGTGTGCTTTCATATGTTGTGCTACTTGTACGATAATGTTGCTTGATTTTAGTGAACTGCACAAATGGAGACAAGACTTCCAATCTGTATGTGCACCGTAATATCCCATTGAGGTAAGATAAGGATATTTCACAACTGCTGGCCTGTATTTTGCCACTTTCATCAGAAAATTAAGTTTAGTACTATACTTGTGCTCCCTAATTGACATGCCAAATCTTACATTGAAGGGGAAGCTTGTCTGTTATTGAACCAAGTGATGAAGGGGAAGAACAAGCGGAAGAAAAACAAAAATCAACTCCCGGTGCTGTAATGAAGCACTGGAACTGTGATGACACAAGCAATGATATAGTTTTGTATCTTAATTTATTGCTATGGCTGGAACGAGCAATTGTTTTGCCACTGATTTGATGCCACTCTTAATGTAATATGTAATTATCTCTACTTGTGCAAACGGGGATCTTCTTTGAAGATACCATATATTTTAGTGGAACTGCACAAGAAGATGTTGGAAACATTAAACTAATCGAGGAGTATATAGTAAGCATGGCCACCACCGTAGATAGCAACAGATGGTTCCGGAGAAGTGCTTCATCTGTATGCTCTACACAATAAGCCTCCTGACAAAGGTTGGTACTCGCCCACTGATTTCATCCATATGATTGAGCTTTGTCATCTCTATTGGTGTTGTGTTACTGTTTAGATACTGTCATGAAAAAGTGGTATTGTCCTTGACAAGTGCTTCATCTGTGTTGTTTTAAATATTTCCTTTCCTTTTTTTCGAGCAAACAGGGATGCTAGCATTTAGTAGTCCTCTTGTCTTTGCATAACAGGATCATCTTCCTCTGAAGAAGAATATGGAGTACGTGAAGTGACTAGTTCCGATTATGCCAGGATGAAGAAGCCCTGTCTATCTTCTCATCAGAAGGAGCAGTTGAAGGATGGTTACATTACTCCCCACAAGACCAAACTAACTTCAGCTCAGAAGGACTGACAAATCTCCATTTTTTTGCTGTGATGCGCGAGTACAATGTTGTTCTAGGATTCTTTCTGGTGAGTTCCATTTTTTTTAAAGTGTGCTCTACATGGACCATGTATGTGCCTGTTGAAACTGTCAATTCATAGTACAGTTTGCTTTATACTAATCACTTTTTTGTATTTGTGCAAACAGGGGTGCTCAGCTTGATTTCAATGGGAACTGCACAAAATGTTCATGAATACATTGAATCATTCATTTCCACCACAAGAAAGGAGGTGCCGATAAGTTCAAGGCGTTGCAACATATGAGGGCGAAATCATACAAGCTACGCGCGAATTTGGTTGATTTTGGTGGAACTGCACAAAAAGAACAGCTGGTTTATTTAGCGCGAGGTGCCATGTCAATGTGCGAACTGATGGCAAACCCTGCCCATTCCACAGTCGTAGGCATTTGATATTTTGGAATGGGACAACCTTGCCAAATTTTGCTCATTGATTTTAGCAAGACATGCGTTTGATATTTTCGAATGGGACGCCCTTTGCTGTCAGCGGCGTCGATCAATTTTTTCTTTATTCTTTAGTTGTGAAGTAAATATTGCCTCTGACATGTGAGTCGCTGAGATGCATAATCATCAATTGTTTTGAATGTTCTCTATGAATTGCCAGGCCTGTGTGTTTGATTGCAATGTACCAAAACGCTAAAAAGCTGCTCAAACTCTTTGTACTCCTTCTGTTCCTTTTTACTTCGCACATTGTGAAAGTACATACTTCTTTGTATAAGATTGGTCAAAGTAGAGATACTTTGACTGCAGACAAAACTTGTATGCAGACTAGAAAGGACCGGAGGAAGTACATGTGAAACTGCTGCAAACGAGGTGATCACCTTGGGAATAATGATAGTACGTATTGTTTTGCATGTTCATCCAATGCCAGTGATACAGGAATTCGAACTAATCGAAATAACTTCATTCATACACGGTCGGATTTTATATAAACATGCCGGATTTCATTACATTTCATACATTCTTCAACTAAAAAGGGGTGCGCTGGAGGTATAATTAATTAACCGAAGCTACCCACCTGTGTCCCGCTGAGCCGAACAGAAGCTTCAGTGACTTAACTGTAGGTGCAGTTGTAACTGACATGTGGCCTATTGGGCCCACGTGTCAGTCAGCCAACTGCACCGGCAGTTAAGTAGAAGCAGCGTTCTTCTCTAGCGCAGCTCTCCGACTCCACGTCGCCGCCAAGAAGCTAACCGGACGTCAATGGTCAACCCGCCTAGCTTGGCTTCAACCGGAGGGTAGCAGCGGTGGCCTTACTTGGACCCGAGCGGCGGCGACCTACCGTGTTCTACTCTTCCTTGTTTTCTGTGTGGCGCAGCCTCGTTGGCAGCGGGGCGGGGCCTCGGCGGAGCCGGCGATGTCCTCTGTCTCGTTGCCGGCGGGCGGTGCCTCAGCGGAGCGGTGGAAATCCTCCCCCATGTTGCCGGCAGGGTGGGGCCTCGGCTGAGCCGGCAATGTCCTCTGCCTCATTGTTGGCGGGGCGGGGCCTCGGCGGAGCCGGCGGTGTCCTCTGCCTCGTTGTTGGCGCCGCGGGGCCTCGGCGGAGCAGGGCCTCGTCGACGCCAGCGGAGCGGGGACTCGTCGGAGCCGGCATTGTCCTCTGCCTCGTCCTCGGTCTCGCCAAACAGCGCCTCGACCGCTTCATCGCCCTCTTTGCTAGACTCTTTGTAGGTGGCCGCAGCCTTCGTCACCCGCATGCGGTACCGCCAGCGCTCGAGGCGGCCCTTGCGGGCGGAGCGGTATGAGTCGAGCAGCGCCTCTTGCTCCGCCCGCTCCATGGCGATCTGCTCCTCCGCCTGCAGGTGCTCCTGGAGGAGATGGTGGTTGTAGGCGGCATCGGCCTGCGCCTCCTGGAACTGCTCCTCACGCATCTGCCTCACCCTGTCCATATATTGGGCACAGGCCTCGCCGATGGTCATGGTGCAATGTACCAGCGAGGATGGCACGGAGGAGGAGGTTGGCGCCGGATCGTCGACTACCATGTTCTCCATTGGGACGTCGTCGTCCTCTGACTGCCTGCCGGCCAGCCGGTCGGCAGGAATGGCTGCCATCTCCTTGTGGTCCGTCGTCCGCCCGTCCTGAAGAGCGCTGGAGCGCGAGGAAGCCATGGTGGGCAGTAGTGGTGTGGACAGGAGAAAGGGAACGGATGCGGATGACTGCGGCTATGGCCGGCGCAGCAGTTTATATAGCAATGGTGGACGGGCGGAGGGACGGACGTGTGGCGTTGGAGTAGCCGCCTCGGCAACCGCGTATCATTAATGTGGGTGACATATGGACGGACGGATGGCACTTGTGTCGTTTGAAGGCGGAGCAATCGCCTGCACCAGGAAGCGGGGCAGGCGGCGCTGACTGTTTCGCGCGGAAAGCGCGCGCGGGCGAGGAGATGACTTTACTTGGAGAGGATGACAATGGGGACCCACCAGGTCCATAGCCTCACGTACGCAAGTGCCTCCTTATTTTATATATATATATATATATATATATAACTATAATTTATTTTGCTTCCTCCCGGTTTCCTGACATCATGGTCCCACACCATTGTCAACCTATGTAGTAGTCAATAAACTAGAGAATTGCACAAGAAGCGGCTGACAGCTGGGACCAAGCAGCTCGAGCAGTATGTGTTTTTGAGGTGTGAGCACTGCATAGTTTGTCGATGTTTAGCCCAGATATTAATTTTTCTCCTCTGAACAACAACGAAAACATCGCTGCAGGTATTAACTGGGCGGGCTGTGGCCCGTCTAGCCCAGGCCAGATATCCAGCCCAGATATTAATTTTTTTCAAGCTGAAAATGGCTAGCCCAGCTATACTTTTTTTAGGAATACCCAGGCAAGGTGAAGTTGTTATTCTCCGCCCCGCTGGGCTGCAAATCTTTCCTAGGAGGGATGCATTAGGCTTAACAAGAAAATGGGCTTTAAGAAATAATAAATGGGATGTAATTATAAAAACTGGGCAGTAACTATAAAAAAATGCACCAAACACATGATTACTTTATAAAATATTATTTTTGGATATTGAAAATTTTAATTTCATTAATTGTTGCGAGCGCAATGTTTCGTTGGATTTTTACGTAATATAAATTTATATTGAAATTGTATTTAATCTAACTAGAAATTTCGGGATAAAAATATTTCGGATCCCATCAAAATGTGGGAAATTTTATTGAATTCTGTTTTGAACGGTTGGTTGAAATGGGCTGTACTTTTAACAAACTGTAAATGGGCTGTAGTAAATTCCATTAGAATTCAAAAATGGGCTACACATTCTTACAAATCTCAAATGGGCTATAAGTTCTCCGCCACACACTTCTGGCCTTACTAAGTTGACGCGTCCCCTAAAAAAACAGAGTTGACGCGTATGCAAGGCTTTGTCAACTTATAGTCAACACACGGTTCTAGCAGCAGTGGCCGTTGGATGTCCATCAGACGGATGCCGTGCTTCTTCCTCAATCTCGGATATTCTAGCTTCACCCGTCCAAAAAATGATTCCTCCCCCTGACATCTGGGGCGCACCGTTTTGGAAGCTGACCTCTGGGCGTACTAAGTTGACGTACCAAGGGCTTTGTCAACTTAGTCAATATAAATGATTCTAGCTGCAGTGACCGTACGATGTCCATCCAACGGCCGTCGTGCTTCTTCAACCTCTGGTCTTCTTGCTCCAGCCACCCAAAGCAGCGCCGATCGTGCCGACTGCTCCTGCCTCCCGTGGCCGGCTGTGCTGCCGCAGAGGCCTCACCGCCCCCTACTACTCCCACCGCAGGCCAGGCCATCAGTCCACTCACCCACAACCCCTGTTATTCTGCGGCGACGGCAGCGCAGCCGAACCAGTGAACCCTCGTACTCCTCTCCGCGTGTGCATCCACTGCCGCGTCTTCCTCGGCTCTGCGTCGTCCCCTTCCTAGGCCTCGCCGTCGTCCACCGCCCTGGTGCTCTCGGCGCGGCGTGGTCAACGTGGTCAAGGAACGACTTCCATCGGACGTCGACTGTACGTGGAGAGGCTGACAGCTGGGTCCACGGCAGCCGCAAGGAAGTGCCTCCTTATTACGTGGAAAATAATAATTCCTCCACCTGACAGCAGGGACCCACCGGACGGGCCACCAGTATTTTGCGAAAAAAATCGTTTCCCCCTGACTGCTGGGACCCACCGGACGGGCCACCGTATTTCGCGAAAAAACGTTCCCCCCGCTGTCAGCTCGGACCCACCGGAAGTGCCTCCTTATTACGCACAAAAAAAGAATACTCCCCCGGCTAGCTGGGACCCACCTTGGTGGGAGGCTGACTTGTGGGCCTACTAAGTTGACGGGGACGAAGGGCTTTGTCAACTTAGTCAATATGAACGATTCTAGCTCGAGTGACCGTACGATGTCCATCCAACGGCCGTAGTGCTTCTTCAACCTCTGGTCTTCTTGCTCCAGCCGCCCAAAGTAGCGTCAGTCGTGCCGCATGCTCCTGCCTCCCGTGGCTCGTTGTGCTGCCGCAGAGGCCTCACCGCCCCCTAATATTCCCACCGTTGGCCAGGCCCTGCGGCGATGGCAGCCTCACACCGCAGCCGAACCAGTGAAGCCTCGTACTCCGCTCCGCGCGGGCTTCCACTGCCGCGTCTTCCCCAGCTCCGCGTCGTCCCCTTCCTAGGCCTCACCGTCGTCCACTGCCGTGGTGCTCTCCGCGCGGCGTGGTCAACGTGGTCAAGGAACGACTTCCATCGGAAGAGTACTTTACATGGTGAGGCTGACAGCTGGGTCCACGGCCAGAGCCTAGTTTTTTTGTGATTTGCCAAGTAAGTCGCTTTGTCAGGCCTGTTGGGCTGCAAATCTTTCAAGATGAGGAGAGCTTTCATTCGGCTGGCCGAGAAAATGGCCCATCACTAATGAGAAATGGGCTGTACATTTTTAAAACACATCAAACCGACAATTAGTTTCAAATATCTTTTTTTTCATTTCGAGATTTTAAATTACATTAATTTTTATGCGTGGAGAATTTTTTGGATTTTATATTGATATACATTTATTTTTAAAATTAGTTTGAATGTGAGTCGAAATTTCGGGATTAAATACAGTTCGAACCGCACCGAAATATGCACAATTTCATATAATTTTTTAACCGTGGCCACAATATGGGCTGTAATGCTAACAAAAAGAATATGGGCTCCAAAAAAACCTTAATAATTAGCAAATGGGCTGTAAATTATTGTAAATAATGGCAGATGGGATGTATGCTGTTTTCCTCAGATTTGAGGCTTTCCTAAAAAAATGTTGACGCACAAGCAGTGACTGTTGGATGGCCATACAACGGCCGTCGTGCTTCTTCAATCTCTGCTCTTCCTGCTCCAGCCGCTCAAAGAAGCGCCGGCGGGACTGCCTGCTCCCTCCTCCCCGCGGCCGACTCTGCTGCCGCGCAGGCCTCACCGCCCCACCGTACTCCCATCGCTGGCCTAGCCATCCCTCTACTCACCCACACCTGCTGTTATTCTCTGGCGACGGCAGATGAACCAGTAAACCCTCGTACAGTTGTACTCCCCTCCGCGTGGGAAACAACTGCCGAGTCTTCCCTGCCTCCATGTCGTTCCCTTCCTAGGGCACGCCGTCGTCCACCACCCTGGTGCTCTCGGCGCGGCCTGGTCAACGTGGTCAACGACCGACATGCATCTGAAGTGGACTGTACGTGGAGAGGCCGACAGCTGGGTCCACGGCCGCACGCAAGGAAATGCCTCCTTATTACGCGCAAAATAATGATTCCTCCACCTGACATCAGGGACCCACCGAAAGGGCCTCTGTATTTCGGGAAAAAAACGTTACCGCGGATGACAGGTCGGACCCACCAGCTATATCTTCACACGCAAGGAAGTGCCTCCTTATTACGCACAAAAAAATGAATACTCCCCCTGCTAGCTGGGACCCACCATGGTGGGAGGCTGACTTGTGGGCCTACTAAGTTGACTGGGATGGGGGCCTTTGTCAACTTTAGTCAATATGAACGATTCTAGCTCCAGTGACCGTACGATGTCCATCCAACGGCCGTAGTGCTTCTTCAACCTCTGGTCTTCTTGCTCCAGCCGCCCAAAGCAGCGCCGGTCGTGCCGCATACTCCTGCCTCCCGTGGAGGGCTGTGCTGCCGTGGAGGCCTCACCGCCCCCTACTATTACCACCGCTGGCCAGGCCCTGCGGCGACGGCATCCTCACACCGCAGCCGAACCAGTGAACCCTCGTACTCCTCTCCGCGCGGGCTTCCACTGCTGCGTCTTCCCCGGCTCCGTGTCGTCCCCTTCCTAGGCCTCGCCATCGTCCACCGCCGTGGTGCTCTCCGCGCGGCGTGGTCAACGTGGTCAAGTAACGACTTCCATCGGAAGAGTACTGTACATGGTGAGGCTAACAGCTGGGTCCACGGCCACAGCCTAGTTTTTTTGTGATTTGCCAAGTAAGTCACTTTGTCAGGCCTGTTGGGCTGCAAATCTTTCGAGATGAGAAGAGCTTTCATTCGGCTGGCCGAGAAAATGGCCCATCAGTAATGAGAAATGGGATGTACATTTTTAAAACACATCAAACCGGCAATTAGTTTCAAATATCTTTTTTTTCATTTCGAGATTTTAAATTACATTAATTTTTATGCGTGGAGAATTTGTTGGATTTTATATTGATATACATTTATTTTTAAAATCAGTTTGAATGTGAGTCGAAATTTCGGGATTAAAAACAGTTCGAACCGCACCGAAATATGCACAATTTCGTATAATTTTTTAACCGTGGCCACAATATGGGCTGTAATGCTAACAAAAAGAATATGGGCTCCAAAAAACCTTAATAATTAGCAAATGGGCTGTAAATTATTAGAAATAATGGCAGATGGGATGTATGCTGTTTTCCTCAGATTTGAGGCTTTCCTAAAAAAAGTTGACGCACAAGCAGTGACTGTTGGATGGCCATACAACGGCCGTCGTGCTTCTTCAATCTCTGCTCTTCCTGCTCCAGCCGCTCAAAGAAGCGCCGGCGGGACTGCCTGCTCCCTCCTCCCCGCGGCCGACTCTGCTGCCGCGCAGGCCTCACCGCCCCACCGTACTCCCATCGCTGGCCTAGCCATCCCTCTACTCACCCACACCTGCTGTTATTCTCCGGCGACGGCAGACGAACCAGTAAACCCTCGTACAGTTGTACTCCCCTCCGCGTGGGAAACAACTGCCGAGTCTTCCCTGCCTCCATGTCGTTCCCTTCCTAGGCCACGCCGTCGTCCACCGCACTGGTGCTCTCGGCGCGGCCTGGTCAACATGGTCAACAACCGACATGCATCTGAAGTGGACTGTACATGGAGAGGCCGACAGCTGGGTCCACGGCCGCACGCAAGGAAATGCCTCCTCATTATGCGCAAGATAATGATTCCTCCACCTGACATCAGGGACCCACCGAAAGGGCCTCTGTATTTCGTGAAAAAAACGTTACCGCGGATGACAGGTCGGACCCACCAGCTATATCTTCGCACGCAAGGAAGTGCCTCCTTATTACGCACAAAAAAAGAATACTCCCCCTGCTAGCTGGGACCCACCATGGTGGGAGGCTGACTTGTGGGCCTACTAAGTTGACTGGGACGGGGGCCTTTGTCAACTTTAGTCAATATGAACGATTCTAGCTCCAGTGACCGTACGATGTCCATCCAACGGCCGTAGTGCTTCTTCAACCTCTGGTCTTCTTGCTCCAGCCACCCAAAGCAGCGCCGGTCGTGCCGCATACTCCTGCCTCCCGTGGCCGGTTGTGCTGCCGTGGAGGCCTCACCGCCCCCTACTATTACCACCGCTGGCCAGGCCCTGCGGCGACGGCAGCCTCACACCGCAGCCGAACCAGTGAACCCTCGTACTCCTCTCCGCGCGGGCTTCCACTGCCGCGTCTTCCCCGGCTCCGTGTCATCCCCTTCCTAGGCCTCGCCATCGTCCACCGCCGTGGTGCTCCCCGCGCGGCGTGGTCAACGTGGTCAAGGAACGACTTCCATCGGAAGAGTACTGTACATGGTGAGGCTAACAGCTGGGTCCACGGCCACAGCCTAGTTTTTTTGTGATTTGCCAAGTAAGTCACTTTGTCAGGCCTGTTGGCCTGCAAATCTTTCGAGATGAGGAGAGCTTTCATTCGGCTGGCCGAGAAAATGGCCCATCAGTAATGAGAAATGGGCTGTACATTTTTAAAACACATCAAACCGGCAATTAGTTTCAAATATCTTTTTTTTTCATTTCGAGATTTTATATTACATTAATTTTTATGCGTGGAGAATTCGTTGGATTTTATATTGATATACATTTATTTTTAAAATCAGTTTGAATGTGAGTCGAAATTTCGGGATTAAAAACAGTTCGAACCGCACCGAAATATGCACAATTTCGTATAATTTTTTAACCGTGGCCACAATATGGGCTGTAATGCTAACAAAAAGAATATGGGCTCCAAAAAACCTTAATAATTAGCAAATGGGCTGTAAATTATTAGAAATAATGGCAGATGGGATGTATGCTGTTTTCCTCAGATTTGAGGCTTTCCTAAAAAAAGTTGACGCACAAGCAGTGACTGTTGGATGGCCATACAACGGCCGTCGTGCTTCTTCAATCTCTGCTCTTCCTGCTCCAGCCGCTCAAACAAGCGCCGGCGGGACTGCCTGCTCCCTCCTCCCCGCGGCCGACTCTGCTGCCGCGCAGGCCTCACCGCCCCACCGTACTCCCATCGCTGGCCTAGCCAACCCTCTACTCACCCACACCTGCTGTTATTCTCCGGCGACGGCAGACGAACCAGTAAACCCTCGTACAGTTGTACTCCACTCCGCGTGGGAAACAACTGCCGAGTCTTCCCTGCCTCCATGTCGTTCCCTTCGTAGGCCACGCCGTCGTCCACCGCCCTGGTGCTCTCGGCGCGGCCTGGTCAACGTGGTCAACGACCGACATGCATCTGAAGTGGACTGTACGTGGGGAGGCCGACAGCTGGGTCCACGGCCGCACGCAAGGAAATGCCTCCTTATTACGCGCAAAATAATGATTCCTCCACCTGACATCAGGGACCCAACGAAAGGGCCTCTGTATTTCGTGAAAAAAACGTTACCGCGGATGACAGGTCGGACCCACCAGCTATATCTTCGCACGCAAGGAAGTGCCTCCTTATTACGCACAAAAAAATGAATACTCCCCCTGCTAGCTGGGACCCACCATGGTGGGAGGCTGACTTGTGGGCCTACTAAGTTGACTGGGACGGGGGCCTTTGTCAACTTTAGTCAATATGAACGATTCTAGCTCCAGTGACCGTACGATGTCCATCCAACGGCCGTAGTGCTTCTTCAACCTCTGGTCTTCTTGCTCCAGCCGCCCAAAGCAGCGCCGGTCGTGCCGCATGCTCCTGCCTCCCGTGGCCGGCTGTGCTGCCGTGGAGGCCTCACCGCCTATTACCACCGCTAGCCAGGCCCTGCGGCGACGGCAGCCTCACACCGCAGCCGAACCAGTGAACCCTCGTACTCCTCTCCGCGCGGGCTTCCACTGCCGCGTCTTCCCCGGCTCCGTGTCGTCCCCTTCTTAGGCCTCGCCATCGTCCACCGCCGTGCTGCTCTCCGCGCGGCGTGGTCAACGTGGTCAAGGAATGACTTCCATCGGAAGAGTACTGTACATGGTGAGGCTAACAGCTGGGTCCACGGCCACAACCTAGTTTTTTTGTGATTTTCCAAGTAAGTCACTTTGTCAGGCCTGTTGGGCTGCAAATCTTTCGATATGAGGAGAGTTTTCATTCGGCTGGCCGAGAAAATGGCCCATCAGTAATGAGAAATGGGCTGTACATTTTTAAAACACATCAAACCGGCAATTAGTTTCAAATATCTTTTTTTCATTTCGAGATTTTAAATTACATTATTTTTTATGCGTGGAGAATTTGTTGGATTTTATATTGATATACATTTATTTTTAAAATCAGTTTGAATGTGAGTCAAAATTTCGGGATTAAAAACAGTTCGAACCGCAACGAAATATGCAAAAATTCGTATAATTTTTTAACCGTGGCCACAATATGGGCTGTAATGCTAACAAAAAGAATATGGGCTCCAAAAAATTTTAATAATTAGCAAATGGGCTGTAAATTATTAGAAATAATGGCAGATGGGATGTATGCTGTTTTCCTCACATTTGAGGCTTTCCTAAAAAAAGTTGACGCACAAGCAGTGACTGTTGGATGGCCATACAATGGCCGTCGTGCTTCTTCAATCTCTGCTCTTCCTGCTCCAGCCGCTCAAACAAGCGCCGGCGGGACTGCCTGCTCCCTCATCCCCGCGGCCGACTCTGCTGCCGCGCAGGCCTCACCGCCCCACCGTACTCCCATCGCTGGCCTAGCCATCCCTCTACTCACCCACACCTGCTGTTATTCTCCGGCGACGGCAGACGAACCAGTAAACCCTCGTACAGTTGTACTCCCCTCCGCGTGGGAAACAACTGCCGAGTCTTCCCTGCCTCCATGTCGTTCCCTTCCTAGGCCACGCCGTCGTCCACCGCCCTGGTGCTCTCGGCGCGGCCTGGTCAACGTGGTCAACGACCGACATGCATCTGAAGTGGACTGTACGTGGAGAGGCCGACAGCTGGGTCCACGGCCGCACGCAAGGAAATGCCTCCTTAGTACGCGCAAAATAATGATTCCTCCACCTGACATCAGGGACCCACCGAAAGGGCCTCTGTATTTCGTGAAAAAAACGTTACCGCGGATGACAGGTCGGACCCACCAGCTATATCTTCGCACGCAAGGAAGTGCCTCCTTATTACGCACAAAAAAATGAATACTCCCCCTGCTAGCTGGAACCCACCATGGTGGGAGGCTGACTTGTGGGCCTACTAAGTTGACTGGGACGGGGGCCTTTGTCAACTTTAGTCAATATGAACGATTCTAGCTCCAGTGACCGTACGATGTCCATCCAACGGCCGTAGTGCTTCTTCAACCTCTGGTCTTCTTGCTCCAGCCGCCCAAAGCAGCGCCGGTCGTGCCGCATGCTCCTGCCTCCCGTGGCCGGCTGTGCTGCCGTGGAGGCCTCACCGCCTATTACCACCGCTAGCCAGGCCCTGCGGCGACGGCAGCCTCACACCGCAGCCGAACCAGTGAACCCTCGTACTCCTCTCCGCGCGGGCTTCCACTGCCGCGTCTTCCCCGGCTCCGTGTCGTCCCCTTCGTAGGCCTCGCCATCGTCCACCGCCGTGCTGCTCTCCGCGCGGCATGGTCAACGTGGTCAAGGAATGACTTCCATCGGAAGAGTACTGTACATGGTGAGGCTAACAGCTGGGTCCACGGCCACAACCTAGTTTTTTTGTGATTTTCCAAGTAAGTCACTTTGTCAGGCCTGTTGGGCTGCAAATCTTTCGATATGAGGAGAGTTTTCATTCGGCTGGCCGAGAAAATGGCCCATCAGTAATGAGAAATGGGCTGTACATTTTTAAAACACATCAAACCGGCAATTAGTTTCAAATATCTTTTTTTCATTTCGAGATTTTAAATTACATTATTTTTTATGCGTGGAGAATTTGTTGGATTTTATATTGATATACATTTATTTTTAAAATCAGTTTGAATGTGAGTCAAAATTTCGGGATTAAAAACAGTTCGAACCGCAACGAAATATGCAAAAATTCGTATAATTTTTTAACCGTGGCCACAATATGGGCTGTAATGCTAACAAAAAGAATATGGGCTCCAAAAAATTTTAATAATTAGCAAATGGGCTGTAAATTATTAGAAATAATGGCAGATGGGATGTATGCTGTTTTCCTCACATTTGAGGCTTTCCTAAAAAAAGTTGACGCACAAGCAGTGACTGTTGGATGGCCATACAATGGCCGTCGTGCTTCTTCAATCTCTGCTCTTCCTGCTCCAGCCGCTCAAACAAGCGCCGGCGGGACTGCCTGCTCCCTCATCCCCGCGGCCGACTCTGCTGCCGCGCAGGCCTCACCGCCCCACCGTACTCCCATCGCTGGCCTAGCCATCCCTCTACTCACCCACACCTGCTGTTATTCTCCGGCGACGGCAGACGAACCAGTAAACCCTCGTACAGTTGTACTCCCCTCCGCGTGGGAAACAACTGCCGAGTCTTCCCTGCCTCCATGTCGTTCCCTTCCTAGGCCACGCCGTCGTCCACCGCCCTGGTGCTCTCGGCGCGGCCTGGTCAACGTGGTCAACGACCGACATGCATCTGAAGTGGACTGTACGTGGAGAGGCCGACAGCTGGGTCCACGGCCGCACGCAAGGAAATGCCTCCTTAGTACGCGCAAAATAATGATTCCTCCACCTGACATCAGGGACCCACCGAAAGGGCCTCTGTATTTCGTGAAAAAAACGTTACCGCGGATGACAGGTCGGACCCACCAGCTATATCTTCGCACGCAAGGAAGTGCCTCCTTATTACGCACAAAAAAATGAATACTCCCCCTGCTAGCTGGGACCCACCATGGTGGGAGGCTGACTTGTGGGCCTACTAAGTTGACTGGGACGGGGGCCTTTGTCAACTTTAGTCAATATGAACGATTCTAGCTCCAGTGACCGTACGATGTCCATCCAACGGCCGTAGTGCTTCTTCAACCTCTGGTCTTCTTGCTCCAGCCGCCCAAAGCAGCGCCGGTCGTGCCGCATGCTCCTGCCTCCCGTGGCCGGCTGTGCTGCCGTGGAGGCCTCACCGCCTATTACCACCGCTAGCCAGGCCCTGCGGCGACGGCAGCCTCACACCGCAGCCGAACCAGTGAACCCTCGTACTCCTCTCCGCGCGGGCTTCCACTGCCGCGTCTTCCCCGGCTCCGTGTCGTCCCCTTCTTAGGCCTCGCCATCGTCCACCGCCGTGCTGTTCTCCGCGCGGCGTGGTCAACGTGGTCAAGGAATGACTTCCATCGGAAGAGTACTGTACATGGTGAGGCTAACAGCTGGGTCCACGGCCACAACCTAGTTTTTTTGTGATTTTCCAAGTAAGTCACTTTGTCAGGCCTGTTGGGCTGCAAATCTTTCGATATGAGGAGAGTTTTCATTCGGCTGGCCGAGAAAATGGCCCATCAGTAATGAGAAATGGGCTGTACATTTTTAAAACACATCAAACCGGCAATTAGTTTCAAATATCTTTTTTTCATTTCGAGATTTTAAATTACATTATTTTTTATGCGTGGAGAATTTGTTGGATTTTATATTGATATACATTTATTTTTAAAATCAGTTTGAATGTGAGTCAAAATTTCGGGATTAAAAACAGTTCGAACCGCAACGAAATATGCAAAAATTCGTATAATTTTTTAACCGTGGCCACAATATGGGCTGTAATGCTAACAAAAAGAATATGGGCTCCAAAAAATTTTAATAATTAGCAAATGGGCTGTAAATTATTAGAAATAATGGCAGATGGGATGTATGCTGTTTTCCTCACATTTGAGGCTTTCCTAAAAAAAGTTGACGCACAAGCAGTGACTGTTGGATGGCCATACAATGGCCGTCGTGCTTCTTCAATCTCTGCTCTTCCTGCTCCAGCCGCTCAAACAAGCGCCGGCGGGACTGCCTGCTCCCTCATCCCCGCGGCCGACTCTGCTGCCGCGCAGGCCTCACCGCCCCACCGTACTCCCATCGCTGGCCTAGCCATCCCTCTACTCACCCACACCTGCTGTTATTCTCCGGCGACGGCAGACGAACCAGTAAACCCTCGTACAGTTGTACTCCCCTCCGCGTGGGAAACAACTGCCGAGTCTTCCCTGCCTCCATGTCGTTCCCTTCCTAGGCCACGCCGTCGTCCACCGCCCTGGTGCTCTCGGCGCGGCCTGGTCAACGTGGTCAACGACCGACATGCATCTGAAGTGGACTGTACGTGGAGAGGCCGACAGCTGGGTCCACGGCCGCACGCAAGGAAATGCCTCCTTAGTACGCGCAAAATAATGATTCCTCCACCTGACATCAGGGACCCACCGAAAGGGCCTCTGTATTTCGTGAAAAAAACGTTACCGCGGATGACAGGTCGGACCCACCAGCTATATCTTCGCACGCAAGGAAGTGCCTCCTTATTACGCACAAAAAAATGAATACTCCCCCTGCTAGCTGGGACCCACCATGGTGGGAGGCTGACTTGTGGGCCTACTAAGTTGACTGGGACGGGGGCCTTTGTCAACTTTAGTCAATATGAACGATTCTAGTGACCGTACGATGTCCATCCAACGGCCGTAGTGCTTCTTCAACCTCTGGTCTTCTTGCTCCAGCCGCCCAAAGCAGCGCCGGTCGTGCCGCATGCTCCTGCCTCCCGTGGCCGGCTGTGCTGCCGTGGAGGCCTCACCGCCCCCTACTATTACCACCGCTGGCCAGGCCCTGCGGCGACGGCAGCCTCACACCGCAGCCGAACCAGTGAACCCTCGTACTCCTCTCCGCGCGGGCTTCCACTGCCGCGTCTTCCCCGGCTCCGTGTCGTCCCCTTCTTAGGCCTCGCCATCGTCCACCGCCGTGGTGCTCTCCGCGCGGCGTGGTCAACGTGGTCAAGGAACGACTTCCATCGGAAGAGTACTGTACATGGTGAGGCTAACAGCTGGGTCCATGGCCATAGCCTAGTTTTTTGTGATTTTCCAAGTAAGTCACTTTGTCAGGCCTGTTGGGCTGCAAATCTTTCGATATGAGGAGAGTTTTCATTCGGCTGGCCGAGAAAATGGCCCATCAGTAATGAGAAATGGGCTGTACATTTTTAAAACACATCAAACCGGCAATTAGTTTCAAATATCTTTTTTTCATTTCGAGATTTTAAATTACATTATTTTTTATGCGTGGAGAATTTGTTGGATT
Organism: Aegilops tauschii subsp. strangulata; assembly: GCF_002575655.3. Classification (NCBI taxonomy): domain Eukaryota; kingdom Viridiplantae; phylum Streptophyta; class Magnoliopsida; order Poales; family Poaceae; genus Aegilops; species Aegilops tauschii. The sequence goes on from NC_053036.3 coordinate 581,874,268, forward strand.
TTATATTGATATACATTTATTTTTAAAATCAGTTTGAATGTGAGTCGAAATTTCGGGATTAAAAACAGTTCGGACCGCACCGAAATATGCAAAATTTCGTATAATTTTTTAACCGTGGCCACAATATGGGCTGTAATGCTAACAAAAAGAATATGGGCTCCAAAAAAACCTTAATAATTAGCAAATGGGCTGTAAATTATTAGAACTAATGGCAGATGGGATGTATGCTGTTTTCCACAGATTTGAGGCTTTTCTAAAAAAATGTTGACGCACAAGCAGTGATTGTTGCATGGCCATACAACGGCCGTCGTGCTTCTTCAATCTCTGCTCTTCCTGCTCCAGCCGCTCAAACAAGCGCCGGCGGGACTGCCTGCTCCCTCCTCCCAGCGGCCGGCTCTGCTGCCGCGCAGGCCTCACCGCCCCACCGTACTCCCATCGCTTCCTAGCCATCCCTCTACTCACCCACACCTGCTGTTATTCTCCGGCGACGGCAGACGAACCAGTAAACCCTCGTACAGTTGTACTCCCCTCCGCGTGGGAAACAACTGCCGAGTCTTCCCTGCCTCCATGTCGTTCCCTTCCTAGGCCACACGGTCGTCCACCGCCCTGGTGCTCTCGGCGCGGCCTGGTCAACGTGGTCAACGACCGACATGCATCTGAAGTGGACTGTACGTGGAGAGGCCGACAGCTGGGTCCACGGCCGCACGCAAGGAAATGCCTCCTTATTACGCGCAAAATAATGATTCCTCCACCTGACATCAGGGACCCACCGAAAGCGCCTCTGTATTTCGTGAAAAAAATGTTACCGCGGATGACAGGTCGGACCCACCAGCTATATCTTCGCACGCAAGGAAGTGCCTCCTTATTACGCACAAAAAAAGAATACTCCCCCTGCTAGCTGGGACCCACCATGGTGGGAGGCTGACTTGTGGGCCTACTAAGTTGACTGGGACGGGGGCCTTTGTCAACTTTAGTCAATATGAACGATTCTAGCTCCAGTGACCGTACGATGTCCATCCAACGGCCGTAGTGCTTCTTCAACCTCTGGTCTTCTTGCTCCAGCCACCCAAAGCAGCGCCGGTCGTGCCACATGCTCCTGCCTCCCGTGGCCAGCTGTGCTGCCGTGGAGGCCTCACCGCCCCTGCTATTACCACCGCTGGCCAGGCCCTGCGGCGACGGCAGCCTCACACCGCAGCCGAACCAGTGAACCCTCGTACTCCTCTCCGCGCGGGCTTCCACTGCCGCGTCTTCCCCGGCTCCGTGTCGTCCCCTTCTTAGGCCTCGCCATCGTCCACCGCCGTGGTGCTCTCCGCGCGGCGTGGTCAACGTGGTCAAGGAACGACTTCCATCGGAAGAGTACTGTACATGGTGAGGCTAACAGCTGTGTCCACGGCCACAGCCTAGTTTTTTTGTGATTTTCCAAGTAAGTCACTTTGCCAGGCCTGTTGGGCTGCAAATCTTTCGATATGAGGAGAGTTTTCATTCGGCTGGCCGAGAAAATGGCCCATCAGTAATGAGAAATGGGCTGTACATTTTTAAAACACATCAAACCGGCAATTAGTTTCAAATATCTTTTTTTCATTTCGAGATTTTAAATTACATTATTTTTTATGCGTGGAGAATTTGTTGGATTTTATATTGATATACATTTATTTTTAAAATCAGTTTGAATGTGAGTCGAAATTTCGGGATTAAAAACAGTTCGGACCGCACCGAAATATGCAAAATTTCGTATAATTTTTTAACCGTGGCCACAATATGGGCTGTAATGCTAACAAAAAGAATATGGGCTCCAAAAAAACCTTAATAATTAGCAAATGGGCTGTAAATTATTAGAACTAATGGCAGATGGGATGTATGCTGTTTTCCACAGATTTGAGGCTTTTCTAAAGAAAATGTTGACGCACAAGCAGTGATTGTTTCATGGCCATACAACGGCCGTCGTGCTTCTTCAATCTCTGCTCTTCCTGCTCCAGCCGCTCAAACAAGCGCCGGCGGGACTGCCTGCTCCCTCCTCCCCGCGGCCGGCTCTGCTGCCGCGCAGGCCTCACCGCCCCACCGTACTCCCATCGCTGGCCTAGCCATCCCTCTACTCACCCACACCTGCTGTTATTCTCCGGCGACGGCAGACGAACCAGTAAACCCTCGTACAGTTGTACTCCCCTCCGCGTGGGAAACAACTGCCGAGTCTTCCCTGCCTCCATGTCGTTCCCTTCCTAGGCCACGCCGTCGTCCACCGCCCTGGTGCTCTCGGCGCGGCCTGGTTAACGTGGTCAACGACCGACATGCATCTGAAGTGGACTGTACGTGGAGAGGCCGACAGCTGGGTCCACGGCCGCACGCAAGGAAATGCCTCCTTATTACGCGCAAAATAATGATTCCTCCACCTGACATCAGGGACCCACCTAAAGGGCCTCTGTATTTCATGAAAAAAACGTTACCGCCGCTGACAGCTCGGACCCACCAGCTATATCTTCGCACGCAAGGAAGTGCCTCCTTATTACGCACAAAAAAATGAATACTCCCCCTGCTAGCTGGGACCCACCATGGTGGGAGGCTGACTTGTGGGCCTACTAAGTTGACTGGGACGGGGGCCTTTTTCAACTTTAGTCAATATGAACGATTCTAGCTCCAGTGACCGTACGATGTCCATCCAACGGCCGTAGTGCTTCTTCAACCTCTGGTGTTCTTGCTCCAGCCGCCCAAAGCAGCGCCGGTCGTGTCGCATGCTCCTGCCTCCCGTGGCCGGCTGTGCTGCCGTGGAGGCCTCACCACCCCCTACTATTCCCACCGCTGGCCAGGCCCTGCAGCGATGGCAGCCTCACACCGCAGCCGAACCAGTGAACCCTCGTACTCCTCTCCGCGCGGGCTTCCACTGCCGCGTCTTCCCCGGCTCCGCGTCGTCCCCTTCCTAGGCCTCGCCGTCGTCCACCGCCATGGTGCTCTCCGTGCGGCGTGGTCAACGTGGTCAAGGAACGACTTCCATCGGAAGAGTACTGTACGTGGTGAGGCTGACAGCTAGGTCCACGGCCACAGCCTAGTTTTTTTGTGATTTGCCAAGTAAGTCGCTTTGTCAGGCCTGTTGGGCTGCAAATCTTTCAAGATGAGGAGAGCTTTCATTCGGCTGGCCGAGAAAATGGCCCATCAGTAATGAGAAATGGGTTGTACATTTTTAAAACACATCAAACCGGCAATTAGTTTCAAATATCTTTTTTTTCATTTCGAGATTTTAAATTACATTAATTTTTATGCATGGAGAATTCGTTGGATTTTATATTGATATACATTTATTTTTAAAATCAGTTTGAATGTGAGTCGAAATTTCGGGATTAAAAACAGTTCGGACCGCACTGAAATATGCAGAATTTCTTATAATTTTTTTACCGTGGCCACAATATGGGTTGTAATGCTAACAAAAAGAATATGGGCTCCAATAAAACCTTAATAATTAGCAAATGGGCTGTAAATTATTAGAAATAATGGCAGATGGGATGTATGCTGTTTTCCACAGATTTGAGGCTTTCCTAAAAAAAGGTTGACGCACAAGCAGTGACTGTTGGGTGGCCATCCAACGGCCGTCGTGCTTCTTCAATCTCTGCTCTTCCTGCTCCAGCCGCTCAAACAAGCCCCGGTGGGACTGCATGCTCCCTCCTCCCCGCGGCCGGCTCTGCTGCCACGCAGGCCTCACCGCCCCACCGTACTCCCATCGCTTGCCTAGCCATCCCTCTACTCACCCACACCTGTTGTTATTCTTCGGCGACGGCAGACGAACCAGTAAACCCTCGTACAGTTGTACTCCCCTCCGCGTGGGAAACAACTGCCGAGTCTTCCCTGCCTCCATGTCGTTCCCTTCCTAGGCCACGCCTGCTCCTGCCTCCCGTGGCCGGCTGTTCTGCCGCGGAGGCCTCACCGCCCCCAACTACTCCCACCGCTGGCCAGGCCATCCATCCACTCACCCACACACCCTGTTATTCTGCGGCGACGGCAGCCTCACACCGCAGCCGAACCAGTGAACCCTCATACTCCTCTCCGCGCGGGCTTCCACTGCCGCGTCTTCCTCGGCTCCCCGTCGTCCCCTTCCTAGGCCTCGCCGTCGTTCACCGCCCTGGTGCTCTCGGCGCGGCGTGGTATACGTGGTCAAGGAACGACTTCCATCGGACAAGGACTGTACGTGGTGAGGCTGACAACTGGGTCCATGGCCGCAGCAAGGAAGTGCCTCCTTATTACGCGGAAAATAATGATTCCTCCACCTGACAGCTGGGACCCACCGGACGGGCCACTGTATTTCGCGAAAAAACGTTTCCCCCTGACTGCTGGGACCCACCAGCTACATCTTCGCACACAAGGAAGTGCGTCCAGGCAAAAAAAACGATTCGCCCCCTGACTGCTGGGACCCACCAGCTACATCTTCGCAGGCAAGGAAGTGCCTGACAGTCGGGACCCACGTGGTCGAAGCGTACGTAGCGTTGTCATTCTGGTCGCGAACGTGTACGTACATATATACTGGTGGATGTAGAGGCGCGCACGTGTCGTAGTAGAGGCGCGCACGTAGCATGTACACGTACGTACAGCGGCCAGTGTGCAAGAAAGAAAATACGGCCACGTACGTACATACGGGCAGGGTCTCGAACGCCTACTCGCGCATACATACGGCCAGGGCTCGCGTACATGGCTGGGTCAGAACGGAGAAACAGTGTCGTCGTCGTGTTCATGGGGAGCCAACCGGCTGGGTCGGAACGGAATGCATGGTCGTGTTCATCGGGAGAGTTTGGACTGAACAGGCGATGGAAACGAGGCCTAGCGTACCGCAGAATGGAGGAAACGGACCTCCTACGGTCGAAACGGGGGTCCTGTTGATCGGGAGGGGTGTGGCGTACCGCAAAACGGAGGAAACGGACCTCCTACGGTCGAAACGGGGGTCCTGTTGATCGGGAGGGGTGTGGCGTACCGCAAAACGGAGGAAACGGACTTGTGTTGGAGCGCTACGGTCGAAACGGGGGTCCTGTTCATCGGGAGCGGTGTGGCGTACCGCAAAACGGGACTCCACGGGATACTGTTCATCTCCACCGTCGACCCCCACCAGCCTCCACGGGCTACTGTTCATCCACCATCGACCTCCTCCAGCCTTCACCTGTGACTATTCATCCACGGGCTCCTGTTCATCCAGCCTCCACCACGCGCTACTCCACCGGCTACTATTCAACCAGCCCTCTCCATGGGCTCCTGTTCAACCACCCCTCCACGGGCTACTGTTCATCCAGCCCTCCACCATCTACTGTTCATTCTGCCCTCCACGGGGTGGTCCTGTTCATCCTGCCCTCCACGGGGTCCTGTTCATCCAGCCCCAACCGGCTCGATCGATCGGGGTCCTGTTCATCCAGAGGCAACAGCACGGGGTCCTGTTCATCCACCCCCACCGGGAACTGTTCATCCAAACCCCCCCAGCAACACTCACTGTTCATCCAGAGGCAGCATCGATCGGCTTCAGTTAGCAGCAGTAGCAAAGGAATCGCTCGATCGGGTTCAGTTAACAGCCATCGATCGATCGCTCGGGTTCAGTAACGCGTAGCCTGCAGTGCAATCGCTCGGGTTCAATTAGAGCCCAACGCCTCGCTCGGGTAAAGTTAGAGCCAACGCCTCACTCGGGTAAAGTTAGAGCCAACGCCTCGCACACACGCGCGTACGTGTATGAGAGAAACACGCATCGCTCGGCCCCCGACCTCCACCGTAACCGAGAACTCCCCAAAATTTTCCTCGCCCTCGCTTCTACTCCTTGCATGAACATCAATCGATGGGCATCTCCATAGCTCATTGATTAGCCGCGTTGATGTGAGACTTTCTCCTTTTTTGTCTTCTCCACATAACCCCCATCATTATATTCTATTCCACCCATAGTGCTATATCCATGGCTCAAGCTCATATATTGCGTGAAAGTTGAAAAAGTTTGAGATTACTAAAGTATGAAATAATTGCTTGGCTTGTCATCGGGGTTGTGCATGATGAGAGCATTCTTGTGTGACAAAAATGAAGCATGACTAAACTATATGATTTTGTAGGGATGAACTTTCTTTGGCCATGTTATTTTGAGAGGACATAATTGCTTAGTTAGTATGCTTGAAGTATTATTACTTTTATGTCAATATTAAACTTTTATCTTGAATCTTTCGGATCTGAATATTCATACCACAATTAAGAGAACTACATTGAAATTATGCCAAGTAGCATTCCACATCAAAAATTCTGTTTTTATCATTTACCTACTCGAGGACGAGCAGGAATTAAGCTTGGGGATGCTTGATACGTCTCCAACGTATCTATAATTTTTTATTGTTCCATGCTATATTATATTCTGTTTTGGACATTAATGGGCTTTATTATACACTTTTATATTATTTTTGGGACTAACCTATTAACTGGAGGCCCAGCCCAGAATTGTTGTTTTTTGCCTATTTCAGAGTTTCGCAGAAAAATAATATCAAACAGAGTCCAAACGGAATGAAACCTTCGGGAACGTGATTTTCGGAACGAACGTGATCCAGAGGACTTGGACCCTACGTCAAGACATCAACCAGGAAGGCACGAGGTAGGGGGGCGCGCCTACCCCCCTAGGTGCGCCCTCCACCCTCGTGGGCCCCATGTTGCTCCACCGACGTACTTCTTCCTCCTATATATACCTACGTACCCCCAAACGATTAGATACGGAGCCAAAACCTAATTCCACCGCCGCAACCTTCTGTACCCGTGAGATCCCATCTTGGGGCCTTTTCCAGAGCTCCGCTGGAGGGGGCATCGATCACGGAGGGCTTCTACATCAACACCATAGCCTCTCTGATGATGTGTGAGTAGTTTACCTCAGACCTTCGGGTCCATAGTTATTAGCTAGATGGCTTCTTCTCTCTTTTTGGATCTCAATACAATGATCTCCCCCTCTCTTGTGGAGATCTATTCGATGTAATCTTCTTTTGCAGTGTGTTTGTTGAGACAGATGAATTGTGGGTTTATGATCAAGTTTATCTATGAACAATATTTGAATGTTCTCTGAATTCTTTTATGTATGATTGGTTATCTTTGCAAGTCTCTTCGAATTATCAGTTTGGTTTGGCCTACTAGATTGATCTTTCTTGCAATGGGAGAAGTGCTTAGCTTTGGGTTCAATCTTGCGGTGTCCTTTCCCAGTGACAGTAGGGGCAGCAAGGCACGTATTGTATTGTTGCCATCGAGGATAACAAGATGGGGTTTATATCGTATTGCATGAGTTTATCCCTCTACATCATGTCATCTTACTTAAAGCGTTACTATGTTCTTTTGAACTTAATACTCTAGATGCATGCTGGATAGCGGTCGATGTGTGGAGTAATAGTAGTAGATGCAGGCAGGATTCGGTCTACTTGTCTCGGACGTGATGCCTGTATACATGATCATACCTAGATATTCTCATAACTATGCTCAATTCTGTCAATTGATCAACAGTAATTTGTTCACCCACCGTAATACTTATGCTCTTGAGAGAAGCCACTAGTGAAACCTATGGCCCCCGGGTCTATTTTCCATCATATTAATCTTCCAACACTTAGCTATTTTTATTGCCTTTTACTTTACTTTGCATCTTTATCACAAGAATACCAAAAAAATTATCTTATCATATCTATCAGATCTCACTCTCGTTAGTGACCGTGAAGGGATTGACAACCCCTTTATTGCGTTGGTTGCAGGGATTTATTTGTTTGTGTAGGTGCGAGGGACTCGTGCGTGGCCTCCTACTGGATTGATACCTTGGTTCTCAAAAACTGAGGGAAATACTTACGCTACTTTACTGCATCACCCTTCCCTCTTCAATGGAAAACCAACACAGTGCTCAAGAGGTAGCACACATCCTATGGCTTGCGAAAGGGATTCTTCAAATTAGTAGAAACCAATCTTGAAAAGAAATTACTAAAAACCAATATTGTTCAAATTTCATATACCTGGACCCTCTCTCGGGAGTATATCAACATTGGTGATATCACCAAGAGGGCGTCAGAGGCTATTTGTTGCCTCCATTTGTCGGTGTCGGTGTTGCTTATAAAGATTCACCCTTTCCCAACGAGAACCAAACGGGGTCAGGTCGTTCAAGAACATCACTATCACAGACAAATATCATTGGAAAAATAGATCAACAAGTACCGTCTACTATATTTAACCTACTTTAACCTACAATATCTCAGACCCATTAACATCAAGTATTTGGAAAGCCCATGACTCTGCACTAAGGAAGCGCCAGAGATTAAACCCTCAATATTTGTGATAACTAAACATATATATGCAACAAATGTTGGGTTTATTCCTTCCTGCTTTTAAATAGTTTTACGTTTTGCTGATTTCCCCTGGTACTGAAGTGATTATTGTTGTTGAATGCACTCATCAGGTTATTACACGTGCACAAAATTGATCACATGCTCACCAATACTCCAGCGAGGCATCACTACCTGGGTTCCTAATTCATTGAAGAGACAAACATCAAAGTCTGGAAGATATTTTAGAAATGATGAAGTCGACGTCCAGCAAGAAGCTCTAGGAGTTTTAATGGGCCACATTAAAATCTGTGAGCTCGCAGGATATGGGGTAACCTTCTCATCCCCTTGCATACTTTTTGTTATCATGCATGTAGTACTGTAACATTTGAGAACATAGTTCTTCAAAAACAGTTGAGAACTACTGTATAATTTGAAACTACTATAGCTAAAAAGTGATTTACATAATTTGAGAACTACTGTATATCTCCATATGGCATTGTAGAACTAAAAAGGTGATTTACTAAAAAGTGATTTACATAATTTGAGAACCATTGTAACTAAAAAGTGATTTACACCCTCTCTCTACCATCGTATCTTTAACAATTGTGACAATGGAAGCTTGCATTTCTCCATATCCAGAACGGGAGTATAGATTGTAATCGCAGAGATTTACCTCTTTTACAGCGAGGTCATGTTGAGAAATCTAACAGCTCGATGCCTCGCTACAGTTGTGGCTACTACATAAGAACAGTTGCGGCGGTGATGTTGATCTCATAGCCATAGATTAAAATAGCCCGCGAAATAGTCGCGATAGCTGCGCTATAGCTGCCCGGGAGCCTCGCCGCTACGCTATGGCTGCTGCCGCGAAATCCTCCACATATCCCTATAAATGGCTCAACAATCAACAAATCCCTCCAGAATCATCTCCCCCACCAGAAAAATTTCCGCTATTTGCCGCGATTGCCCGCTACGGCGGCCGCTATAGCTGCTGGGAGAGGCCGCCGCGAAATCGTTTCTCCCGCGATTTTAATCTATGCTCACAGCGCACCACCCGCGCGTAGCTCTCGGCGTGGGCTCGTCCTCCCGGCCGCCGGCGGCGCAAAGGCCATTGCAGCCAGCGGTGAAAGTTGCTCCTCTTCCTCCTTTTGGTCCCCTCACGATCGCCCATCTCAAGAGTTCTGGTTTTCAGGGGAAACGCATGTTAATGGGAACGAGTGGATTATGCCCTGATTTTCTTCAGGAGAGACGACAGATATACATGGAACGGAATATGGATTTCGCCCTGATTTTTCGCATGAGAAAACAAGGAAAACCAGAGACAGGAGGAGATTCTTTGATCGAGGGAGGGTGTGACATGCGTACTAACTAAAGGAGGTACAGATTCCCTTTTAGTAGTAGAGAGATGTAATTTTCATAACAGATGGAAAGACTATCTTTTTGAGAACTAACGTATGGAAAGACTAATTCTAATGATTGAGCGACTTATGTAATGTTAATTAATTTGGATTTGGTCTTTAAATATTGATTGGAGATTGATCGTGATCGATTTTTTTACATAAAGATATTACTAAATAAGTTGCGCCCGCACGAAAAGTTTTGATTTGTTCAGATTTTTTTCTTATTGTGTGGGAGGTGAAGTGAAAAAACCCATTGAAGAGTCGGCGGCAGGGGGATTTGAGATGGGATCGAGAGGAGCGCTTTTTGTGGGGGGGGGGGGGGGGGTGGGGTTTTTTTATGCCTGTGTGGGATGGGGTGGGGTGGGGGAGGGGACGAAAAAACCCAGCAAAAAAACCAGATAAAAAAACCAGACAAAAGTGGTGGGACTATTGAATCAACTCATCCATTAGGAGTAGAGATTGATGAAACCGAAAAAAAAACATGGCAAAATAAAGAAAACCCCAAGAAAACGTGAAAGAAACAGAAGAAAATAGAAGAAAAATAAAAAAGGAAATAAAAACCGATATGATGCTGTCAAAGATCGTGAAATCCAATGAAAACCGGTGAAAACTGTAAACGAAAAGAAGGAAGAAAACCACAAAAAAAAACCGGGCAACGACGGTAGTGTATCTTAAAGCAACATCCATCCAACGGCTCGGCTCGTGACTGAAGACTCCGTAGAATTTATTTAGGGCTTCCCTTGGACATCCGCGAGCTCTTCAGGGCTTACGACATCCGCTCGCCGCCGCGAGCTCTTCAGCGCTTCACTGCCATCGAGCTCCCGACCTAGCGGAGGCGCACGAGTAGAAACGGCGGCTTCCTCCTTTCTGCCGGTAAGATCTACTGGATCCCTAACTCTAATCGCCGCCTGGCTAGCCCCTCACCACTCTCATCTCTAATTGCAAGGCTAGGTCTTCTAAGAAGCAACAGTGATGATCCCACATGACCCTAAGTGACCAGCAGCAACAATCTCATCCATGTAGCTGTCAAATTTAAATTTTCTGGATCTGGGAAGGTTAAATTTTCTAGATCCGGGGAAGATTGATTTGTTGTTGCTTCATGGAGGTGGTTGTGCTCTTTTGGTTTTGGGGATAGTTAACCTGTTTTTCTCTCTCTCCTCACGTTGAGGTAGTTGCTATTTCCTCTTAAGGTCCCTCATTATTAGTTTTGTGTAGCTTACATGCCCCCTCTTGGATTATTAGTTCTTGATTAATCATAGTTTGAGGATTTTTTTGGTGTAGCTTATATTGCCCCTCTTGATTAATCATAGTTTAAGGATTTCTTTGGTGTAGCTTATATTGCCCCTCTTAGTGTTTGATCCTAGTTAGAGGATGTCCAGGCACTATCCTTTGGAACTAGGCTTTGGATCTACAACTAGCCCATTTGGTACTTTGTATTTATTTTGCTTTAAGATATGTTTTATATCAAGTTTCACAGATATAGGCGTTTATCCATCAATTTTTGCTATAAGTCATAATGATCTTCATTTTGTATTTAAACTGTACCTTATGGTGGTATTATTGCCTTTTGTGCTGGAAGCTTTGCTGTAAATTTGCTCCTAGTTTTTTGTTTTTATCGTAGAATATGATTATTAGTAAGGGATACTATCTATCTTTATACTATGAAGAATGATCACTTTCTTTAGCTGTTTTTTCTAGTTTATACTTCACTATGATTTTTCTTGTAAATTTTGCTCTTCAAGTTTCCTACTTTTGACTATGATTACTAGTTTTCTTGTAATTTTCTCCTAATATTTTAGTGCTAGTATTTTAGTTGTAACTTCAAGGCTCTTGCTAATGTAATTTTTTTTATTTCTTCTTCCAACTATGGTTACATGTTCTAATAATTAATATAACAATTAGTTCTCCATCCATTTATTTGGTTCTTACATACCATATTTTTGGTGGTTAATTTGTTGCTTTTTTCCTATCTTTGATGTTTGCCAGGGGACTTGCCCAAGAGAGTTGATATGGATGAATCAATTGATATGAGTGATGCTCTGGCACATGCTTCCAACCCAGATGACAACATAAGGTCAATAGGAGAAGGCATGCTAAAGCGGCTCCATAATCTTGATCTTCCCAACTTCCTCCTACGACTATCATCTGAGCTCTTGAGGGAGGGGAGTCCAGAAGAGTCTAGGGTACTTGCTGCCATCACCCTTAAGAACTCATTGGACTCAAAGGATCCTGCACTCAAGGATGCGCACGAGGATCTACTTTCTCTAAAATGGCTCAACCTCCATCCCTCAATCCGATCCGAGATTAAAACGAACTTGCTCATGACACTAGAATCTGATTCAACGCAATCTCATTCAAGGCGCCCCTCATCAAAAGTTATTGCAAAAGTTATTGCTAGAGTTGCATGCATGGAGATACCCCGGAATCAATGGCTGGACCTTGTTGGTAAATTAGTGGACAACATGGCAAGTTCATCTTCTTCCCTGAAGCAAGCAACTCTAGAGGTGCTGGAGTATATCTTCGAGGAGAAGATCCCTAAAGTTCTTAAGGGGAATCAAGTGGATGATGTTATGGCTTGTGTCATCAATGCATTGAAGAACCAAGTTCTAAGTTCTGAAGTCCATCTGGCAGCCCTTAAAGTTCTACTCAACATTCTTGAGTTAGCTAAGTTTAAAGGTCATGCTTGGAGAAATTCTATAGTGGCAGTTTGTGATGTGGCAGTAGTGACTGTTTGTGATGTGGCAGGAGGCCGGGGTGAATCTGGAGCGGAGATCAAAGAGGCGGCATTTGAGTGCCTTGTTGCAATGGCATCCACTTGTCATACCAAATTAGAACCATACAAGGAAATCATGTTGAGTCTTACATCCCAAGCTTTGGAAGGAGATGTGGAATCAGTTAAAGTCCAATGTATTAAGTTGTGGATGACTATTTGCCAAGAAGAGATTAATTGGGAAGAGGAGGAGGAGGAGGAAGAAGGAGAAGAAGAAGAAGAAGAAGAAGAAGAAGAAGAAGAAGAAGAAGAAGGGGCATCTAGCTTTATTGATACTCTCTGTTCATTTGTTCCACTTCTCCTACGCACTTACTTAAAAGAAGAGGGAGATTTAAAACAAGAGGACATTTGGAAACAGGAAGATGAGGGAGATGGAGACATTTCCATGACTGCGGAACAAGAAGAAGAGGGAGATGGAGACATTTCCATGACTGCGGAACAAGAAGAAGAGGGAGATGAAAATGTGGAACAAGAGGAAGATGAGACTCTACAAGGCATTTCCATGACATGCCTAGGCCTTGCAGCTCGAATTATGAAGGGTGGAATTGTCCCCCTTGTGATGCATTTTGTTGTGGAAAACATGAATGGGCCACATAAGGTAGCAGCATTGTCTCCATTAGGTTTTATCCTTGAAGGTCCCTCTGTCAAGCAACTTGCTCCTGTGGTTGATTTATTGCTTACCATGATGGAAGATGGGGAGGAAGGTGTAAGAGGCAAGGCTGCATGGAGTCTTGGGCGGCTGTTTGAGCTTGTTGGTGCAAATAGAATTATGAGAAATAAAGTGGTGACCCTGGATGGGATCATGAGGGTCTTGATAGAGGGGAGCAAAGATGTCCCTCAAGTGTCCACTGAAGTGCATGGAGCTCTATGTTTTCTTGCAAGAAGTTATGGAGATGATGCAAAGTCAAAGTCAAACTTATCTCAGCTTTCACCTTTTGTTCCGCCTGTTATTGATGCTCTCATTTGTGCTTCAGATCTGGCTAGGGATACTCCTTATAGGCTTCTTGCATGTCCTTATAAAGCATTGAGTGAGATTGTAAGAGTCAGTCACGTTCAAGACTTGCAAGTCTGTCGGGCACTTATAGGTTTGATGTCTCATATCATGAGAAGATTGAACACTGTGCTTCATGGTCATGGTGCAATTTCATCTCTTAAGAGGAAGAACCAACTTGAGGTCTTGCTGTGTGGTCTACTTAATGTCTTAATCCACAAGCTTGGAAGCAGCAAAAATTTTACACTTAAGTGGTCTGCTAAATGTGTGTTGCTGTTATTGTGCCCTCTGTTGACCCGTGACAGTACTAGTGCACGTGATGGAGCAGCCCTTGCCATTGGTGCTCTTGCTCATGCCATTGGTGGTGATTTTGGACAACACATGCCTATGCTGCTACAATATTTTAGTGTGAAGCGACTCTTTCCAGTTTATCTAGAAGTGATGTGTGATATTTGCCAAGTCTTGAGAAAAAAGGGGAAAAAGGAAGAAGTGGTGCCATCCTTTGATCATATTATGGATGTTCTGTGCGAAGGTATGACAGAAGTGACACTTCAGCCTCCAATTCTATCAAGCATTGGACAGATTGCTCTTGCTCTTGCTCTTGGTGAGAAATTTGAGAAATACCTGCCTCTAGTTATGGAAAAGCTTCTAGTTGTGGAAAAGCTTACTCAGGTCAAGTCAGAGGAACAGGATGAGGATCATAGTACCAAAGTTAGGGAGGGAATATTTGAGGCCTACTATGGCATAATAGGGGGTATAACTGACCCAAGGTCTGGATTCAAGGTAGGATTGGCTCTACTTGACTTCAGTGAACAGGAGAGGAAGAGAAGGTAACAAATGCCTTGTTTTTTTTTGGTTGGACACGTGTACTCATATACTCATTGACTGATTGCCAATTGATTTTCTTTTTCTTCTAGGGACAGGGACGGAAGGACCTTGACAGCAGGAGTTCATGCCTTGTCTCAGCTTCCTCCTAGAGTGGAGGTTTGGTCAGAGGGGTTTATTCGATTGATGCAGGAAGCAAGTATTTATGGTCGAGTGCAGGTAACAGAAGGACAGCAGAAAGCAAGTATTTATGGTCGAGTGCAGGTAACAGAAGGACAGCAGAGTGGGGGCTTGAGGTAGCAGAAGGAAAGCATGGGGGGGGGGGGGGGTCTGTGAGTGAAGGTAAACAGAAGGGACAACTAATTCGGAAAGGAAGGAAACTCTGCTTTATTTTGGTTGTGAAAACTGTGCTTTATTTTGGGCTGTGGGTTGACTGTTGGAACTGCCTTTATCCTCTAATTAATTAGAATTATTATGGTGGAGTTGGTTATAGCCTTAGGCCATGTTTGGTAATAGTAGTACTAGTGTTTTTTCACCCCCAAGGGGCCTCAATCCCTGGTCTGAAGTATTATTTGGACGAGGGTGATTGCTACTAGTAGTATATAGAATCACGCCGGCATGCACACGCACCAGCGCATGCACGAACGCACGCCACTCGCACGAAACAGGAGCACGCTCGCGCTGGCGCACACACACCAGGAGGCCCGTACGGGGACACCTGTGCAGGGTGTTCAACTGCACAGGGACCCCAGTTACTAGGGCCTCCGATTTTACACACGGTAGCAGCACTACACATCCAGGTGTTCCTTAAATAGAAATACTAACGAAATTGCTGTGCACACGAAACTGCACACACGTCGCGCAGCCGACAGGCATATCCAACGATGGAGCAGTGCTGCTGCCGGCATCAGATGGCCTGAACTTCAGCGTCGTCCACAAGTCGTCCGTGTGCATCTCCGGCAAACGCCCCAGGGCACTCGTCCCATTAATCCGCCGTGATGATGGACTGATGCTTGTACGGCTACGACGTTATGGCCCGTCGCCGTGCGTCCCATCCTCGACCTAGCGTCGCGCGTATTGTGCCTGGTTCACGGCGGCAGCGCATGCGAGACCACCCTCGCGGACAAGCTTGCCGCCGTCGACGAAGAGCCCCCCGAAGAGCTGCAGCTAGGTGAGCGCCGGAGCGCGGCGAAACCTCGCCTAGCTCGTGCTAACCATGTCCTCGCTACGCCCATGGTCGTCTTTTTTTTTTTTCCACCGCTCTCTTTTGGCCTAACTTGTGGGACGTGCAGCTGCTCATCTGCCTTTGCTCTAAAATCGACAACCACGTTGTGTGCTCGGTGGCTCACCCAGGCAGGGCTCAACCTGCTGGTGCCTTGGTCGTCACCGCCGCCGTCATCGGCGTGTGCACGATGCATTCCGAAGTATTGGCCCACCAGAGCAATTCCCTTTGCGAACAAGAGTTTTTCTTTTCTCACCGTAAGTTTTTGAACCAGAAATGTATGTACTACCCTTATATAAAAATCGACGGTGGGATTGGTTGAATGGATGGAACCGTCCAAGATGCGGGTGGGTATGGCAAACCCTTGTGATGAGCTTGATCGAGACCTCTTCTATGCATCCTCACACATCACCATCGGCAACTATGCACGTGCGTCATTTTGGGACTCCCCTTGGGTAAATGGAGAAGAGCCGTCCGACATCGCCCCTCTCATCTTCGAGGCTTCCAAGCAGAAGTGGAAAGTCATGGATGCCATGCACAAAGGAAATTGGCTAAAACAATCAAGCTCCTAGACAATTGGACGATATTGTCACTCTTTGGGCTCGCGTTAGGGCCATACCGATGGTGGTGGACATCGAGGACACCATTATTTGGAAGCACACAACCGACGGGTCATACTCCGCCACCTCCGTGTACCACGGCCAACTTCTTGGGTCGTTCTGCTCACCCATGGGCGCCGCGGTCTGGAAGGCTTGGGCTCCCCCTAAGATGAAATTTTTCGCCTGGTTGGCGTTCCAAAACCGTGTCTGGACAGTGGATCGGTTGGAAAAAATGGGGTGGCCTAACTGCGGGCTCTGTCCGCTTTGCAAGCAGACAACAGAGACGGTCGGACACATCTTCTACAAGTGTCGTTTCTCCATTAGGCTGTGGGGAATGATCAAGGGCTGGCTCAATCTCGACTTCATCGACTTCTCAACTTGGGGGGCTCAATGCTCCATCAAGGACCGGTGGATCAACATGTCGGGCGTCAGGAATGACGAATCGGAAGGCGATAGCCTCCCTCACCATGCTAACATGCTGGACCATTTGGTGCGAAAGGAATGCTAGGGTGTTCCGGCACAAGTCTACTCTTCCGTCCATCCTGTTATCAAACATCCAAGCTGAGGCAAGGCTTTGGGTCAATGCGGGTGCAAAACATTTGGGCCACATCATGTCGGGAGAGTAGTGGCCTTGTAATTCTTGTTTAGCTTTCCTTGTAAAAGCAACTCCAAACTTCTTTGTAATTAATGGATGGCCAATCTTTTGCCTCCGTTTCGAAATGGTGGGATCGCACAGATACTGCTCCCTCCCCAGTAGCAGTATAGGGTGCCGTAAAAACCCTATTCTCTTCCACTTCCAGAGCAAGTGTTTAAACGGCTTCAACACACATCACTTCCTCTTCAAGTAATCCAAGATGTTGTTCTTATGCCTTGGATTAGAGCATCTACAACCGGGCCCCTCAAACCCGTCTCAAACATCCGGGCAGGCCGCTCGGTCACGATTTTTGACTCAGACGGGCCTCTCAAACGGCCCTCAAACGCCCGGGCTGACCGGCACCCACCATATCCAGCGCGCCCGCCACGTCGGCGTGACGAAGGCGCCCCATACGGAAACGCCCGGAAACCCAACGGTCCGACGGACGCTGCGTCTGTCGCCGTGTGGCGTCACTCCGGCAGGCTGCGTAGTGTCTTGCCCGACTATTTAAGCCGGCTGGCGCCCCCAGCCATAGCACATCCGCCTCTTCCCTCCCTCCGCCGCCACTCGAGCCCGTTAGCCATGCCCCTACGCCGCCGCTACTAGACGATCCAGCACCGTCTCTTCCTCCTTGAGCAGGTCCAGATCCGTAGGGAAGCGGGGCTACCTTTGGAACCGGAGGTGGAGGAAGAGGAGGTGCCGGCGGAGGAGGAAGAGGAGGAAGAGCAGGAGCCGGCGGACGAGGAAGAGGAGGAGGAGCAGGAGCCGGCGGAGGAGGCATCAAAGCTAGATGTGGGGGAGGAGGAGGCATTGGCGATGGAGGAGGACGTGGGCGCGTGGCCGGAGCAGCACGCTATCCTGAGCTTCATCCGCTCTGAGTTGGCTGCGGAGGCAAGGCGTCGCCGTCGGCAATAGATGGAGGCGGCGGAGGCGGCCCAAGCTCCGGCGCTGGCGGCTCCGGCTTCGGTGCAGGCGACTGAGGCCATCTCCAACAACGACGAAATTTGATTAGTATAGAACGTAGTACGTAGCTATATATATTAGAGAAAAGTATACTTTTAGTCCCTCAACTCTTCGGGGAGTCTAAATTT
The DNA here is from genome assembly GCF_002575655.3 of Aegilops tauschii subsp. strangulata. Taxonomy (NCBI): domain Eukaryota; kingdom Viridiplantae; phylum Streptophyta; class Magnoliopsida; order Poales; family Poaceae; genus Aegilops; species Aegilops tauschii. The sequence goes on from NC_053036.3 coordinate 581,892,070, forward strand.
CGTCCCTCAACTCCTAAACTAGTCAGTTTGCATCCTTAACTCTTTAAACGGACCAATTTTGTCCCTTGTCTCGGCCGACCCGGTGTCGCTGCTGACTCAGCACGGTTTTGCCTGGTCTTTGTCCACGTGGCGGTATTTCTCTCGTCGTTCTATTGAACCATTTCATCGAACACCTGGCATGCACTCCCGCGTGCTGTCCATGGCCGAGCAGTGGCGCCTCGCCGCCGAACAGAAGTGGCGGTTTCTCCCGCCGGCGGTCCCGTGGCTCACCACCTCTCACGAAGTGCGTCTTCATCGGCTTCCTCCAGGGCGCTTGCCACAGCCTCCCCGTCCAAACGTGCTACTGGGAAGCCTTCGTGCGCTGGTTCCTATGCCGTGTGCTGGACATTCCGATGGCGCATATCGGCTGCTGGACATCGCCGTCCACCGCAGGGAGCTCTACATGATGTATGACCGCGGCTGTGTGTAACGACCATGGTCTGGACGGGCCGACAAGGGCGGCTCGAGCACGGCGACAGTCTGGATAGAGGCCGTTCGGCGCGTCGGCCACGATCTGGACTTGGGGCGTAGTGTGGCAACGACAAGGTGAAGCCAACCAGAGGCCTGAGAAGTGTGGTCGGCAAGCCGAGGGGAGCTGCTGAGAGCCAACCGCCGCCTGCCACATTGGCAACGGCTAGTGCCGACGCGCGCCGTGGGGTTGGTGCACTAGGACGGCATGGAGGCACTCTGCGTCGTCCGCAAACTCGAGTGCTTCGTCCCATGGAGATAGCCGTTGCCACGAAATTCTTCTGCCAAGAAAAGTCGACGGCGTCCGTGGCCACGGCGAGGCAGTGTGCGTGGATCTAACTGCAGCACCAGTGCACAGCAATGTCAAGGGAGACGATGACGAGCTGGTGGTCCCAGGATCTCCATGGTGTGCTCGCCTACCCGGAAGCTCTACAGAACACGTCCAACACGGACCCCGGCTTCGCCCAAGCCGAGTTCAGCACCGTCAGGATCACCTTGTCGACTTGCAGCCAGCGTGCGTGCCAAGCTGCAAATAGCCTCAGCAGTGTGCGTGCTTGCGGCACAGTCCTCTCTGCCGAGGACACGCTCGTGTTATTTGTGTGGGACGAAAAGATAGAAGAAATGTAGGCGCGCTTCATGTGTTTGATGAAATGCCCATAGAGACAGTGAGAAGGAAGAGGAAAGAGGGTGAGTAGGAGAGAGAAATACCAACCACAAGGACGAAGACCAGCCAAAACCGTGCTGAGTCAACAACAATACCGGATCAGCCGAGACGAGGGACTAAACTTGTCCGGTTTCAAGAGTTAAGGATGCAAAATGACTGGTTTTAAAGTTGAGGGACGAAATTTAGACTCCTCGAAAAATTGAAGGATGAAAAGTATACTTTTCTTTGTATATTATGCATAATTTTGTATGGATTTAGGGGATGCATATTAGAGAGTTGTATGTGGAAAAAGAAATATGAGGCGTGCCCGGTCACTATCCGCGGACGCGCCCGGCTCGTCCACGGGCGTTTGATGGGTCGGATTTGCCAAGTACGACCATAGATGCTCTTAATTCCTTCGCATTTTCGAAAATAAATATGTTCCTTCGCTGAATCTGAATAGGTATGTACCACCTCAATCCACCATCTGGTTATTCGATGTTTTCATCCGGAATTCTTTCTCTGTTTCTGCTTGCCTGCCAGTAATTTGGGTGCGACGATTGGAGTTGGAAGCCAAAGCCCGATCGCTTGGTCTCTGATTCATCAAGAGGGACGACTAGACCAGGCCCTGGACCGGACTATCAGAGCGCCACGCGCTGCTGCCTCATATCTCCTTCTCAAATCTATCAAAGTTGTTTCATCCTTCTTTTTTTCGGTGTTCTGTTTTTCATACTCCCAAACAGTAACTGGTATTTGCCTCTTAGATTTCTTGTTTGCAATGTCTTTTAGTTATAGAATGTACTACTTTTTATTTACAATGAGAATCACTTTTCGACAAGATGTAGTTCTTCAAACTTGTACTGCCAACATGTCTTTTTTTTTTAAATATCGTTTCCTAATTTCCATTGCTATCGATGGCCTAATTTTTGATTTTGTACCGGGCCCCTGTTTTGTCGCGTACGGCCCTGAGGAGGAGGGTGCACGTACACACGTGGGTGCTTTTGCGCCGACCACCACCGCGTACCATGCGTGAGTCGACGGGCGCGGCTGTGGAAAGTGGCCTGACGCACGCCGTCCAGCTTGAGCTCAGCCTGGAGATACAAATTTACTCTTAGTCCACCACCTCAATGTCACTTTAATCTGTCTCTAAAACATGTCTCTTGTCACTAACTTGGTTTATCTTTCTCCTAATATGATTTATTTTATTTTCTTACCTAGGCTTCATGGGCACCTTGCGCGCGGTACTCGCATGTATATAATTTTTATGTATTCTCAATAGTGTGCCTCTTTTTCGTTCTATTTCTTCCTCTGGAAGAAAAAGCGATCTCATCAATGCCCACCGCCGTCCTCTGACGGCTCCCCTCCGTTGACGACCTCGGTCGTCGGTGGTGAGGGGGGCGCCGGATCCATGCGTGTGGATAGTTTTAGTCAAAGTAGCTTAGTTTTTAGGCCGTTCATCGTCTCGGCGGTGGCGGTGGCGGCGGTGGTGTTGAATAAAGTTTCTGCAGATCCTACTCCGACGAGGCGATCGCTCCTATGGTTGGGATAGATTTGGAATCCAGTCTATTCAAATAAGGATGGTGCGGCCGCAGCATCCTCGTGGAGGGCATGTGCCCTCGGGCTTCGCCGTTGCGACGATGTTTCCTCCAGCGACGGCGTGGAGCTTGGGAGGTAGTCCAAGAGCGAATGCAAATAGTGGTATGCATGAGCGGCATCTGAAAGATAGTGGATCGTGTGCTGGGTTCGTGGTACGTGGATGGCAGGTATGGTTTCCTTCTCCGACGTCTTAGTTATGTGGGGGTGCCAATCTGGAGTTCGATAGAGTGTCTGGAGTGTGCCCCGGTCATATTCGTTCAACGTTAATGGTTTCGCCTTCGACGAGCCATCTTGAAGGTCGGCAAAACTACATATCAGTGCTGGAGTCGCGTTGAGCTTGGGTGTGTAGGTGATCCGTCATTTTTTCTTTGGTGGCTGCTATGGTGGTGCCAGAGGCAGATGATGGGCGTTTGTGTTAAGCTCACAGGTTTCTTCGATCTTATTTGTATTTTACTTCTTGGCTGGTGTTTCTTTGTGCAAAGACTTGCGTTCTGCTATTTTTTTGGTTTACCGGGTCTGCACATACGTGGTTTGTACTATGATTCGTATGATATAAATGAGACACGTATTACCATGAAAAAACTTGTTAGAATTAATCCGAGGCCACTGTTAATCTACCGAGGATCAAGCAATCACGCGAGCACGATACAGAGATTTGTTAACGAGGTTCACCATCTGGGCTACATCCCGGGGCCTGACTACGGGCGCTCCTCCCCATGACACCACCACAATACTGCACACCAGCCGCCCGGGCGCCGGCACACGTCGTCGGCTCCCCCGCGTGCCTGTGCTATTATGTTGGCATAGGTTACATTGTGCGTTTACCTCGCTATATGTGAGAGGCCTAGAATACAAGTGTCCTATTATGACACAACTCTTACTGTGTCTACACACAGTCCAAAATCAAGTCCAACTGTAACCTACCTTGTACAATAATATTCGACACAACTCTAACAAACTCCACCTTGGCGAATATTCTCCACCACCTTTGATTCATCCATGCGTCGAACCTCCATGTACATTGGACTTGAGATACGCCATGAGCACCACTGCTACTCCCAGACTCCACGTGACTCCACCTGCAACTGCAGTTTCTTCTCGTCTTCTTCACAGCTAACACTCGAGCAAAATTAAATTCCTCATTACTCTACTTTGTGCTCCCAACTTTCGGAGAATCCGTTCAACGCCATCATACACCGACCACTGTTTGCGTGAAAGTGAAAAACTCACATATAAGAGTTACCTGAGCTCAACGTCACCGCTCTTTCTTGACTGCTTGTCTGAAACTTGAAGGAATTTCACTGTCGCCCTGTGTCACCCTGAGTCAAATTCACAGTTGTCACATCCTTTTCCCGGATAGTCTCTGGCATGTCCCATAGCTATAGCACTCCGCCTCCTTCTGTACTTGTCATTCGCACTTTGTCATGTGCACTGAACACCACAGAATATACAGCCATGTACTGTCTCAGCATTTGAAATTAAGACTTTCTGCCACTTTCACAGATTCTCCATGGTCAACTCCTGTCCATCAACTATCACCGATAGACTCAATCACCAACTTGAATCTGGTACTCGCCAACACTGCTTCAGCACCCTCTGCACACTTTATCCGACCACATGTTTGATCACCAGTGCCTTGGTCCGTCGCTGTGTCCCGTGCTTACCGCACGCCTCGCCGCTATCACCACATCGGGCCTCTGCTGTCCTGGCCGATTCTCCCGGGTAGCTAGCCCACATACTGCCTCAACCCTCACTGCAGAGACCATCGATCATCACCGACCGATGCCGAGTATCACGTCTCCATCAAACCACTGGGCCCCAGTCCGCCCCACGTGTGATGACCCACAAGTGTATGGGATCAATTGTAGTCTTTTCAATAAGTAAGAGTGTCGAACCCAACGAGGAGCAGAAGGAAATGATAAGCAGTTTTCAGCAAGGTAATGTCTGCAAGCACTGAAATTTTAAGTAGCAAGTAGTTTGATAGCAAGATATTTTGTAACGAGCAAGTAATGATAATAGCAACAAAAGTGCAGTAAGGTAGCCCAATCCTTTGGAGGCAAAGGACATGCCAAAACGATCTCTTATAATAAGCGAAGCATTCTTGAGGGTACACGGGAATTTCATCTAGTCACTTTCATCATGTTGGTTTGATTCGTGTTCGCTACTTTGATAATTTGATATGTGGGTGGATCGGTGCTTAGGTGATGTTCTTACTTGAACAAGCCTCCTACTTATGATTAACCCCCTCGCAAGCATCCGCAACTACGAGAAAAGTATTAGGAATAAATTCTAACCATAGCATTAAACTTTTGGATCCAATCTGTCCCTTACGGAATAGCGCATAAACTAGGGTTTAAGCTTCTGTCACTCTCGCAACCCATGATCTAATAACTACTCCATAATGCATTCCCTTAGGCCCAAATATGGTGAAGTGTCATGTAGTCGATGTTCACATGGCACCACTAAGGGAATCACAACATACATACTATCAAAATATCGAACACATATCAAGTTCACATGATTACTTGCAACATGATTTCACCCGTGACCTCAAGAACAAAAGTAACTACTCACAAATGTTAATCATGCTCAAGATCAGAGGGGTATTAAATAGCATATTGGATCTAAACATATGATCTTCCACCAAATAAACCATATAGTAATCAACCACAAGATGTAATCAACACTACTAGTCACCCACAAGTACCAATCTGAGGTTTCGGTACAAAGATTGAACACAAGAGATGAACTAGGGTTTGAGAGGAGATGGTGCTGTTGAAGATGTTGATGGAGATTGCCCTCCCCAAGATGGGAGAGTTGTTGGTGATGATGATGACGATGATTTCCCCCTCCGGGAGGGAAGTTCCCCCGGCGGAATCGCTCCGCCGGAGGGCAAAAGTGCTCCTGCCCAAGTTCCACCTCGAGACGGCAGCGCTTCGTCCCTAAAGTCCTGTCCTCATTTTTTTGAGGTCAAAATGACTTATATACCAGGAGATGGGCACCAGAGGTGGGCCAGGCTGAGCACAACCCACCAGGGGGCACCTGGGGAGCCAGGCGTGCCCTGGTGTCTTGTACTCACCAGGTGCCCCCCCTCCGGTAGTTATTTGCTCCAGTATTTCTCATATATTCCATAAAAATTCCTCGTGAAGTTTCAGCTCATTTGGAGTTGTGCAGAATAGGTATCCTGACGTAGCTTTTTCAGGTCCAGATTTCCAGCTGCCGAAATTCTTCCTCTTTGTGTGAACCTTGCATATTATGAGAGAAAAGGCTTTAGAATCACTCCAAAAAGCATTATTATGCAATAAAACAATGTAAATAACAGTAGGAAAACATGATGCAAAATGGATGTATCAACTCCCCCAAGCTTAGACCTCGCTTGTCCTCAAGCGAAAACCGAAACCGAAAAACATGTCCACATGCTTAGAGAGAGAGAGAGAGGTGTCGATAAAAACAAAATCCGGACATAGAAGCATCATGTGAATTATTATAACGGCAACAAACTTTAACATGAAACTTTTATTATAACAACAACAAACTTTAACATAAAACTTTTTATCATAGCACTCTTATCATATAACTTTTGTCATATAACTTCTCATGAACAAGTAACAATTCATCACAACATCGACGTATAAAGCATAAACTCTATTGGAAACCAACAAACTATGTTCTCAGTCAACTTTGCAACTACAATTCATAATCTTTTCAGGAAGGGTCACGTATCAGAGCCTTTTGGCAAGTCCACATACTCAACCATCATATAGTCTTCTATGATTGCTAACACTCACCGCATACACATGAGAAGCCGTTTCAACCAGACACATAGAAAGATAGGGCTTATAGTTTCGCCTCCCAACATACTCACCTCGAGGGTGATGTCAAGAATAATAACTCATGCTACCCATATCCAACTGGATATATGTGCCTAGATCTTTCCTCACCACATGATGCTTGCCAAAAGAGAAAAAACTAAAAGGAATAGAGAGAGAAACTTTGACTCTTGCATAAAAGTAAATACATAAAAGTAAAATATAGGCCCTTCGTAGAGGGAAGCGGAGGTTGCCATGCACTTTTTGTTTTTATGCTCAATCCTTAGTACAAAAGAACGTCACGTTATATTTCCCCTTATGATGGCACCCTTTATTATGCAGTCTGTCGCTTTTATTCTTTGCCATCACAAGTTCGTACAACACTCAATTTTCTCTTGAACTAAATGATCTCACTTTTAGAAGCAATTTTTATTGCCTTTTTGCACCGATGACAACTTACTTGAAGGATCTTACTCAATCCATAGGTAGGTATGGTGGTCTCTTGAAAATAGGATTTGGGTTTAAGGGTTTTGGATGCACAAGTAGTATCTCTACTTAGTGCAGGATTTTTGGCTAGCAAAGATAGGGAGCAAGCACAACATGTTGAAGGATCTATGACAATATAGCTTCTATGTGAATATGAACAAACATAAATCATTACGTTGTCTTCCTTGTCCAACGTCAACAATTTTGGCATATAATAATTTGATGGGGGCTCACAATCACAAAAGATTTACAAGATGGTGTATTTGCATGTGAATCTTCTCTTCCCTTATTAATTCTTTCATGAATTGCATTATTGACCAATGCTATGTTTGTCAATCTACAATAAAATTTTCTACTTATACCTTTCCTTATGTGATGTTATCACTTACCATAAGATTAGCATATGATCTTTTTCATTAATTTCCTTTCTTTATTGAAACATGAAAGTAAAGAAAGCAAAACTCAAACTGAATTTTATTATATATCTTGCACACGATTACAAAGATAGATCACTAGGCAAACTCTCGAAAGAAAGGATCGAACTAAACTTTTATTCATCCAAAGCAAAAGATAACTATAGATCGAACTAATATAAATAAAGGCAAAAGGTAGTGAAGGTGATTCGATATCGGGGCACCTCCCCCAAGCTTGGCGAAAGCCAAGGGGAGTGCCCATACCCGATACTCAATTTTCTTTTGGTGATGAAGAAGGAGGTGGTGGTGATGAAGTAGTAGCAATGTTGTCCTTCGGGATCAAGAGATTCTCCAACTTACGGATGATGCTCTGGAGGGCGATGATGTGCTCTTGCAACAGAATATTTTCATGGGTGAGATATTTATTTTGCACATGAACTGTCTCGATGATCTGAAAGGCTTCGATCTCGGTGGGGGTGAGATATTCATAATAAGGCTTAAGGATATCTTCTTCTTCTCTGGCAGGCCAGGCCGGTTCAACCACCAGCGCTTGATCTCGGGTAGCCTCCTTGCTCTTGTCTCCTTTGACAACTTCTACGGGTTCTTCCCTCTTCAGCTCGATCTTCATCAACCAAGCCTCCTCTTCCACGTTGTAGGAGGAAGAAGAAGACATGATGCCTGACTAAACAGGTCTGACCGAAAACAGGAAGAAAAGAAAACAAAAGATTTCTCCGCGATACAGTGGTGAACAGATTTGGGGGTATATAAAGATTTTTTTATCTTGGGAAACAAGCAAACGGAAGAAAAACGGAGACCAGAAGGTACCCGAGGTGGGCACAACCCACCTGGGTGCGCCTGGCATGCCAGGCGCGCCCTGGTGTCTTCTGGTCACCCAGGGTGCCTTCCTGGTTGTTTCTTATTTTCCTAATTTTTGTTATATTCCAAAATTGACAGAAAATATTTTTGTGGATTTTTCGGAGTCCGTTTACTTACTGTATCATGTACCTCCTCTTTTTTTCATGATTCTGGAGTGTTCCAGAAGGTTTCTTTTATGTATTCTTCCGGTGTCATAGTTTGGATAATATTGCTTTCAACATTATTGGGCATACCTGAGATATAATGTTTTATTCGTTGCCCATTAATAACCTTCGGGTTAGTACCTTCGGCATTATTTTATTTTGATAGCTCCAGATCGATAAACCTCCGCAATAACATATGGTCCTTCCCATTTGGAGAGGAGTTTTTCTGCAAAGAATCTGAAATGAGAGTTGTACAAAAGAACATATTCTCCAACTTTGAACTCAGGCTTTTGGATTCTTTTATCATGCCATCTTTTAACTTTTTATTTAAATAACTTGGAATTTTCGTAAGCTTGGGTTCTCCATTCATCTAATGAGCTAATATCAAATAGCCTCTTTTCACCAGCAAGTTTAAAATCATAGCTGAGTTCTTTAATTTTCCAATAAGCTTTATGTTCTAACTCAAGAGGCGAATGACAAGCTTTTCCGTAAACCATTTTATAAGGAGACATACCCATTGGATTTTTATATGCTGTTCTATAGGCCCAAAGTGCATCGTATAATTTCTTAGACCAATTCTTTCGAGACCTATTGACAGTCTTTTGTAAAATTAATTTTATTTCTCTATTGCTAAGTTCAACTTGACCAGTAGACTGAGGATGATAGGGTGATGCAATTCTATGGTTAACATCATACTTGGCAAGCATTTTATGGAAAGTGCCGTGAATAAAGTGTGAACCACCATCAGTCATTAAATATCTAGGGACTCCAAACCTTGGGAAAATAACTTCTTTAAGCATTTTAATAGAGGTGTTGTGATCAGCACTACTAGTTGGAATAGCTTCTACCCACTCAGTAACATAATCAACAGCAACCAAAATATGAGTATACCCATTAGAAGAAGGAAAAGGTCCCATGTAATCTAATCCCCAAACATCAAATGGTTCAACAACAAGTGAATAATTCATATGCATTTCTTGACGCTTATCGATATTACCTATTCTTTGACATTCATCACAAGATGAGACGAACTTACGAGCATCCTTGAAGAGAGTAGGCCAATAAAACCCAGATTGCAATACCTGGTGAGCAGTTCAGTCTCCCGCATGATGTCCTCCATAAGCTTCGGAGTGACATTTCTGTAGGATTTGTCCCTGTTCATGCTCAGGTACACAACGTCTAATAATACCATCTACCCCTTCTTTATAAAGATGTGGGTCATCCCAAAAGTAATGTCTTAAATCATAGAAGAATTTTTTGTTTTGTTGGTATGTGAAGCTAGGTGGTATGTATTTAGCAACAATATAATTAGTATAGCTGGCCAAATGGGCCGTTTTGTTCGGGCCGCCCCGTGAGCACGCCGACACGGCCCGCCTTGGGCCAGGCACGACACAGGCTAAATTGGCCGGGCCCGACATGCGGCACGCCCTGGGCCTGGAGGCTGGGCACGCTGGCCGGCACGGCACGCCCCGATTATGTTTATTTTTATTTTTTTATACATCTATATATGCCCAACATGTCGAAATATGCTAAAAAATGCTCAGTGCATCAAATAACAGGCTGAAAATATGCGGCCCACCGTGCTAAACGGGCCAACGTGTTGGCCCGTTTACTGGCCCGTATAGTAATCGTGCCCTGGCGGGCCATGTTGGGCCAGGCACGATTACGATGGGCCGGGCCGTGCCGTGCCGGGCCGGGCGAGCCCGTTTGGCCAGGTATGATAATTAGCATAGTGAGCATACCAAGGAGTATTATGAGAAACGTTTATTGCAGCTAATTGTTCACCAGGAAAGCTATTATCAATAGGTAGTGGGTCATCAAGAATATTCTCCAACCTAGACAGGTTATCAGCTACGGGGTTCTCAGCTCCTTTTCTATCAGTGATATGCTAATCAAATTCTTGTAGCAAAAGAACGCAGCGAATAAGTCTAGGTTTGGCATCTTTCTTTTCCATAAGATATTTAATAGCAGCATGATCGGTGTGAATAGTCACTTTAGAATTAACAATATAAGATCCAAATTTATCACAAGCAAACACCACTGCTAAGAGTTCTTTTTCAGTAGTAGCATAATTGCGTTGAGCACTGTCTAGAGTTTTACTAGCATAATGAATTATATTTAATTTCTTATCAACTCTTTGTCCTAGAACAACACCAACAACATGATCACTAGCATCACACATAATTTCAAAAGGCAAGTTCCAATCAGGTGGTTGAACAATAGGTGCCCAAATTAAGGCTTTCTTAAGTGTTCCAAAGGGTTCTAAAAAATTATCATCAAAGACAAACGGAATATCCTTTTGCAAGAGATTTGTAAGTGGCCTAGAAATTTTAGAGAAGTATTTGATAAATCTCCTATAGAAACCAGCATGACCAAGGAAACTACGAATACCTTTAATATCTTTAGGACACGGCATTTTCTCAATTGCATCAACCTTAGCTTTATCCACCTCAATACCTCATTCAGAAATTTTATGTCCCAAGACAATACCTTCATTAACCATAAAGTGGCACTTCTCCCAATTCAAGACAAGATTAGTTTGCTCACATCTCTGCAAAACTCGATCAAGATTGCTTAAACAATCATCAAAAGACTTCCCATAAACGGAAGAGTCATCCATAAAAACCTCAACAATCTTTTCACAAAAGTCAGAGAATATAGCAGTCATACATCTTTGAAAGGTAGCAGGTGCATTGCATAAACCAAAAGGCATACGTCTATAAGCATAAGTTCCGAAAGGACAAGTGAAAGTGGTCTTTTCTTGATCAGGTTGTGAAACAGGTATTTGCGAAAAACCAGAAAATCCATCAAGGAAGCAAAAATGTGTGTGCTTAGACAATCTTTCTAGCATTTGATCAATAAAAGGCAGAGGGTAATGATCTTTTGTAGTTGCTTTATTGAGTTTTCTAAAATCAATTACCATTCTATAGCCTGTAACAATTCTCTGTGGAATAAGTTCATTCTTATCGTTAGGAACAACAGTAATACCTCCTTTCTTAGGGACACATTGAACATGACTTACCCATCTACTATCAGCTATAGGATTGATTATACCTGCTTCTAGAAGTTTTAATATTTCTGTTCTTACCACTTCTTTCATCTTTGGATTTAACCGACATTGGTGATCAACAACGGGTTTAGCATCAGGTTCCATATTAATTGCTGACATAGAGTGGGACTAATGCCCTTAAGATCATCAAGAGTATATCCAATAGCAGCCCTATGCTTCCTCAGAACTTTCAATAATCTTTCTTCTTCATGTTTTGAATGGTTAGCGCTAATAATAAAAGGATATATCTTCTTTTCATCAAGATAGGCATATTTCAAAGTGTGTGGCAATTGTTTTAATTCAAACACAGGATCACCTTTAGGTGGAGGAGGACCTCCTAGAGTTTCAATAGGTAAATTGTGTTTAAGCAGAGGACGTTGTTCAAAGAAAATCTTATCTATTTCATTTCTTTCATGCATATGTAAATCATTTTCGTGGTCTAACAAATATTGTTCTAAAGGATCAGTAGGAGGTACAACAATAGAAGCAAGACCAATAATTTCATCCTCACGAGGCAATTCTTTTTATGAGTTTTTTAATAAACTTGGAAAAGTTAAACTCACGAGACTCATCACCAAAGCTAACACCGACATTTTGTTTCTCACAATCTATTCTAGCATTGACGGTGTTCAAGAAAGGTTTACCAAATATAATGGGAAAAAATCATCTTGTGGGGAACCAAGAACAAGAAAATCGGTGGGGTATTTTATTTTCCCACACAAGACTTCAACATCTCTAACAATCCCAAGTGGTGTGATGGTGTCTCTATTAGCAAGTTTAATAGTAACATCTATGTCTTCTATCTTAGCGGGTGCTATATCATCCATAATTTCTTGATATAAGGTAAAAGGAATAGCACTCACGCTAGCACCTATGTCACATAAACCATGATAACAGTGATCTCCTATTTTAACTGAGACAACGGGCATGCCAACAACGGGTCTATGTTTATCTTTCTCATCGGGTTTGGTAATTCTAGCAGCTTCATCACAGAAGTAAATAACATGCCCATCTATATTATCGACCAAGAGATCCTTAACCATAGCAACACTAGGTTCTACCTTGATTTGTTCAGCTCGTTTAGGTGTTCTAATATAGCTTTTCTTGACCACTTGAAACTTTAGCGTGTTCTTGTTGGAAATATGCCCAAGAGGCAATAATAAAATGGTTATTATTATATTTCCTTGTTCATGATAATTGTCTATTGTTCATGCTATAATTGTGTTATCCGGAAATCGTAATACATGTGTGAATACATAGACCACAACATGTCCCTAGTGAGCCTCTAGTTGACTAGCTCATTGATCAACAAATAGTCATGGTTTCCTAACTATGGACATTGGATGTCATTGATAACGGGATCACATCATTAGGAGAATGATGTGATGGACAAGACCCAATCCTAAGCATAGCACAAGATCGTGTAGTTCGTTTGCTAGAGCTTTTCCAAATGTCAAGTATCATTTCCTTAGACCATGAGATTGTGCAACTCCCGGATACCATAGGACTGCTTTGGATGTGCCAAACGTCACAACGTAACTGGGTGGCTATAAAGGTGCACTACGGGTATCTCCGAAAGTGTCTGTTGGGTTGGCACGAATCGAGACTGGGATTTGACACTCCGTATGACGGAGAGGTATCTCTGGGCCCACTCGGTAATGCATCATCATAATGAGCTCAATGTGACCAAGTGTTTGGTCACGGGATCATGCATTACGGTACGAGTAAAGTGACTTGCCGGTAACGAGATTGAACAAGGTATTGGGATACCGACGATCGAATCTCGGGCAAGCCGATTGACAAAGGGAATTGTATACGGGATTGATTGAATCCTCGACATCGTGGTTCATCCGATGAGATCATCGTGGAACATGTGGGAGCCAACATGGGTATCCAGAGCCCGCTGTTGGTTATTGACCGGAGAGTCGTCTCGGTCATGTCTGCATGTCTCCCGAACCCGTAGGGTCTACACACTTAAGGTTCGGTGACGCTAGAGTTGTAGAGATATTAGTATGCGGTTAACCGAAAGTTGTTCGGAGTTCCGGATGAGATCCCGGATGCCACGAGGAGTTCCGGAGGTAAAGATTTATATATGGGAAGTCCTATTTTGGCCACCGGAAAATGTTCGGGATTTTTCGGTATTGTACCGGGAAGGTTCTAGAAGGTTCCGAAGTGGGGCCCACCTGGATGGGGGGACCCACATGAACGTGGGTAGTGGGGGCAAGGCCCCACACCCCTGGTGAAGGCGCACCAAGATCCCACCTTAGAAGGAATAAGATCATATCCCGAAGGGATAAGATCAAGATCCCTAAAAAAGGGGGATAACAATCGGTGGGGGAAGGGAAATGATGGGATTTCTTTCCCCCACCTTTGCCAACGCTCCAATGGACTTGGAGGGCAAGAAACCAGCCCCTCCACCCCTATATATAGTGGGGAGGCGCATGGGAGCAGCACCCAAGCCCTGGTGCCTCCCTCCCTCCCGTGACACCTCTTCCTCCCCGCTTGCGCTTGGCGAAGCCCTGCCGGGATCCCGCTACTTCCACCACCACGCCGTCGTGCTGCTGGATTTCCATCAACTTCTCCTCCCCCTTGCTGGATCAAGAAGGAGGAGACGTCCCCGCTCCGTACGTGTGTTGAACGCGGAGGTGCCGTCCGTTCGGCGCTAGGATCATCGGTGATTTGGATCACGACGAGTACGACTCCATCAACCCCGTTCTCTTGAACGCTTCCGCGCGCGATCTACAAGGGTATGTAGATGCACTCTCCTTTCTCTCGTTGCTAGATGACTCCATAGATTGATCTTGGTGATACGTAGAAAATTTTAAATTTCTGCTACGATCCCCAACAGTGGCATCATGAGCTAGGTCTATGCGTAGTTTCTATGCACGAGTAGAACACAAAGCAGTTGTGGGCATCGATATTGTCAATTTACTTGCCGTTACTAGTCTTATCTTGATTCGGCGGCATCGTGGGATGAAGCGGCCCGGACCGACCTTACACGTACGTTTACGTGAGACAGGTTCCACCGACTGACATGCACTAGTTGCATAAGGTGGCTAGCGGGTGTCTGTCTCTCCCACTTTAGTCGGATCGGATTCGATGAAAAGGGTCCTTATGAAGGGTAAATAGAAATTGGCATATCACGTTGTGGTTTTACGTAGGTAAGAAACGTTCTTGCTAGAAACCTATAGAAGCCACGTAAAAACATGCAACAACAATTAGAGGACGTCTAACTTGTTTTTGCAGCATATGCCTTGTGATGTGGTATGGCCAAATGGATGTGATGAATGAAATATATGTGATGTATGAGATTGATCATGTTCTTGTAATAGGAATCACGACTTGCATGTCGATGAGTATGACAACCGGCAGGAGCCATAGGAGTTGTCTTTATTTTTGTATGACCTGCGTGTCATTGAATAACGCCATGTAAATTACTTTACTTTATTACTAAACACGTTAGCCATAGAAGTAGAAGTAATCGTTGGCGTGACAACTTCATGAAGACACGATGATGGAGATCATGGTGGGATGCCGCTGACGAAGATGATCATGGCGCCCCGAAGATGGAGATCAAAGGAGCAATATGATACTGGCCATATCATGTCACTATTTGATTGCATGTGATGTTTATCATATTGTGCTTCTTATTTGCTTAGTACGACGGTAGTAAGTAAGATGATCCCTTATAATAATTTCAAGAAAGTGTTCCCCCTAACTGTGCGCCGTTGCGAAAGTCCGTTGTTTCGAAGCACCACGTGATGATCGGGTGTGATAGATTCTAACGTTCACATACAACGGGTGTAAGACAGATTTACACATGCAAAACACTTAGGTTGACTTGACGAGCCTAGCATGTACAGACATGGCCTCGGAACACAAGAGACCGAAAGGTCGAACATGAGTCGTATAGAAGATACGATCAACATGAAGATGTTCACCGATGTTGACTAGTCCGTCTCACGTGATGATCGGACACGACCTAGTTGACTCGGATCATGTTTCACTTAGATGACTAGAGGGATGTCTATCTGAGTGGGAGTTCATTGAATAATTTGATTAGATGAACTTAATTATCATGAACTTAGTCTAAAATCTTTACAATATGTCTTGTAGATCAAATGGTCCACGCTAGTGTTGCCCTCAACTTCAACGCGTTCCTAGAGAAAACCAAACTGAAAGATGATGGCAGCAACTATACGGACTGGGTCCAGAACCTGAGGATCATCTTCATTGCTGCCAAGAAAGATTATGTCCTAGAAGCACCGCTAGGTGACGCACCCATCCCAGAGAACCAAGACGTTATGAACGCTTGGCAGCAGCGTGCTGATGATTACTCCCTCGTTCAGTGCGGCATGCTTTACAGCTTAGAACTAGGGCTCCAAAAGCGTTTTGAGCAACACGGAGCATATGAGATGTTCGAAGAGCTGAAAATGGTTTTCCAAGCTCATGCCCGGGTCGAGAGATATGAAGTCTCCGACAAGTTCTTCAGTTGTAAGATGGAGGAAAATAGTTCTGTCAGTGAGCACATACTCAAAATGTCTGGCTTACACAACCGCTTGACTCAGCTGGGAGTTAATCTCCCGGATGACGCGGTCATTTACAGAATCCTTCAGTCGCTTCCACCGAGCTACAAGAGCTTTGTGATGAACTTCAATATGCAGGGGATGGAAAAGACCATTCCTGAGGTATATTCAATTCTGAAATCAGCGGAGGTGGAGATCAAAAAGGAACATCAAGTGTTGATGGTGAATAAAACCACTAAGTTCAAGAAAGGCAAGGGTAAGAAGAACTTCAAGAAGGACGGCAAGGGAGTTGCCACACCCGGTAAGCCAGTTGCCGGAAAGAAGCCAAAGAATGGACCCAAGCCTAAGACTGAGTGCTTTTATTGCAAGGGAAGTGGTCACTGGAAGCGGAACTGCCCCAAGTACTTGGCGGACAAGAAGGCCGGCAACACCAAAGGTATATGTGATATACATGTTATTGATGTGTACCTTACCAGCACTCGTAGTAGCTCCTGGGTATTTGATACCGGTGCGGTTGATCATATTTGTAACTCAAAGCAGGAGCTGCGGAATAAACGGAGACTGGCAAAGGACGAGGTGACGATGCGCGTCGGGAATGGTTCCAAGGTCGATGTGATCGCCGTCGGCACGCTACCTCTACATTTACCTACAGGATTAGTTTTAAACCTCAATAATTGTTACTTAGTGCTAGCTTTGAGCATGAACATTGTATCAGGATCTCGTTTAATTCGAGATGGCTACTCATTTAAATCCGAGAATAATGGTTGTTCTATTTATATGAGAGATATGTTTTATGGTCATGCCCCGCTGGTTAATGGTTTATTCTTAATGAATCTCGAACGTAGTGTTACACATATTCATAGTGTGAATACCAAAAGATGTAAGGTTGATAATGATAGTCCCACATACTTGTGGCACTGCCGTCTTGGTCACATTGGTGTCAAACGCATGAAGAAGCTCCATGCAGATGGACTTTTGGAGTCTCTTGATTACGAATCATTTGACACGTGCGAACCATGCCTCATGGGTAAGATGACCAAGACTCTATTCTCCGGAACAATGGAGCGAGCAACCACTTATTGGAAATCATACATACTGATGTGTGCGGTCCAATGAGTGTTGAGGCTCGCGGTGGCTATCGTTATGTTCTCACTCTCACTGATGACTTGAGTAGATATGGGTATGTCTACCTAATGAAACACAAGTCTGAGACCTTTGAAAAGTTCAAGGAATTTCAGAGTGAGGTTGAGAATCAACGTGACAGAAAAATAAAGTTCTTACGATCAGATCGTGGAGGGGAATATTTGAGTCACGAATTTGGCACACACTTAAGGAAATGTGGAATAGTTTCACAACTCACGCCGCCTGGAACACCTCAGCGAAATGGTGTGTCCGAATGTCGTAATCGCACTCTATTGGATATGGTGCGATCTATGATGTCTCTTACCGATCTACCGCTCTCATTTTGGGGCTATGCTTTAGAGACTGTCGCATTCACTTTAAATAGGGCTCCGTCGAAATCCGTTGAGACGACACCGTATGAATTATGTTTTGGGAAGAAACCTAAGCTGTCGTTTCTAAAAGTTTGGGGATGCGATGCTTATGTCAAGAAACTTCAACCTGAAAAGCTCGAACCCAAGTCGGAAAAATGCGTCTTCATAGGATACCCTAAGGAAACCATTGGGTATACCTTCTACCTCAGATCCGAAGGCAAGATCTTTGTTGCCAAGAACGGGTCCTTTCTAGAGAAAGAGTTTCTCTCGAAAGAAGTAAGTGGGAGGAAAGTGGAACTTGATGAAGTACTACCTCTTGAACCGGAGAGTAGCGCAGCTCAGGAAGATGTTCCTGTGGTGCCTGCACCGACTAGAGAGGAAGTTAATGATGATGATGATCAAGGTACTTCGGATCAAGCTCCTACTGAACTTCGTAGGTCCACAAGGACACATTCCGCGCCAGAGTGGTACGGCAACCCTGTCTTGGAAATCATGTTGTTAGACAACGGTGAACCTTCGAACTATGAAGAAGCAATGGCGGGCCCAGATTCCGACAAATGGCTTGAAGCCATGCAATCCGAGATAGGATCCATGTATGAAAACAAAGTGTGGACTTTGACAGACTTGCCCGATGATCGGCGAGCGATAGAAAACAAATGGATCTTTAAGAAGAAGACAGACGCGGATGGTAATGTTACCATCTATAAAGCTCGACTTGTCGCTAAGGGTTATCGACAAGTTCATTGGGTTGACTACGATGAGACTTTCTCACCCGTAGCGAAGTTGAAGTCCGTCCGAATCATGTTAGCAATTGCCGCATACTATGATTAGAGATATGGCAAATGGACGTCAAAACGGCATTCCTTAACGGCTTTCTTAAGGAAGAATTGTATATGATGCAGCCGGAAGGTTTTGTCGATCCTAAGAATGCTAACAAGGTATGCAAGCTCCAGCGCTCCATCTATGGGCTGGTGCAAGCATCTCGGAGTTGGAACATTCGATTTGATGAGATGATCAAAGCGTTTGGGTTTACACAGACTTATGGAGAAGCCTGTGTTTACAAGAAAGTGAGTGGGAGCTCTGTAGCATTTCTCATATTATATGTGGATGACATACTGTTGATGGGAAATGATATAGAAATCTTGGGAAGCATAAAGGCCTACTTGAACAAGTGTTTTTCAATGAAGGACCTTGGAGAAGCTGCTTATATATTAGGCATCAAGATCTATAGAGATAGATCAAGACGCCTCATTGGTCTTTCACAAAGTACGTACCTTGACAAGATATTGAAGAAGTTCAATATGGATCAGTCCAAGAAGGGGTTCTTGCCTGTATTGCAAGGTGTGCAATTGAGCACGGCTCAATGCCCGACCACGACAGAAGATAGAGAAAAGATGAGTGTCGTCCCCTATGCCTTGGCCATAGGGTCTATTATGTATGCCATGCTGTGTACCAGACCTGATGTAAACCTTGCCGTAAGTTTGGTAGGAAGGTACCAAAGTAATCCCGGCATGGAACACTTGACAACGGTCAAGAATATCCTGAAGTACCTGAAGAGGACTAAGGATATGTTTCTCGTTTATGGAGGTGACGAAGAGCTCGTCGTAAAGGGTTACGTCGATGCTAGTTTTGACACAGATCTGGATGACTCTAAGTCACAAACCGGATACGTGTATATTTTGAATGGTGGGGCAGTAAGCTGGTGCAGTTGCAAGCAAAGCGTTGTGGCGGGATCTACATGTGAAGCGGAATACATGGCGGCCTCAGAGGCAGTACAAGAAGCAATCTGGGTGAAGGAGTTCATTACCGACCTAGGAGTTATTCCCAATGCGTCGAGCCCGATGACTCTCTTCTGTGACAACACTGGAGCTATTGCCCTTGCCAAGGAGCCTAGGTTTCACAGGAAGACCAGGCATATCAAGCGTCGCTTCAACTCCATTCGTGAAAATGTTCAAAATGGAGACATAGATATTTGTAAAGTACATACGGACCTGAATGTAGCAGATCCGTTGACTAAACCTCTCCCTAGAGCAAAACATGATCAACACCAGAACTCTATGGGTGTTCGATTCATCACAATGTAACTAGATTATTGACTCTAGTGCAAGTGGGAGACTGTTGGAAATATGCCCTAGAGGCAATAATAAAATGGTTATTATTCTATTTCCTTGTTCATGATAATTGTCTATTGTTCATGCTATAATTGTGTTATCCGGAAATCGTAATACATGTGTGAATACATAGACCACAACATGTCCCTAGTGAGCCTCTAGTAGACTAGCGCGTTGATCAACAGATAGTCATGGTTTCCTGACTATGGACATTGGATGTCATTGATAACGGGATCACATCATTAGGAGAATGATGTGATGGACAAGACCCAATCCTAAGCATAGCACAAGATCGTGTAGTTCGTTTGCTAAAGCTTTTCCAAATGTCAAGTATCATTTCCTTAGACCATGAGATTGTGCAACTCCCGGATACCATAGGACTGCTTTGGATGTGCCAAACGTCACAACGTAACTGGGTGGCTATAAAGGTGCACTACGGGTATCTCCGAAAGTGTCTGTTGGGTTGGCACGAATCGAGACTGGGATTTGACACTCCGTATGACGGAGAGGTATCTCTGGGCCCACTCGGTAATGCATCATCATAATGAGCTCAATGTGACCAAGTGTTTGGTCACGGGATCATGCATTACGGTACGAGTAAAGTGACTTGCCGGTAACGAGATTGAACAAGGTATTGGGATACCGACGATCGAATCTCGGGCAAGCCGATTGACAAAGGGAATTGTATACGGGATTGATTGAATCCTCGACATCGTGGTTCATCCGATGAGATCATCGTGGAACATGTGGGAGCCAACATGGGTATCCAGAGCCCGCTGTTGGTTATTGACCGGAGAGTCGTCTCGGTCATGTCTGCATGTCTCCCGAACCCGTAGGGTCTACACACTTAAGGTTCGGTGACGCTAGAGTTGTAGAGATATTAGTATGCGGTTAACCGAAAGTTGTTCGGAGTTCCGGATGAGATCCCGGACGTCACGAGGAGTTCTGGAATGGTCCGGAGGTAAAGATTTATATATGGGAAGTCCTATTTTGGCCACCGGAAAATGTTCGGGATTTTTCGGTATTGTACCGGGAAGGTTCTAGAAGGTTCCGAAGTGGGGCCCACCTGCATGGGGGGACCCACAAGGACGTGGGTAGTGGGGGCAAGGCCCCACACCCCTGGGCAAGGCGCACCAAGATCCCACCTTAGAAGGAATAAGATCATATCCCGAAGGGATAAGATCAAGATCCCTAAAAAAGGGGGATAACAATCGGTGGGGAAGGCAAATGATGGGATTTCTTTCCCCCACCTTTGCAAACGCCCCAATGGACTTGGAGGGCAAGAAACCAGCCCCCTCCACCCCTATATATAGTGGGGAGGCGCATGGGAGCAGCACCCAAGCCCTGGCGCCTCCCTCCCTCCCGTGACACCTCTTCCTCCCCGCTTGCGCTTGGCGAAGCCCTGCCGGGATCCCACTACTTCCACCACCACGCCGTCGTGCTGCTGGATTTCCATCAACTTCTCCTCCCCCCTTACTGGATCAAGAAGGAGGAAACGTACCCGCTCCGTACGTGTGTTGAACGCGGAGGTGCCGTCCGTTCGGCGCTAGGATCATCGGTGATTTGGATCACGACGAGTACGACTCCATCAACCCCGTTCTCTTGAACGCTTCCGCGCGCGATCTACAAGGGTATGTAGATGCACTCCCCTCTCTCTCGTTGCTATATGACTCCATAGATTGATCTTGGTGATACGTACAAAATTTTAAATTTCTGCTACGATCCCCAACAGTTCTTTCATCCTAACAGGGAAAGGCGGTTTCTCAATATAAGCAGGGGGAACAACTGGATCAACATTATAGATAATAGTTTCGTCTTTAGCTATCACTGGTTCTTTAATTTCTTGTTTAATAGGTGGGTGATATTTGAACCACTTCTTTCTAGGGAGATCAACATGAGTAGCAAAAGATTCACAAAAGGAAGCTACTATGTCAGAGTCTAGCCCATATTTAGTGCTAAACTTTTGAAAAGCATCGGTATTCATAAAAGATTTAACACAATCAAACTTAAGCTTAATACCTGACTCTTTACCTTCGTGTAGTTCCCAATCTTCAGAGTTGCGTTTAATTCTTTCTAAATGATCCCACCAGAATTCAATAGTCTTCTTCATAAAGGAACCAGTACAAGAAGTATCGAGCATGGATTGATCATTGTGAGGAAGTCAAGCATAAAAATTCTGAATAATAATTTCTCTTGAGAGCTCATGGTTGGGGCATGCATATAACATTGACTTAAGCCTCCCCCGAGCTAGAGCAATACTTTCTCTTTCACAAGGCCAAAAATTATATATATAATTCCGATCACGATGAACTAGATGCATAGGATTTTTTTGTGGTGAAACTCCAACTTTAATCGATTCCAATTCCAAAATCCAATATCATCGCATAGCCTATACCATGCCAATGATTTTCCCTTCAAAGATAAAGGGAAAACCTTCTTCTTAGCTTCATCTCCGGGTAAACCTGTAGGCTTAAATAATCCACAAATTTCTTCCACATATATCAAGTGCATATCAGGATGTTCGGATCCATCTCCTGCATAAGGATTAGCTAGCAGTTGTTCTGTCATACCTGAAGGAATTTAATATTCAATATTTTCAGTAGATGCAGTAGGTTGAGGGGCAACTAATTGTGGTTCCGGTCGAGGTGAAGATACCCCTAACAAACCCCTCAAAGGATTGTTCTCATAGTCACAAGTAACAATAAATTTCAGCACGTTGTAATAATTTTTCCTTACCAATTTCCACTTACCAAGAGCGCTTCACTCCCTGGCAACGGCGCCGGAAAAGAGCCTTGATGACCCACAAGTGTATGGGATCAATTATAGTCTTTTCAATAAGTAAGAGTGTCGAACCCAACAAGGAGCAGAAGGAAATGATAAGCGGTTTTCAGCAAGGTAATGTCTCCAAGCACTGAAATTGTAAGTAGCAAGTACTTTGATAGCAAGATATTTTGTAACGAGCAAGTAACGATAAAAGAAACAGAAGTGCAGCATGGTAGCACAATCATTTGGAGGCAAAGGACATACCAAAACGGTCTCTTATAATAAGCAAAGCGTTCTTGAGGGTACACGGGAATTTCATCTAGTCACTTTCATCATGTTGGTTTGATTTGTGTTCGCTACTTTGATAATTTGATATGTCGGTGGACCGGTGCTTAGGTGTTGTTCTTACTTGAACAAGCCTCCTACTTATGATTAAACCCTCGCAAGCATCCACAACTACGAGAAAAGTATTAAGAATAAATTCTAACCATAGCATTAAACTTTTGGATCCAATCTGTCCCTTACGGAATGGCGCATAAACTAGGGTTTAAGCTTCTGTCACTCTCGCAACCCATCATCTAATAACTACTCCACAATGCATTTCCGTAGGCCCAAATATGGTGAAGTTTCATGTAGCCGATGTTCACATGACACCACTAAGGGAATCACAACATACATACTATCAAAATATCGAACATATATCAAGTTCACATGATTACTTGCAACATGATTTCTCCCGTGACCTCAAGAACAAAAGTAACTACTCATAAATGATAATCATGCTCAAGATCAGAGGGGTATTAAACAACATATTGGATCTGAACATATGATCTTCCACCAAATAAACCATATAGTAATCAACTACAAGATGTAATCAACACTACTTGTCACCCACAACTACCAATCTGAGGTTTCGGTACAAAGATTGAATACAAGAGATGAAATAGGGTTTGAGAGGAGATGGTGCTGTTGAAGATGTTAATGGAGACTGCCCTCCCCAAGATGGGAGAGTTGTTGGTGATGATGATGACGATGATTTCCCCCTCCGGGAGGGAAGTTCCCCCGGCGTAATCGCTTCGCCGGAGGACAAAAGTGCTCCTGCCCAAGTTCCGCCTCGAGACGGCGACGCTTCATCCCGAAAGTCCTTTCCTTATTTTTGTCTAGGTCAAAATGACTTATATACCAGAAGATGGGCACCGGAGGTGGGCCGGGCTATGCACAACCCACCAGGGCACGCCTGGGGGGCCAGGCACGCCCTGGTGTCTTGTGCTCATGATACGTCTCCAACGTATCTCTAATTTTTTATTGTTGCATGCTGGTTTATTATCAATCTTGGATGTTTTATAATCATTTTATAGTCATTTTTTGGTACTAACCTATTGACATAGTGCCAAGTGCTAGTTGTTGTTTTCTGCATGTTTTTTACATCATAGGAAATCAATATCAGATGAAGTCCAAATGCCCCAAAACTTTTTGGAGATATTTGATGGGCCAGAAGGAAGAAGATGGGCTGGCACCTGGGGGGAGTCCCGAGGAGGGGACAACCCACCAGGGTGCGCCAGGAGGCCCAGGTGCGCCCTGGTGGGTTGTGCCCACCTCGGGCACCCCCCGGACCGCCTCTTTGCTCTATAAATACCCCAATATTCCAGAAACCCTAGAAGCGTTGACGAAATATTCATCCAGCCGGCACAGAGTCCAGAACCACCGGATCCAATCTAGACACCGTCACGGAGGGGTTCACCACCTCCATTGGTGCCTCTCCGATGATGCGTGAGTAGTTCTTTGTAGACCTTCGGGTCCGTAGTTAGTAGCTAGATGGCTTCCTCTCTCTCGCTGGATTCTCAATACAATGGTCTCTTGGAGATCCATATGATGTAACTCTTTTTGCGGTATGTTTGTTGGGATCTGATGAACTTCGAGTTTATAATCAGTTATATGTCTTTATATCCATGAAAGTTATTTGAGTTTCTTTGATCTCTTATAGGCATGATCTCTTATAGCGTCATATTTCTTCTCCGATATTTGGTTTTTGTTTGGCCAACTTGATCTATTTATCTTGCAATGGGAAGAGGTGCGCGGTAGTGGGTTCAATCTTACGGTGCTTGATCCCAGTGACAGAAAGGGAACCGCCACGTATGTATCGTTGCTACTAAGGATAAAAAGACGAGATCTAATATCTACCGCAATAGATAAATGGATCTTGTCTACATCATGTCATCTTTCTTAATGAATCACTCCGTTTTTCCCTGAACTTAATACACTAGATGCATGCTGGATAGCGGTCGATGTGTGGAGTAATAGTAGTAGATGCAGGCAGGAGTCGGTCTACTAATCTTGGACGTGATGCCTATGTAATGATCATTGCCTGGATATCGTCATAATTATTTGAAGTTCTATCAATTGCCCAACAGTAATTTGTTTACCCACCGTTTGCTATTTTTCTCGAGAGAAGCCACTAGTGAAACTTACGGCCCCGAGTCTCTTCTTTATCATATTTTCCTTCAAGATCTATTTTCCTTTTCTTTTACTTTCAGATATATATTTCCAAAAACCCAAAAATACCTTGCTGCAATTCTTATTTATTTAGTTTATCTCGCGTTCCCACTAGATCTATTTATCCAATTTACTACAATTTTACCTACCTTTTTACCCATGAGGGATTGACAACCCCTCTCTTACGTCGGGTTGCAAGTATTTGTTCTTTGTGTGCAGGAGCTGTTTACGTGGTATTGCGTGGTTCTAATACTAGTTCGATAACCTTGGTCTCAACACTGAGGGAGATACCTACCGTTGCTGTGCTGCATCATCCCTTCCTCTTTGGGGAAATACCGACGTAGTTCTAGCAGACATCAATAGGAATTTCTGGCGCCGTTGCCTAGGAGGATTAGTCTCCCATCAACTTGCCAATTTCTGGCGCCGTTTCCGAGGAGACATCATCAACATCTACCAGGTTCCTAATCACAATCTCATTTCCTTGCAATTTACATTATTTGCCATTTGCCTCTCGTTTTCCTCTCCCCCACTTCACAAAAATTTGTCGTTTTATTCGCCCCTTTTTTCTCTCGTCATTTTCTCGTCAGATCTGTTTTTAGTGCAATCTTGTTGCATATTCACGATGACTCAAGAGAACACCAAGTTGTGTGATTTCCCCAATACCAACAATAATGATTTTATTAGCACTCTGATTGCTCCTCCTGCCACTACTGCGGAGTCTTGTGATATTAATACGCTTTGCTGAATCTTGTTATCAAAGATCAATTTTCCGGTACTCCTAATGAGGATGCCGTGTCCCATCTTAACACATTCGTGGAATTATGCGATATGCAAAAGAAAAAAGATGTGGACAATGATATTGTGAATTTGAAATTATTCCCGTTTTCTTTGCAAGATCATATTTGGTTTACTTCTTTGCCTCGCAATAGTATCGATTCTTGGAATAAGTGCAAAGATGCTTTTATTACTAAGTATTTTCCACTCGCGAAAATTATTTCCCTTAGAAACCAAATCATGAATTTTAAGCAACTTGAGCATGAGCATGTTGCACAATCTTGGGAAAGGATGAAATTGATGCTAAGGCATTGCCCAACTCATGGGTTAAATCTTTGGATGATCATACAAAATTTTTATGCGGGACTGAATTTTGTTTCTAGAAATCTTTTATATTCCGCCGCGGGTGGTACTTTTATGGAAATTACTTTGGGCGAAGCCACTAAATTCCTTGATAATATTATGGCAAATTATTCACAATGGCATACCGAAAGAGCTCCTACTAGTAAAATAGTTAATTCGGTTGAAGAAATTTCTTATTTGAGTGAAAAAGTTGATGCTCTTATGAAATTGTTTGCTAATAAAATTGCTCCTATTGATTTTAATGATGTGCCTTTGTATACTTTGATTGAGAAAAATAGTGATGCCATAGATGTGAATTTTATCTCGCGAAACAATTTCAATAACAATGCTTATAGAGGTAATTTTAATCCTAGGCCTTTTCCTAGTAATTCCTCTAATAATTATGGTAATTCCTATGGTAATCCTTCTTATAATAATAATAGGAACACCTCTGATCTTGAGAATAACATTAAAGAATTTATCAATACTCAAAAAGTTTTCAATGCTACAATGGAAGAAAAGCTGAATAAGATTGATGATATGTCTAGAAGTATTGATAGAATTTCTCATGATGTGGAAAATCTCAATATGAATTTTTTTGTGCCTAAGGTAGAAGAATCAATTAAAGCTCTTTAAGTTTCTATGGATTAAAGTAAGAAAAGAAACGCTATGCTTAGAGCTAGAAGAGAATTTTTATAAAAGGCGTTTTCTAGTGATTACTTTCATAAAAGTGATGAAGATCTTAAAATGATTGGTGTTTATTATATTGATTCTTTGTTTAGTAAAATTAATATTGATAATAAACGGACTGAAGAAGTGTCAACTTTAGCTAGAAGGCGTCCCGATAATTCGGAGGGTGAAAATCTTGTTGAGAAAATTGATAAAAGTGGGTTTGAAGAGGTCGAAACTTTAACTAGTGATGTGCCCACTCTCTTTGATTACAAAGACTTTAATTATGATAGTTGATCTTTGATTGATTATATTTCTTTGTTGCAATCCATGATAAATTCACCCCATGCTTATGAACAAAATAAAGGTTTAACTAAACATATTGTGGATGCTATGATGAAAGCTTTGGAAGAAAAGTTTGAATTAGGGATTTCAATTCCTAGAAAATTACGTGATGAATGGGAACCTACTATCAAAGTAAAGATAAAAAATTATGAGTTTTTTGCTTGATGTGACTTGGGTGCTAGTGTTCCCACAATTCCGAAATCTTTATGTGATGTGCTTGGTCTTACCGATATTGAAGAGTGTTCTCTAAATTTGCACTTGGCGGATTCTACTATTAAAAAACCTTTGGGAAGAATTAATGATGTTCTTATTCTTTCAAATAGGAATTATGTGCCCATAGATTTTATTGTTCTTGATATTTATTGCAATTCGTCTTGTCCAATTATTCTTGGTAGACCATTTTTACGTACTATTGGTCGTGATTGATATGAAAGAAGGCAATATTAAATATCAATTTCCACTAAGGAAGGGCATGGAACACTTCCCTAGAACTAGAATTAAGCCACCATATGAATCAATCATGAGGGCATCGTATGGATCTAGAAACAAAGATGACAATTCTTAGATCCTTCGCGTTATGCCTAGCTAGGGGCGTAAAATGATAGCGCTTGTTGGGAGGCAACCCAATGAATAACATTTATTTTTATCTTTTTCTTTCTGTTCTTGAGTGTTTACACAATTATGCTACTATTATGATTGTGTTTTTTATGTATTAATTAGTGTTTGTGCCAAGCAAAGCCTTTGGGATCATGTTGGGAGATAGTTGATTTGATCTTGTTGGAAAACAGACACTTTTGTGCCCAGAAAAACAATTTTGAAAAATCACAGAAGCGGGATAAAGCTCTGAAATGTTTACACAAGATTGATATACAAATTACCCACGTTGTCCCAATTTTTCAGAACTTTTAGAGTTAAAGAAGTATTCGAAGTTTTCAGATTACTACACACTGTTCTGTTTTTGACAGATTCTGTTTTCTTTGCGTTGTGTGCTTGTTTAGATGATTCTATGGTTTCCTTTGAAGGGTTTTTGCCATAGAAAAGTTGGAATATAGTAGATATAATGCAAAAATAAAATATGAATGGGTTTGCAACAATACTTAAAGTGGTGATTTGCTTTCTTATACTAACGGATCTCACGAAGGTTTTGTTGAGTTTTGTGTCATTGAAGTTTTCAAGTTTTGGGTGATGTTACGATGGATGAAGGAATAAGGATTAGCAAAAGACTAAGCTTGGGGATGCCCGAGGCACCCCAAGATAATATCCAAGAAGTATCAAGCAACTAAGCTTGGGTATGCCCCCGAGTGGCATCCCCTCTTTCTTCTGACAACCATCGGTATTTTACTTGAAAATATATTTTTATTCGTCACATATTATGAGTTTTGCTTGCAGCGTCTTGTATGATATGAGTATTTGCTTGTTTTGCTTCTTATTTTAAGTCATGAATCCTTGCTGTACACACCTATTTGAGAGAGCCAAATTATGTTATGACTTGTTAGAATTGCTCTCTATGCTTCACTTAAATCTTTTTGAGCTATGGAATTGCTCTAGTGCTTCACTTATATCTTTTTGAGCACGGTGTGCTTTAGTATTTTTGAAGAAATGCTCTCATGCTTCACTTAGATTATTTTTAGAGAAATAATTATGATGCTCATGTTCTTCACTTATATTTGTTTGAGCTTATTAAAAGCAACACATGAAACTAGTTCCAAAGTGATAGATATCCAAGGAGGATATAATAAAAACTTTCACGAAGATTATTGGACAAAATAAACTTGATTCCTTGTAATAGTTTTGCGATATGATGATAGTAATATTTGAGTCATGTTAATGAGTAATTATGCTTTAGTAAGAATATTGGTGTTAAGGTTTGTGATTCCCTACGCAAGCACGAAAGTCAATAGTTATGTAATGAAATTACATCCTACTTGTGGTGCATTATTCGGTGTTAGTTATGCTTAATGCTCGCTTATGAGATATTTCATTTCTTGGTTAGATGCTTCTAAATATTTTGCTAGCCTTCATTTGCACTAAGTATGATCACTACTTGTGCATCCAAAATCATTAAACCAGTTTTGCCACATGAGTCCACTATACCTACCTATATGCGGTATTCTTTTGTCGTTCTAAGCAAATTTGTATGTGCCATCTCTAATTTTGAAAATAAACTTCACTTTTGTGTGCTCGTACTGCTCATGAAACGATAGGGGGTGGCTAATATATTTCCATGCTAGATATGTTATTCTCATGATGAGTGTTTATTCAATTGTCATTGCACGAGAGTACGACAAAGGTATTAAGGATGCCGAGTCCCGAAATGAAAAATGAATTTACTTTATGTTGTCAAATAATAAATTCCTTGGAAAGTGTTGGTATGGAAGGCACCAGGGGATACGGCTAGCCATGGAAAGTGAAAGTATGGTTGAACAAGGAATAAACTTTATTTTCTGTTTGGGAACCGCCTATGATCTATCTAGCATGGAAAGTATTGGGAACTACTCGATCGTTGTCATTGACACGAAAGGCATGCCACCCAAAATGTTTTATCTCTATCTTTTTCGCTTTGAGCTCTCGCACCTCTACAAATCCCTACTTGCCTCCGCGAAGGGCCTATCTATTTACTTTATGCAATTTTTATTTTTACTTGAGTCTCCATCTTCTCTTATAAAGCACCAACTAAGGGGCACTATGATCGTACTTGAGCATTGGGTGTAGCTAATATGCGAGTGTGTTTCATGAATGGATCAATGGTTGAGCATAATAGGATAGGGATAACTTGCTTTGGCGTTGATAATTTGAAAGACATGGTTGCTTGTTGATATGCTTGAGTATTAAAGTCTTCATGTCAAAACTAGACTATTGCTTTGAACCATATAAAAAGTCCAAATGTCCATGCTACAAAGAAATGAATGTGTGATGAACATGTTAGGCAGCATTCCACATCAGAAATTTTGTTTTTATCATTTACCTACTCGAGGACAAGCAGGAATTAAGCTGGGGGATGCTGATATGTCGGTGTACAAAAGTAGGGGCTCTCCTTTTGACCCCTTTACTTGTGCATGGGCAGTCAGAGCCACGCGCCGCGGCCACACTTAGCAGGGCAGAAGAGGGAAGCTGGAGAGAAGCCGAAGCACGAGACAACCAAGGCAATGCCAAGACCAGAGACACGAAGAGCAAGAGGGCGAGGTGGGCTCCCCCGGAAAGACTCTTGCCGGGGCGACCTCCGCGACCCCGGCAAGAGCCTTTCCGGGGCAGCTTGCCTGACGCCAACAGAGTGAGCCACCCTTGAGCCAAGGGTTCCAACACCGCCAACAACTACATTGGAACCAGGGCTCGGGAGGCACCTTCGTAGTGGCATGCAGATCTTCGTCAAGATCATGAATGTGTGAGATCAGATGAGGACCAGAAGACGGCGACCCTCTGTGGGATCCCAGCCGAGGGAATCCACAAGACCCCCGGCAAGCGCCTTGCCAGGGACGACTGCAACGCCACGGCAATACCCTTGCCGAGGGCGTCGGCGGGGCCGCAGCCAGGCCCACACCAACCAAGACTCCGCCGCCGTTCGCATGCAGCTGCCAGCCCAACCAGCTGGGCAGGCACCTGCGTGGCAACATGCAGCTTCCAGGCCAACTCAGAAAACACCTACGTGGTGGCATGCAGATCTTCGTGAAGGCCCTACCACCGCGCCACCTTAGCTGCCCGCCTGCCTACATGGCGCTGCATGCATCGCTGGCCTGGGCGCGTGTCGAAGTGAGGCGGAGCGGCAACGGACGGGACGGGCCTCGTTCCCGTCCCCGATAAAGCTAACGAACACCTAAGTAGCGCATTTAATGCGCTTTGTCCCGTAATGCCGTGCGATAAGCTCACGCACTGTAGGCCTTTCCACCTCATGT
This sequence comes from Aegilops tauschii subsp. strangulata, assembly GCF_002575655.3. NCBI lineage: Eukaryota > Viridiplantae > Streptophyta > Magnoliopsida > Poales > Poaceae > Aegilops > Aegilops tauschii. Next base: position 581,922,998 of record NC_053036.3, read on the forward strand.
GTGCCACTCTGGCAACCCCTTTTTCCTATAAAAGGAGGCCCGAGGCTACCAGGGGAGGGATTCGGCTTTTTGGAACTATGCAACCACCATATCTAGTTCGAGAGCTCAAGAACACTCAATACATCCACCAAAGCAGGACTAGGGTATTACGCATCCTCGCAGCCCGAACCTGGGTAAACGACCTGTGTGCCTTCTGTTAGACCTGCTCTTTGCACAACCTCGCGCCCGCCGACCGTAGAAGGGATCCCAGTGACCCCATAGGTGTCGTTCTCACCGACATCTTTGGCACGCCAGGTAGGGGGCGCAGTTGTGAAAATCTGGTTTCACCAAAGCAGCGGCTTCATGGCGGCCGTCGCTCCAAGGAAGAAGATGATCGAGCTTGACGGCTCCATCTACGCATGTGGTGGACGCCCGTGCAACGACAGAAAAGCTAAGCCATGCAAAATTAACCAATTTCCTTTTTATATATGAGGTTATTGTCCTCGAAGATCCTGCCCTATGTATGAAATCCTGCACGCAAAGGGCCCTTCCGCAATTGGAAACGCCCTTGTTCTGTTTCGAGTCCGCTCAACAGCTCAAGCGGCCGCGTCGAGAGTGGCGGGGTAGCCTTCCGCAATTGGCAACGCTCTCGATTCTGACTCGAGTCAAGCTCAATAGTTCAAGCGGCCGTGTTGAGGGCGGTAAGGTGGTTTGCTCGGCAGCAAGCACACCTGGCAGGCCATTGGGGATCGTCCTCAAGGCGCCGCCCTGGGTTTACGCGCCGGCAAGCCTACCCGGTTAACGTAGGGTGAACATACAAAGGGGGGGGATCGAACAGGAAGAGAACATGCATCATATCAAAAGTGCTCTAGAGTTATATTACATCAAATTGTTGCTGCAGTTCTAACTAAAGATAGAAATTGTCTTGGTCATGAACCTGCAGCGGCGATAAAAAAACGGGGTGCCTAATCTCGGCGCTGGCCCTCCACCCTTTGAATTCCGTCGATGAGGCTGATGATGGGCTCGATACGCTCCTTGAGCGGTGCGAGGTCAGTACCCTCCGGCAAGCTTTCCAGCGCGGCGTCAAAGTCAAGGGTGGGGTTCCAGTACGCCACCTTGGTGAGGACCTTGGCCATGACACCCCGGCAGAGCGTTCGGTTCTCGTCGGCCAAAGAAGCCGCCCTGTTGAGGCGAAACTGCTCCAGGGCTCCGAGAACACCCTCGAAGAAAAGGGTCAGCTTGGTGTTGGGAGTCGCGCTGTGGTCCGGGGCGTACCTCACGTTTGGCATGCCCATGGTGGCCAGCCGCATGGTGATCCTGCCGGCGACCTCCTCGAGGCGGCCGATCCAGCGATTCCCGCCCTCCACGAAGTCCTTGTGGTTGGCGGCGTCGTTCTTCTGCTGCAACTTCTCGGCCTCCAGATCCTTGTCCAGGGTCACCTCCCGAGCCTTGGCCTCTGAGAGCATCCCCTCAAGGCCCTCCAGCTTCAGCTTCAGGTCCTTGATGGAGTCGTTGGCCTTGGAGAGCTGCTCAGCCTTGCTGAGGACTGCGCCCTGCGCCTCCGTCAGGGCACCGTTGAGCGTGTTCTTCTCCTCGGCCAGCTTCAGGGTCTGGTCCTTCAGCCTGTCCCGCTCCACCTCCAGCTCCTTCACCTTGCTGGCGTGAACCAGCGCCTGGGCATTGAGTGCTTCTTTATGCCTCTGCTCCAGCTCTTGGGTCCACTGCACGACGAGCTTTTCCACCTCCTCGTCCTTGCCGCAGAGCGTTGCGGCAAGCTTCTCCTCATGTGTGGCAAGGTCCTCCTCCTGGGAGTTCAGCGCGGCCTGGTGCTGGGTTCGAGCGGCCTCGGCCTCGGCAGCCCAGTTCTCCGCCGTCTCCTAGGCCTTCTCGATGTCAGCCTGCTTCATGGTGAGCTCCACATTGCGCTTGGCCAGCTCATCCTGGGCGGTCTTCAGCTCCTCGCAGGCCTGGCGGAACCAAGTCTGCGTCTCGGCGACGCGCGTCTCGAAGTCCGCCTCCGCCTTGTCCACCACCGCCATCCTGGACTTGGCCTTGTCCAGACGGGCGCGTTGGAGCACATGGAGCTTCCGGAAGCTGGCGCCCATGGCTTGCAGGAGCCGCTCTTCCTAGGAGCTGTCGCCACCAGCGCTCGGCTCATCGACGACCTCGAGCTCGGCGGCGGCAAGCACCTCGTCATCGAACACCTCTCCCTCGACGGGCGCCCTGGTGCTCGACGCGCCTGGAAGGTGGACGAATAGGTCGTCACTCACCTTCAGGTACTTGCCTGAGCCAGAGGCAGTGGAGGAGGAAGGCTGGTCATCAACCACCTCCTCCTCGGCAGCGGCCTTGCCGGCCTCCCCGGCAGGCCCCTTGGCGGCATCCTCAGCCGCGTCCTTGGCGGCCTCCTCGACAGCGATCTTCTCGGCCTCCGCCACGGCGTCCTTATCAACGTCCTCGATGACGGTGTCCAGGTCCTCCCAGTCCGCCGAGAGAGGATCTGGATATCGAGAAGGGGGTGAGGTGAAGCCAAGGCCAAGATTCAAAAAGAAGAAAAAGAGCAGGGGCGGAAGGCCAGAGACGTACCCGTTCCGGGCTGAGAAGAAGTGGCCCCTCCATCGCCAACATCTGGCGTCGAGGAGAAGCCGCTAGCATCCAGGTTCGCCTCCCCCTCCTCTGTGTGCATGGGCTCGTAGCTTGGCGTCCTTGTCGGGGACGCCCCTCGGGGCGGCGTGGTCGAGGGGGGCGGAGCGTCAGGAGTGGCTCCCAGTGGCTCCTCCCGCTGCTGTCCTCCTCCTGCGATCTCGGCAAGGTCAGCGCCAGTCCATCATACCCCCAACACACGTCGACGAGGGAGCGAGTGGCGAACTTACGCTGGGGGCTGCTCCAGGGGCTGCTGTCCGGGCTGCTCACCACCACCAGTGGCGCCCTCGAAGTACCCGCCGAGGGCTGGCCGCCCGCCGAGGACCTGGCCCTCTTCACTCTCTGGGCCAGCGTCTCCACATCCCTGCCAAGAAGAAAACAAGTCAAGATGAGAGGCACAGTTAGAGGGGCCGGAGATGACAAAGGGAAGCAAGACACTTACTCGTCCTCCACCTCCTCTTCTACTGCCTTCCTCTTCCTCCTCGGGCTAAGGGACCCGAAGTCAAAGATGACCTCTGCGTCGACGTCTGCCGGGGGAGGGGAAGAAGGAGGAGTCGGGCTATGCTTGGACGAAGAAGAGGCAACTACCTTCTTCTTCGCCACCGCGGCCTTCACCAATTTCCTCACCGTCGCGGCCCTTGTCTGGCGCGCGGACCCCTCCTGGGCCCGCTGCGGTGGAGCAGCCTTGCCGGGCCGGACCGGCTCGCCGGAGATGGCCCGCCGCAGGACTTGCCCGCTCCCCGTGGCCGGGGGGTCGACGGCCTCGACCTCTTCCTCCTCCTCCTCCGTTGACTCGTCAGGCACATCTTCGACGAGAGGGGCCCCGGTGCCGGCGCTGCTGGCCTCCCCAGCAGATTCCGCCCACTGGGCGAGCTCCCTCTCCTCTTCAGCCGCCGCGGCCTTGTCCTCTACGCCGCGGGCGCTGCCCGCCTCCTTGGCGAGCTCCGCCTCCGCCGCCCTGGCAGCGATGTAGTCCAGCTCTGCCTGGGTGGTGTCCTGGACGAGCCGCGGCTTAGCACGAACGTACTTCTCCTCTAGGGTGTCGAAGAAATTCTGCACCTAATCCTCCGGCGGCTCTGCCCAAGTTGGGACGAGGCCATGCGCATTGAACTCCGGCATCATGGCGATGATGTCATTTCAGCGCGAGTTGTTGCTCAGCGGGACCACCCCCGCCGGCAACCTAAACAAGGGCCCCTTGGCGACCTTGCCGGCTTTCACGTCGGCCTTCACGGCCTTGCCGGACCGCTCGACCCTGCCCTCACGGTTCACGTCGAGCTGGAAGAGCCGCTGGCAGAAGTGGGCGTGCCCCATCACCGTGAAGTTGTGGTCGAGGCCAGGGCGGAGCCTCATGATGTTGGCCGCATTCATGAAGAGCCAGGCCGGCCTCCCCTTGTTGTGCAGAGGAGCGATTCGGTGGTGGAGGAAATCCGTCCCGATCATCTCAAGGGTGAGCCCAGCCTCGGTGAGCCGAAGAATCCTGGTGGTGGCGATCGTGAGCTTCGCGTCGTCAGCATCGACGTTGCTCCAGTCACCTCTAAGAACTGGCGGCGTCTGGCGAACCTGGCAGAACTCCTGCGGGTCGTCCTCCTCAATCCAGCACTACCGGCTCCGCCATTCTTCCCACCTCTCCTTCTGGGTGCCCTTCGGGTACGTCCCTTTGGACCTTGGGATCCAGGTGACGCAACCAGAAATGGCGCCTCCCTTTTGGATCCGAGGGAAGAAGCAATGGCGGAAGAGCACCGTGTTGGGATGCACCCCGGCAAAGCCCTCGAGAGATGGGCGAACAGAGCCATGCATGCCACAACATTTGGGGTGAAATCCAGGAGATGGAAGCCAAATGTGTGCATGATGTCGTTGAAGAAATCGGAAAAAGGGGGGCAGAGGCCGCAAGAAAAGTAGTCGACAAAGAATGGGTACCGATTCGGGGCAGCTTTGGCACAATCGGCGGGGATGACACGCGTGGCAGGGTACCCCGTCGTCTCTCCCCCCGTCTTACACCCCCACAGATGCTTAAAATAGTCCCGGAGATGGACCGCGTCGACCGTCGAGGGGAAGTAGGTGAGCTGCGTCTGCCGCGCCGCCAACTCACTCTCCGGTGGTTCCGTCGCTCCAGCGTCCTTGGCCACTCCCTTTCCCTTGGTGGATTTGGGGGCCATGGCGGTTGCAAGAAGCGGGGACGGACGACAGCAAAGACGCAGCAGCGGCGAGCGTGGGCGAAGAGAAGGAGGAAGAAAGGGGCGGCGGCTCTGAGATGGGGAAGACGTAGGGGGTAAATGAGCGGCATGCCCACGATTATTCCCTTTTTACGGGGAAGGCGCGAGCCGCCTCCTTTCCCATTAACTACAACGTGACGCATGCGTGCGGGAACCGTCCCATGCATGACCCCCACATCACGCACGACCCTCCACATCGCGTGTTCGACGCGGGTCGTGGAGAAGCGCAGCGGACGAACAGTTACTAAAGTAAAATCCGCCGCACCTGCCCGCACACCGTTTGGGCCTGGCCCAACAACGTGCCGCGCTTATGTGCGGCCTAGGCCCGGGGGCTCCTGTCGGTGTACAAAAGTAGGGGCTCTCCTTTTGACCCCTTCACTTGTGCACGGGCTGTCAGAGCCACGCGCCGCGGCCACACTTAGCAGGGCAGAAGAGGGAAGCTGGAGAGAAGCCGAAGCACGAGACAACCAAGGCAACGCCAATACCAGAGACACGAAGAGCAAGAGGGTGAGGTGGGCTCCCCCGGCAAGACCCTTGCCGAGGCGACTCCGTGGCCCCGGCAAGAGCCTTGCTGGGGTAGCTTGCCTGACGCCAACGGAGTGAGCCACCCTTGAGCCAAGGGTTCCAACACCGCCAACAACTACATTGGAACCAGGGCTCAGGAGGCACCTCCGTAGTGGCATGCAGATCTTCGTCAAGATCATGAATGTGTGAGATCAGATGAGGACCAGAAGACGGCGACCCTCGGCGGGATCCCAGCCGAGGGAATCCACAAGACCCCTGGCAAGCGCCTTGCCGGGGACGACTACAACGCCATGGCAAGACCCTTGCTGGGCCCCTAGCGAGACCCTTGCCGAGGGCGTCGGCGGGGCCGCAGCCAGGCCCACACCAACCAAGATTTGGCCGCCGTTCGCATGCAGCTGCCAGCCCAACCAGCTGGGCAGGCACCTGCGTGGCAACATGCAGCTTCCAGGCCAACTCAGCAAACACCTACGTGGTGGGATGCAGATCTTCGTGAAGGCCCTACCACCGCGCCACCTCAGCTGCCCGACTGCCTACATGGCGCTGCATGCATCGCTGGCCTGGGCGCGTGTCGAAGTGAGGCGGAGCGGCGACGGACAGGACGGGCCTCGTTCCCGTCCCCGATAATGCTAACGGACACCTAAGTAGTGCATTTAATGCGCTTTGTCCCGTAATGCCGTGTGATAAGCTCGCGCACTATAGGCCTTTCCACCTCCTGTGTGCCACTGTGGCAACCCCTTTTTCCTATAAAAGGAGGCCCGAGGCGACCAGGGGAGGGATTCGCCTTTTTGGAACTATGCAACCACCATAGCTAGTTCGAGAGCTCAAGAACACTCAATACATCCACCAAAGCAGGACTAGGGTATTACGCATCCTCGCGGCCCAAACCTGGGTAAACGACCCGTGTGCCTTCTATCAGACCTGCTCTTTGCACAACCTTGTGCCCGCCGACCGTAGAAGGGATCCCAGTGACCCCATAGGTGTCGTTCTCACCGACATGCTGATACGTCTGCAACGTATCTATAATTTTTGATTGTTCCATGCTGTTATATTATCATTCTTGGATGTTTTACAATCATTTTATATCATTTTTTGGTACTAACCTGTTGACATAGTGCCTAGTCCCAGTTGCTGTTTTTTGCTTGTTTTTTTACTTCGTAGAATATCAGTACCAAATGGAGTCCAAATGCAGCGAAACTTTTTGTGGATTTTTCTGGACCAGAAGAGACAAGTTGGGCCAAAGAAGTACCAGAGGGGGGCTCCAAGGGGAGCACAACCCACCTGGGCACGCCTGGGGGGGGGGGGGGCAGGCGCGCCCTGGTGGGTTGTTCCCACCTCGGGGGTCCCCCACACCGGCTCTTTGCTCTATAAATACCCCAATATTCCAGAAACTCTAGGGGAGTCGACGAAAATCAATTTCAGCCGCCGCAAGTTCCAGAACCACCAGATCCAATCTAGACACCATCACGGAGGGGTTCATCATCCTCATTGGTGCCTCTCCGATGATGCGTGAGTAGTCCATTATAGACCTACGTGTCCGTAGTTAGTAGCTAGATGGCTTCCTCTTCTCTTTTGATTCTCAATACAATGAAATTTGAGTTTATGATCAGATCTATTGTTTTATCCATGAACGTTATTTGGGTCTTTTGATCTCTTATATGCATGATTACTTATGGCCTCGTATTTCTTCTTCGAATCTTCGGTTTAGTTAGGCCAAATAGATCGATTTTTCTTGTCATGGGAAGAGGTGCTTTGTGATGGGTTCGGTCGTGCGGTGTTCTTTCCCAGTGATAGAAGGGGCAGCAAGACACGTATTTATCGTTGCCATTAAGGATAACAAGATGGGGTCTATTTCTACATAAATAGATCTTGTCTACATCATGTCATCATTCTTATTGCATTACTCCGTTTCTCCATGAACTTAATACACTAGATGCATGCTGGATAGCGGTCGATGTGTGGAGTAATAGTAGTAGATGCAAGCAGGAGTCGGTCTACTAATCTTGGACATGATGCCTATATAATGATCATTGCCTGGATATCGTCATGATTATTTGAAGTTCTATCAAGTGCCGAACTGTAGTTCGTTTACCCATCATATGCTATTTTTCTCGAGAGAAGCCACTAGTGAAATCTACGCCCCCCCTGGGTCTCTTCTTTATCATATTTGTCATCAAGATCTATTTCCTTTGCTTTTATTTTTAGATCTATATTTCCAAAAACCCAAAAATACCTTGCTGCAATTTTTATTTATTTATTTTATCTCGCGTTCCCACGATATCTATTTATCCAATCTACTACAATTTTACCTACCTTTTTATCCGTGAGGGATTGACAACCCCTCTCTTACGCCGGGTTGCAAGTATTTGTTCTTTGTGTGCAGGAGCTGTTTACGTGGTGTTGCGTGGTTCTCCTACTGGTTCGATAACCTTGGTCTCATCACTGAGGGAAATACCTACCATTGTTGTGCTGCATCATCCCTTCCTCTTTAGGGAAATACCGACGTAGTTCTAGCAGACATCATCTGCCCGCACATCTCCGTGCCTTGCTTGATGCCCTGTATATGCATGATCCTGCACGACGTGCTCCAGACTCCTCCAAGCCTTATACACTTGTCGCCGTCCCTGATTCCTGTTTAATTGCTCATGTTGAAGAACACTCCTGCCATGATGCCATCTCCGATCCATGTGCAAAGCAAAGAATCCCAAAAGTAGTCCCTCGTAGCCTTGTGCCCGTGTAGCAACTAGCTCAATAAAAACTCTCAGCTCCACAATAAACAATACACATGGCCACCTTTGCTATCTTCCTTGTTCTTTCCTTTTCTCATGATCTTACTCCGATATGGGCAGCTATTTTAATTTTTCTGACACATTGCAAAGTCTCCCGGAACCAAACTTATTTTTTCTTAGACTACCCACAGTGAGAACATAGGTGGTAACATCACACATATCTAGGCAAAATAGATGACGTGGCAAGTAATTAATGAAGAAAGAGAGTCATGTGTTAACATAGCTAGTTACTAGTAGTATGAGTAACATCACACATATCAAGGCAAGATGAGTCTACAACATAATAAATGAAGTGTTGCATGACACCACATATATGTTACTCCCCACTATAGAGGTAGTAACATAGACTAGTAACATATGCATGTTACTAGTCTAAGTTACTCCCCACTATGGCTAGTCTTAAACAAATCTCGCATGCAGTAGCTCCCCGCACAGAACCATGACTCAACGACTTGGCCCGCTCGCTTGAACTGCCCCATGGTGCCAGCCCATCAGGCTGCTTGGACTGCCGCCCTCGGCCTTGGCCCTCGCAACACCCAGCCACTCATGGTGCATGCTCTAGCACCCCCACTGGCCGCCCGCGTTGCCAGCTGCTACTTCGATCGAGCGAATCGATCTCGTCGACGCCAACTGCCGCTGTTCGCTCGCTCCACGTGTTGTTCGATGCTCATCGCATCTCGCCAAGACGGCCTCGAGTCGCTGCACACCGTTGATTTGTGGCTGGCTTCTGCACCCAGAACTTGTGGCCCTCCGCTTCTTGTTCTACCACGAGTACCGCGCTCACCACTCGATTTGTGGCCGAGATGTAAAACAACATGGGTTCGCTACGCCAGGTGCTACTAGTATAGGGTTGCCTGCTAGTAGTGTTTTTATTTCCTCCAGTGCAGCGGTTGCTTCATCAGTCCACTCGAAGTTTTTGGTCTTTTTGAGCAATCTGTAGAGCGGCAGTGCCTTTTCACCAAGGCGGGAGATGAAGCGGCTCAAGGCTGCCACGCAGCCTGCCAACATCTGGACATGTTTAGGCTCCATGGGTATTGCTATCTAGGATAAGGGCTTAGATTTTAGTCGGATTGGCCTGTATCCCCCTATGGGAAACAATGAATCCGAGCAGTTTTGCGGCGAGAAACCCGAAGACGCATTTGTCTGGGTTGAGCTGTATATCGTAAGCTCGCAAATTTTCAAAGGTCTGGCGGAGGTCGTCCACCAACTGGCTGACGTGTTTGGTATTAATGACCATGTCGTCCATGTATTCTTGTTTGTTTTGCCAATTTGGTTTTCCAAGCATGTTGGTATCATGCGCTGATATGTGGTGTATGCGTTCTTCAACCAGAAGGGCATTGTGTTGAAGCAGAATGGCCCATAGGGGGTGATGAAGGCGGTTGCGGCTTGGTCAAACTCCTTCATCTTGATATGATGGTATCCGGAGTAGGCGTCGAGGAAGCACGATGAGTCGTGTCCGGCGGTTGCGTCGATGATTTGGTCTATTCGGGGTAAGGGGAAGGGATCCTTAGGGCATGCTTTATTTAGGTCTTACGCATAACCGCCAAGATTTGTCCTTCTTGGGCACCATGACCAGATTTGCCAACCACTCGGGGTGTTTTATTTCTTGGATGAATCCGACTAGCTTCAAGTAATTTTGCTAATTCATCCCCCATGGCTTGACGCATGGGTTCAGAAAATCGGTGCAATGCCTGTTTAACTGGCTTGAAGCCCTTAACTATATTCAGGCTATGCTCCGCCAGTCTTCGTGGGATTCCTGGCATGTTCGAAGGGTGCCAGCCAAATATGTCCCAATTCTTGCACAGGAATGTGCGCAATGCTTCATCGACCGCGGGGTCCAGCTGGGCTCCAATGGTCGCTGTTTTGTTGGGGTCCGTTGGATGCACTTGAAATATGACGATTTCATCAGCTGGTTTGAAGGATGTGGATTTGGGCCTTTTATTGAGGATTACGTCGTCCCTATCCACCATTGTGCGTAGTGTGGTTAATTCCTTAGCTGCGAGATCCTCGGATAATGCCTTGAGGGCAAGCGAAGTTGTTTTGTTCTCGGCTCGAAGGGCTCTATCCGGATCGCTTTGTAATTGTGGTCATGCCGTTGAGCCCAGGCAGTTTGAGTTTCATATACCTGTAATGTGGTATGGCCTGAAACCTTGTGAATGCGTCACGCCCCAATAGGGTGTGGTATCCACTATGGAAGGGCACAATGTGGAAGAGTAGTTCTTCGGACCTGTAGTTCTCGGGGGTGCCGAATACCACGTCGAGCGTGACTCGTCCGGAGTAGCGTGCTTCTCTGCCGGGGATAATTCCTCGAAAGGTGGTGTGGCTCTGTTCGATACGAGATCTGTCGAACTGCATTTTGTCAAGGGTATCCTCGTAAATGAGGTTTAAACCGCTGCCTCCGTCCATTAGCACCTTGGTTAGTCCAAATCCATCCACTGTGGGATCAAGGACGAGTGTGGCGGGTGCTTGGACGGGGTGGGCCCTTGGCTCATCTTCCTCGTTGAAGGTGATTGGTGTATTCGTCCATGAATTCACGACTGTAACTTGGTGGATTTGTCGAGCTCTCGAAAGGCTCTTTTCCTATGATTATTTGAGGAAAATGTCTCATAGATCGCTAGGACCTCAGTGTCGTTGTAGGGGGGTGTGTGTTGCTGGCCACCTACTGGAGGGTGTAAATCCGAGGATGGCTTCCCCACTTTTAGCCACATTCCTAACCACCCAACAAGCTCGAAGGCTGTTGGAGGGGTTTGTGTTTAGCAAGACCGAGTGTATGGGGCATGGTTTGTTTAGTAGCTCGTCGAGGACTGCCCTGGGTCCGGTGAGGGATTTTTTCTTCTTCTCGGCGGGCCCGTGTTTGGCCGACCGTCATGGGTATGCACATTTTGCCCGAGCCTTTCTGGGTTCTTTGGCATGGATTGACTCCACACGCATCTGCTGTGCCTTCCAGGCACTTTCCATGGCGCAATATTTGCGTACCAGATTCGATAACTCGGTGAAGTTTTGAACGTGGCGACGGGCAAGGGCGTTCGAGATCCCTTCGTCTCGGCAGTTATGCCGAAAGGTCGCTATGATTTCTTGGTCGCAGCAATCCGTTATTCTGTCCTTGACCAGGAGGAATATGTTGGGGAACGTAGCATGCAATTTCAAAAAATTCCTACGCTCACGCAAGATCTATCTAGGAGATGCATAGCAATGAGAGGGGGAGAGTGTGTCCACGTACCCTCATAGACCGAAAGCAGAAGTGTTTGACAACGCGGTTGATGTAGTCGAACTTCTTCTCGTTCCTACCGATCAAGCACCGAACGTACGACACCTCCGAGTTCTGCACACGTTCATCTCGATGACATCCCTCGAACCCTTGATCCAGCAAAGTGTGAAGGGAGAGTTCCCTTAGGGCGTGGTGACGGTGAAGGTGAAGTGATCGACGCAGGGCTTCGCCTAAGCACTACGTGAATATGACCGGAGGTGTAAACTGTGGAGGGGGGCGCCGCACACAGCTAACAATGTTTGTTGTGTGTTCTAGGCACCCCCTCCCCACATATATATAGGTGGGAGGGGGAGGGGGACAGCCATGGGGCACCCCAAGTAGGAGGAATCGTACTTGGGGGCCTTGTCCAATTCGCCCCCCTTACCATCTTTTTCGGAGAGGGAAGGAAGGGGGAGAGGAGGGAAGGAAGGGGGAGGCCGTATTGCCTCCCCTTACTTCTCTCTTCCCCTTTCCCTTCCCCTTCCTATTCGGCCAATAAGGGGGGCGCAGCAGCCCATGCTGGCTGCTGCGTTTCCCCTCTTTGCCCAATAGGCCCCTATAGTTTGCCTGGGGTAGCCCGGAACCCCTTCCGGTGACCCGATACGTGCCCGGTACCCCCGGAACACTTCCGGTGTCCAAATACTATCGTCCTATATATGAATCTTTACCTCTCGACCATTTAGAGACTCCTTGCCATGACTGTGATCTCATCTGGGACTCCGAACAACATTCGGTCACCAAATCACATAACTCATATAATACAAAATCGTCATCGAACGTTAAGCGTGCGGACCCTACGAGTTCGAGAACTATGTAGACATGACCGAGACACCTCTCCAGTCAATAACCAATAGTGGAACCTGGATGCTCATATTGGTTGCCACATATTCTACGAAGTTCTTTATCGGTCGTACTGTAATGACAACATACGTTATTCCCTTTGTCATCGGTATGTTACTTGCCCGAGATTGGATCGTCAGTATCTTCATACCTAGTTCAATCTCGTTACTGGCAAGTCTCTTTACTCGTTCCGTAATGCATCATCCCGCAACTAACTCATTAGTCACATTGCTTGCAAGGCTTATCATGATGTGCATTACTGAGAGGGCCCAGAGATACCTCTCCGATACTCGGAGTGACAAATCCTAATCTCGAGCTATGCCAACCCAACAAACACCTTTGGAGATACCTGTAGAGCATCTTTATAATCACCCAGTTACATTGTGACGTTTGATAGCACACAAGGTATTCCTCTGGTATCCGGGAGTTGCATAATCTCATAGTCAAAGGAATATCTATAAGTCATGAAGAAAGCAATAGCAATAGAACTTAACGATCATTATGTTGAGCTAACGGATGGGTCATGTCCATCACATCATTCTCCTAATGATGTGATCCCGTTTACCAAATGAAAACTCATGTCTATGGTTAGGAAACTTAACCATCTTTGATTAACGAGCTAGTCTAGTAGAGGCTTACTAGGGACACTGTGTTTTGTCTATGTATCCACACATGTATCAAGTTTCCGGTTAATACAATTCTAGCATGAATAATAAACATTTATCATGATATAAGGAAATATAAAATAACACCTTTATTATTGCCTCTAGAGCATATTTCCTTCAGTCTCCCACTTGCACTAGAGTCAATAATCTAGATTACAATGTAATGATTCTAACACCCTTGGAGTCTTGGTGATGATCATGTTTTGCTCGTGGAAGAGGCTTAGTCAACGGGTCTGCCACATTCAGATCCGTATGTATTTTGCAAATCTCTATGTCTCCCTCATTTACTTGATCACAGATGGAGTTGAAGCCTCTCTTGATGTGTTTGGTTCTTTTGTGAAATCTGGATTCCTTCGCCAAGGCAATTGCTCCAGTATTGTCACAAAAGATTTTCATTGGATACACCTAGATCAGATATGAACTCCTTCATCCAGACTCCTTCATTCGCTACTTCCGAAGCAGCTATGTACTCCGCATCACACGTAGATCTTGCCACGACGCTTTGCTTGGAACTGCAACAACTGACAACTCCACCATTCAATATAAATACATATTCGGTTTGTGACATAGATTCATCCGGATCAGTGTCAAAGCTAGCATCGACGTAACCATTTACGATGAGCTCTTTATCACCTCCATAAACGAGAAACATATCCTTAGTACTTTTCAGGTACTTCAGGATGTTCTTGACCACTGTCCAGTGATCCACTCCTGGATTACTTTGGTACCTCCCTGCTAGACTTATAGCAAGGCACACATCAGGTCTGGTACACAGTATTGCATACATGATAGAACCTATGGCTGAGGCATAGGGAATGACTTTCATTTTCTCTCTATCTTCTGCAGTGGTCGGCCATTGAGTCTAACTCAACTGCACACAGGCAAGAACCCTTTCTTTGACTGATCCATTTTGAACTTCTTCAAAACTTTATCTAGGTATGTGCTTTGTGAAAGTCCAATTAAGCGTCTTGATCTATCTCTATGGATCTTGATGCCCAATATATAAGCAGCTTCACCGAGGTTTTTCATTGAAAAACTCTTATTCAAGTATCCTTTTATGCTATCCAGAAATTCTACATCATTTCCAATCAACAATATTGCATCCACATATAATATTAGAAATGCTACAGAGCTCACACTCACTTTCTTGTAAATACAGGCTTCGCCAAAAGTCTGTATAAACCAATATGCTTTGACCACCTCAACAAAGCGTATATTCCAACTCCGAGATGCTTGCACCATTCCATAAATGGATCGCTGGAGCTTGCACACTTCGTTAGCACCTTTAGGATCGACAAAACCTTCTAGTTGCATCATATACAACTCTTCTTTAAGAAATCCATTAAGGAGTGCAGTTTTGACGTCCATTTGCCAGATTTCATAGTCATAAAATGTGGCAATTGCTAACATGATTCGGACATACTTAAGCATCGCAACGGGTGAGAAGGTCTCATCGTAGTCAACTCCTTGAACTTTTCAAAAACCTTTCACGATAAGTCGATTTTTGTAGACAGTAACATTACCATCAGCATCAGTCTTCTTCTTGAAGATCCATTTATTCTCTATGGCTTGCCGATCATCGGGCAAGTCAACCAAAGTCAATAGTTTGTTCTCATACATGGATCCCATCTCAATTTCATGGCCTCAAGCCATTTTGCGGAATCTGGGCTCATCATCACTTCCTCATAGTTCGTAGGTTCGTCATGGTCTAGTAACATAACTTCCAGAACAAGATTACCGTACCACTCTGGTGCGGAACGTGCTCTGGTTTACCTATGCGGTTCGGTAGTAACTTGATCCGAAGTTTCATGATCATTATCATTAGCTTCCTCACTAGTTGGTGTAGGGTAAGGCAGCAGAAAACAAAAATTTCCGCCCTACGCACCAGCCCAGGACTAGTATGGAAACTACATACAAGGTTTGATCTTTTTCGTTACCGACTCGTAGCGCAGCGGAAGTAGAGTCGATGACGATTGGTGGTGTAGATCACCGCAACTAGGATTTACAACCTCCCAACCATGAGTATGTACTCCCTCATCTGCCCCATGGACAGTCCTCTAGGAGGCGGTCGGACAGTCCCTTGGACAGTGTCACGGACAGCCCTTCGGGAGGCACTCTCAAAACTTGGACGATCACTCGGATAGCTCTTCGGGAGGACTCACAAAACTTGGACAGCCCTTTGGGAGGCACTCTCAAACAGCCCCTCGGGCACAAAGATCAAAACTACAACCTCTCTACGGGGTTGCACACATACGGTGTCATCTATCCGGCAGGGCTTCGCCGTCCAGAACTAGTTCCTGCCGGAACCCAGACAACCTTTCGGCTCTACAAAACTATTTTGCTTGGGAGGGAGAGAGAGACATATCATGCATGGCATTTGTATGAGAGTAAGAGTGTGTCTTTAGGCAGCCCCCTCCACCCCTATTTATAGGCCAAGCCCAAGGGTGGCTTCTCCAAGAAGCCAAGGGGATAATAACAAAAGGCCCTCAAGGTGACTTCTCCAAGAAGCCAAGCAAAAAACACTTTCACTATTCATGAGGACATTTTTCAGCGTGCGTTCGAACTGAAAATATTTATGTGGGCCTAGAACATTTCCAGTACCCACTAAAATAATTTTCCACGCGTTCCGGAACATTTTCGGATTAGTGATTTTCATGTGCGAAAAGCAAACAAGAATGCGTTTTCACTATTCATGAAGACAACTTTTCGCGTCACTAAATCCGAAAATATTTCTATGGGTCTTAGAATAATTCCAGTACCCACTAAAATGATTTTGGATTCATTCCGAAACAATTTCAGATTAGTGAATTTCATCTGTGAAAAGCAACCAAACTGATACCCGCAGCTCCAGAACATTTCCGGTTTTTATCCCGAAAAATTCTCAGAAGTTTCCAGAATAATTTTGGTACCCTCCAAGAATTATCAGGCATGTACCGAAACCAATTTGACTTAATGGTATACCCCAAAACAACTTTTCGGTTTTACGAAACTATTTCGCTATTCTCTCTGGAACTCTTCCGTTGTCTCCGAAACTTTTTCGGCGAATTTCTCTCAGACTCCCTGTCTAGTATTCAGAAGATAGATGACCCTTAAGCGTGTGACCCTATAGGTTCGGTAAAGTATAGACATGACAGGAACCCTTTCCGATCAATGATCAACATCTGAGCCGTGGACACCCATATTGACCCCTATACCCACACGAATGAATATTCGAGTGAACCTCCAGTTGCCGTGTGCTATTCCTGTTGCTTAGCGATATGTTACAAATACCTGAGGTGAGACATGTTGGCATTCCCGTGGATCAACAACTTGTCCACTATGCCAGTTACCTCGTTACCAGTATTGTTCTCTTTTCTTGTTACCGTGTTCCGGCATCCCTGTGATCAAATCACACTGTGTCTGGCCAGACAATGATGGATACCGTAACACCGAGAGGGCCCAAGAATATCTCTCCATCGCCGGAGGAGCAAATCCCAATTTTGAGCTATCAAGTTACTTGACATACTTTTCCATGAACTCGTAAGCCGCCGTAATAGCCACCCATTTACAGATGACGTTTAACAAACCCCAAAGTTCAAGCAAGCATGAAGAAACTCGATACTCTCATGGTCTAAGGAATCATGCAAACATTAACCATCTCTATGTTATTAACAATTAACTTGTGACGAATTTATCTCATAGCATAACATCAATTGGGTCGATTCAACACAAGTGTTCTCCTAACATTGTGCCCTGAAGGTTGCCGGCATAGTCATGCCCATGATCAGGAAAACAGAACCATCATGCAACACTTGAGCTAGTCTTAGAGGCGAGACTAGGAATACATTTTTCCGTTTTTTCCACACGTGCATATGATTCTTCCTCTGAGCCTCGTGTTATTGTAGACTCGAGAACCATAGCAGTTATAGCATGGAACATAAACATAATTATGAACAAGGAGATAATCAATAAAATTTATTATTGCCTCTAGGGCATATCTCCTACAGACTCCCACTTGCACTAGAGTCAATAATCTAGTCAATCCTAATTCACTTTACACCTATGGCATACTGGTGTAAAATATGCTTCGCTTGTGGTATAGCCTGATGTCCAACGGATCTGACAACTTCATCTCCGTGTGTATCTTTTGCATATCCTCGCGCTTTCACGCTTTCACAAAATTCATATTTTGTGTGGACTTGGCTTTGTATATATGGGAATCATTGGTGAAAACCTGATTCCTCAGACTGGGCTATGGAGCAACTATCTGCAATAATCTCCCATTGACCCAAGCCTTCTTGGAACCATACTAAGTTCATGAATGAACTATATGATTCAACATCTTCTTTGCCGCTTCTAAAGCATCGACATACTTAGCCTTTGTTATAGAATTCACCATGGTAACCTGTTTGGAACAATTTCAAACTACCGTGCCACCATATTGTGTATTACACAAAACCCTTAATTTAAACCAAAATCACTTGGAGCATTGATGAAGATTGTATCGATGTAACCTTTTACAACGAACTCTTCATGATCTCCCCTTGTGAGAAAACTTGTCATCAGTGCTACTTTAGTACTCAATGACCCCTTTTCATTGTTGTCCCATGATAAGTACTTTGATCACTTTGGTATCTATACTCGCAACATCTTGGGAGTATTGGACATATCTGGTTGTTTTACATACCATGGAATACATGATTAATCCAAACACAAGAGTGTGTGGAATATCCATCATGTATTTTTCTCATCAGTGTTTTGGGACACCTAGTCTTGCAAAACTCTTTCCATGTGACTTCGGCAAGAATCACTCCTTGACGTTTTTAGTGCTAAACTGTTGTAGCATCTTGTCAATATTTATTTTTTGCTTAGCCCTATTAGGCAAATCTATATCCATAGATCATAATGCCTAATATCAAGGCTATTTAGCCCAAACACTTCATCGAAAAACAATTTTCAAATGAAGTCCTAATTTGTGTCAAGAAATTTATTCCAATTAACAATGTGTCATGTACACAAGGTTTTTAGAAATATTATTATGCTCCCACTTACTTTCTTGAAACCACAAGCATCTTCGTTACCCATTGATGAAGTCAAACCCCTTTGACCATTCCATCAAAAACGAAGATTCCAACTCCATTTTGCTCTCTTCTATCCATGGTTGGAACTCTGAAGTTTGCATACTTACTAGCATCCTCTGGACTGACAAAATACTTTGGATTGTATCACATACAAGTCCTAGGTTGTATTTCCATTCCATGGAAATTCTTTTGTCATCCATGTTTCATATCTCATGTTTGAAATATGTATTAATTGCTAGTGCAACCCGAACCAACTTTAAGCATTGCTACGGTGAGACAATCTCATTGTAGTCAAGTCCTTGAACTTGTTATTGCAACAAGTCAAGCTTAATGAATAAACCAGTTTTATCCATAACAGTTATAGTCCCATTTCAATCCATTAGACTCTAAGTATTTCGCAGGGTTTATCAAGATTTAGTCTTGAATCATTTATAGAAACTATCTCAAATTAGATTGGCATTTAGCCAATTCCGGAGCCAGGGCCCATCAACGCTTCCTTGTGTATCGTAGGTATACTGTTGTCTAACAACAATATCTCGTTTGCGCACCTGAGAGGTTTGCACAAGCGTTGCCTACGTTGTTCAGCTGCAAGTTCGAACGAAGTCCATACATCTCATATAGAGGCTTCCGCATCAGTCGTAGTAGGAAACTCTGAAATTACTTCCAAGGTTCCTTTCCTTTGACATGATGATGAAGATACTTGTTATCTCGTCGAGTTGCACTGTCCTCCCACTCACCTTTTTGCAAGAACTATTCTCTTTAAAAGCATACCGTTTTGTGGCAAAAACCTTTGCCTCGGTATAGTGGTGGGGGAATACCCAATTACTAGGGATAACCTACAAAGTAGAACTTGTCTGATTTGGAATAGGTCTGTAACCTTTTACACAAGTCCCATATTCCAAATGTTTAAGAAAAGATATAACATGGTTGGGCGTACCATACCATGGCGTCATTTCAACAGACCCAATGGAGCTCTTTTCAGTGGAAAAGCCGCAGTCTCTAAAGCATTACTATTAAAAGGGATAATGGCAAATTGATTTATGTCATCTTTGATCTTACCATGTCATAAATGGTTTGATTACATCTTCACGGACTTTCCACTTGCAGTGGTGTTCCGGGAGGTGTAAGTTCTGAAACCCCTTTCGCAACTCATCAGACATTCGCTAAACTCGTAACTCAAATATTCCTTTCTGCAATCTAATTGCAGAAACATAATATTCTTGTTACAATAATTTCTTCTTCATTTTGAAAACCTTCTGAATGATTTCAAAAGATCCAGACTTATGTCTCACAAAGCAAATATCCATATATCTACTTGAGTCATTTCTGAAGATAGATAAATCCACTACTTGCAACAAAATTTACTGAACTACAGATATCAAAATGTATGATCACCAATAAGTTTGTTGCTCGTTCCTTGTGGCATGTGAACGGTATTTCAGTCACTTCACTTTTTGGAGGAAAGTTGCATTGTCAGATGATTCAAAATCAAACGACTTCAAAATCCATCATAATGGAATTTTTCCATGCGGGTTTCTCCATTGTGACCAAATGCAGTGCCACACATGTGTGGTATTCTCATAGTCTTGGGACATTTAGCGTCAGTGTTATGGATGTGTCATTTTACCATCAATATTCATAACATACGTTCCATCTTGGATGGAAGCATGGCCCTTCATGTTATTCATAATACTGAACAACAATTGTTCTTTTATGAACAACCCTTTTGCAATAAACATTGTGCAATGGGCTAGAGTGTATGAAACTCTAAAATGAATTACGAAAGTAAACACAGAGGTGATATATTAATATCATTATCCATAACATACATCTCATTCATAATGAAAGTATGGACCTTATGTTTATTCATAATACTGAACATCAAAAGTTCTCTTATGAACAACCTTCTTGCAAGATACCTTATGCAAAGGGCTAGAGTGTGTAAAGCTCTAAAATGAATTATGAAAGAAAATACATAGGTAATACAGCAATGGAAGGTACAGTAACTTTTACTATGTTCCCAGCACGTATCAAAACCATTCCTGGCTAGTCTTTTAGGCCATAGTAGTTCTTACATCGATTCGCAATAGAATGCAATCGAGCGGGTATCTTTGTGATTAACTCACAATACCCAAGAATTAGTCATTAACATGTTTAACCATAATTCCCAAGAACTGTATCTTTGACCAGCCTCCTATACATCAAAAACTTGTATGACATTCATACATGAGCTGGATATTCCAGTCTCCTTTCTTTCTGCCCTTATACTTCTAATAGTTTAACTTTTAGAATTTCTCCTACTCTCAGAAGAAGCACCCAACTTAAGAGTGGCGTTAGCCCCAGACTTCCTTGGCGTGAAAGTTTCACTAACACTCTTTTGGACATTCCCTTTCTCTTTAAGTGGTTCTTTTATTCACCACCATCACATGATAGGCGTTCTTCTGGATCCCTCTCCTAACAATCAAATGCCCAGTAAACACTTTACTAATCCTTTGCAAACAAACATTGCTTTGTTTTTATCTGAAAATGATATTCAGTTCCATGAATATCACATAACTATCCCAAACTTTCGAAGTTCGGGTCTCATGGAAGAAAGCATTTTGCACTTGAGTGTAACGGAATTCTAGCTTTTGGATCGAAGGACGAGAGTCACATCATCCATAGCATTCGCGGGAGGATACCGAAAGCATGCGATAGGACAACGTCCTTCTCGACACTCTTGAGGACAATCCTCACATTACATTACCAATCGTAAAGTTTTAACCAGATATTTAACAACTATTCAATTTCAATAGGGAAGGTGAGCCATTATACTACAACTATTACGCTAATCACACCTAGATGATGTTCAAAATTAATTGCACTGAGAATTAAACATGTTAATTCAATAGTGCGCTCCCACTCAAATCAATATCTCTCATAATCGATTGTGAGTGATACAAGATCCTCATTTAAATTCAACGCCATTCATGTGGACATCACTGATGATGAGAATTTCAATTGGTGGGCCAACATGCCGATCACATCTTTATGTGACTCCTGTTCATCTTTCGATGGGCGTGTTCCGAGCTCAGGACGATCAAGCCAGAACGTCAAGACAACCAAGTGAGCTTGCTACAAGGTCTGACCTCACCCGCCTCACACTTCTCTAATCATTCGTACCCATGTGGACATGGCGCACCCCAAAAAGTTTGGTGCCGTGACGGTGCTACACTTTGGAGAACACTAACTACTTGATATTTTTGTGAGAGATCGCCCTAATAAAAAGCGACTACCGTGCAATCAAGAAGGGTGCATAATAAGGGATAAACATCTCAGGCAATTCATAATAGCATGATATGGTATAGCCCTTTCTGACGGAGCAGTCTTTCATTTCTTCGCCTTCGGCATTTGCGTCGGTGTTCACCTTCGCGAAGATTGCCACCACCTTGTCGATGCACCAGATAATATTGCTATCTCTATAGCTAATAAAATAAGTGCATTACTTAAGGTTGACACGCAGGTCATTAAAGTGACAATCATATGGCTCCATCCATCTTACCGAATCATGACATGCATGTCATGTTAATCAATTTACATCATATAGTCATCTCATACATAATCAAATTATTGTGAGCACTGCTATACCACATCACATGCACATGCAAACCCTCCTGCAAAACCAAGTTAGACGCCTCTAATCAGTTCATGCAAAAACTTGTTTTTCGTGGCTTCTAAGGTTTCGAAACAAACCGAAGCTACCAACGTCCATCATCAAGTATGATAATTCAAGTCGCTAGATTAACTTTGCGGGGTGTATGAAGCACGAGATAGTAAAATCTTGAACCCCATACTAATCTTCGTCATACGCATGACCCCCATGCAGATCATATCTGCATTGCCCTTTCGTCTGCGAAACATCCATCTTTCTTTAACTATGGTGGAACCCAAAGAACTGTTAGCACTTCGTTGATCTGTCAGTCAGCATACTCAAGAGCAGCATGAAAGGATCGTGGATTGCCAGAACTTTGTGAGATTCCTCCATGCCTTCAAGATCAGGATTTATGCAAATTCAAGGGAAGCAACATGAACATCAGGTAACAGATTTCATCTGCTACCCGCACAAATAATTTTCAGTAATAGAACTCATCCACTACCTAATTATTTTGTGCAACACCCATACATCTTTATGTATTCTAGATCGCAAACTGCATCTATGCATAGCACGGCTCATGATGCCACTGTAGGGTAACGCATCAGAAAACAAAAATTTCCGACCTACGCACCAGCCTAGGACCACTATGGAGACTACATACACGGTTTGATCTTTTTCGTTACCGACTCGTAGCGCAGCGGAAGTAGAGTCGATGACGATCGGTGGTGCAGATCCCCGCAACTAGGATTTACAACCTCCCAACTGTGAGGATGTACTCCCTCATCTACCCCACGGACAGTCCTCCGGGAGGCGGTCGGACAGTCCCTCGGACAGTGTCGCGGACAGCCCTTAGGGAAGCACTCTCAAAACACGGACGATCACTCGGACACCCCTTTGGGAGGACTCACAGAACTCAGACCGTCACTTGAACAGCCTTTCAGGAGGCACTCTCAAAACAGCCCCTCGGGCACAAAGATCAAAACTACGACCTCTCTATGGGGTTGCACACATACGGTGTTCATACGTCCATTTTGCATCATGCTTTTATATCGATATTTAATGCATTTTGGGCTGTTATTACACGTTATGTCACAATACTTATGCCTATTCTCTCTTATTTTACAAGGTTTACATGAAGAGGGAGAATGCCGGCAGCTGGAATTCTGGGCTGGAAAAGGAGCAAATATTAGAGACCTATTCTGCACAACTCCAAAAGTCCTGAAACTTCACGGAGGCATGTTTTGGTATTTATAAACAATACTAGAGAAAGAATCAACCAGAGGGGGCCCACACCCTGGCCACGAGGGTGGGGGGCGCGCCCTACCCCCTAGGCGCGCCCCCTGCCTCGTGGGCCCCCTGGCAGGCCTTCGGTGCCCATCTTCTGCTATATGAAGTATTTTACCCTGGAAAAAATCATAAGCAAGCTTTCGGGAAGAAACACCGCCGCCACAAGGCGGAACCTTGGCGGAACCAATCTAGGGCTCCGGCGGAGCTGTTTTGCCGGGGAAACATCCCTCTGGGAGGGGGAAATCGTCGCCATCGTCATCACCAACGATCCTCTCATCGGGAGGGGGTCAATCTCCATCAACATCTTCACCAGTACCATCTCCTCTCAAACCCTAGTTCATCTCTTGTATCCAATCTTTTCCCAAAACCTTAGATTGGTACATGTGGGTTGCTAGTAGTGTTGATTACTCCTTGTAGTTGATGCTAGTTGGTTTATTTGGTGGAAGATCATATGTTCAGATTCTTAATGCATATTAATACCCCTCTGATTATGAACATGAATATGATTTGTGAGTAGTTACGTTTGTTCCTGAGGACATGGGAGAAGTCTTGCTATAAGTAGTCATGTGAATTTGGTATTCGTTCGATATTTTGATGAGATGTATGTTGTCTTTCCTCTGGTGGTGTTATGTGAACGTCGACTACATGACACTTCACTATTATTTGGGCCTAGAGGAAGGCATTGGGAAGTAATAAGTAGATGATGGGTTGCTAGAGTGACAAAATATTAAACCCTAGTTTATGAGTTGCTTCGTAAGGGGCTGATTTGGATCCAAATGTTTCATGCTATGGTTAGGTTTACCTTAATACTTATTTTGTAGTTGCGGATGCTTGCAATAGGGGTTAATCATAAGTGGGATGCTTGTCCAAGAAAGGGCAGTACCCAAGCACTGGTCCACCCACATACCATATTATCAAAGTAACGAACGCGAATCATATGAGCGTGATGAAAACTAGCTTGACGATAATTCCCATGTGTCCCCGGGAGCGCTTTTCTCTATATAAGAGTTTGTCCAAGGTTGTCCTTTGCTACAAAAAGGATTGGGCCATCTTTCTGCACCTTATTTACTTTCATTACTCGTTACCCGTTACAAATTACCTTATCACAAAACTATCTATTATCGATAATTTCAGTGCTTGCAGAGAATACCTTACTGAAAACCGCTTGTCATTTCCTTCTGCTCCTCGTTGGGTTCAACACTCTTACTTATCGAAAGGACTACGATAGATCCCCTATACTTGTGGGTCATCAAGACTCTTTTCTGGCGCCGTTGCCGGGGAGTGAAGCGCCTTTGGTAAGTGGAATTTGGTAAGGAAAATTTATATAGTGTGCTGAAATTTACTGTCACTTGTTACTATGGAAGACAATCCTTTGAGGGGCTTGTTCAGGGTATCTTTGTAACACCCCGGATGTAACTTGCCATATTTGTAACTTCGACTCTTGCCATTTTCGGCTATGTGTTATGATATTCTCTCCGTGGTCGGGTTTTGTTTTCCGTTTTGTTTTTGTTCATGTCATGCATTTCATATCATGTCATCATGCGCATTGCATTTGCATACGTGTTCGCCTCATGCATCCGAGCATTTTCCCTGTTGTCCGTTTTGCAATCCGGCGCTCCCATCTCCTCCGGTGCACCCCTCTTGTTTTCTTTCGTGAGCGGGCGTCAAACATTCTCGGAATGGACCGAGGCTTGTCAAGTGGCCCTAGTATACCACCGGGAGACCACCGGTCAAGTTTCGTTCCATTTGGAGGTCGTTTGGTACTCCAACGGTTAACCGGGCATCCACAAAGTCCATTTGTGTGTTGCAGCAAAGCACCCTCTCTAACCAGCCCAAAACCCACCAAACTCTCTTCCATGCTACAGGTCGTTCGACCACGATCGTGTGGGCGAAAACCGCACCTCATTTGGACTCTCCTAGCTCCCTCTACCTATAAATATGCATCTCCCCCGAAAAACGCACACAGATGAAACCCTAGCCCTCTTCCACCTCGCGCCCGGACAATTTTTCCCGCCGCCGGACGTGTCCGCCGCCTCCGCCCGACGAATCGGGGGCCGCCACCTATCCCGCCGCCGTCTAGCGCCGCCGGCCCGCGCGGCCCGGCCGCCCGCCGCCCGCGCGCCTCCGCCGCGCCTCCTCCTCGCCCCGCCGCCCGCTCCGGTGTGCTCCGCCGCCTGCGCCGTCTCGCCGGCCGCCGCCGACCGGCGCCTCCCGCGGGTCACCGCCGGCGCGCCCCGGCCCGCCCTCCGGTCTCCCTCGCCGTCTCCTTCCTCCTCTTCCCCCGTGCCCCGCCGTCTCCTTCTTCTCTTCCATCGCTGGCGACGAGCACGAGCTCCTCGAGCGATCCAGATCCACTGTACGAGCACTGTAGCAGGTTGACCCGAGACCCCCCCCCCCCCGATTTTGCTGTCTCTGATATTTTACAGCATATACTCAAGTTCATCATTGCATAACTCTCTGTACATAGCTCCGTTTCGCGCGTGTAATATGTCAAATTGTTCGTCTCATGATGCTCTACATTTTGTTCAATTGCACCATGTTCATTAGAGGTCATCTTGATGCCCAAATATCTATTGCAAGAGGGCTAGTTGCTGTTATCTGCTGGTTCTTAACAGAACTTGGAGATTTGTCATTTTTGTATCATTTAATCTGTGCATCTTATGGGCATTAGCTCTACATGTGTTTTGTTGTATGCCATGCCATATTTCCAGTGGTGTATGCCATGTAGTTTTGTGATCTCTGTGGTGACTAGCACAAGCATGCAAACTAGGTCCCGTAATGTTTCTGATTTCAGGGACTTAGTGATTTCTCTAAGTCTTTGTCTGCTGTTATTTTGTTACCATGTAAACTTGATGCTATAGAGAGATCCATGCATATTTTGGAGATGTTCATTAAGGTTGTTTTGTAGATATTATTGTAATTGATCCATTCCTGCCCTTGTTTTCAATTATGGAGTGCCGTAGCATGACTCAATCTTGCTCTACTTTTGCTATAAAATATTTCTGGCAGATTCTTAACATGATATGCAATTTTGCCAAGCTTGTTGTAGTTGATCCATACATGCTATGATTTTGTTCTTGCCATGGATAGCTTCATAAACATGCCATCTTGCTGTAGGTATGCTTGTTTTGTCATGAATTGCTCTCTAGTGAGTGCATAAAGCTCAGAAAGAGGCCTTCATATTATTATTTCTGCCATGCTCTGTTTTTTGCTAAGTCTGGAACCTGATAACGAAACTTGCTATGTTTACATGCTTGCCATCATATCTTCTGTCCCTTTTTGGCTTATGGTCAGTAAGGGAATTTTGCCATATGCATTTAGTATAATACTTCCATGCCTTTTTTGCCATGTTAATTTGATGTAGCATGTTGATTTCGTGCTCTGAATATTGCTACCTGATGCTGTTTCTGCCATGTCCAGTAATTTCACCAAGTCTGTGATCCTATTATCTTTTGCACTTTTGCCATGCTTGTTTGAGCTTGTTATGTTGTGATCTAGCCGTAGCTCAGTGTTCATCTTTTGTCAAGAATCTCCTGTAGATTACTGCCATATGCTTTGTTGCTATGTTAGAGTGCTTTAGCATTGTTACTTGTTGCATTCTAAGTGCTATCATGCTGTTAATCGCAGATTCGGGTCATTCTTGTTTTGCTTGCCATTTGCAAACCGTGCATCCGTTTCCGGTGATCTTTATATCGATTTCGACCGAAATCACCTCATCTTTCCAGTGGCATGATTGGTTTGCTAAGTTACTGCCTTGTTCATCTTTTTCCTTCCGGAGCACGCATATGCATCGCATATCATATCTTGCATATCATACATGTTTTGCATCATGTTGCTTGTGCATTTCTCGTGATTGATTGTGGTTCCGTTGCTTGTGTTCTTGTCTTGGGTAGAGCCGGGAGACGAGTTCATGAATAAGGAACCTGTTGAGTACGCTTACGAGGATCAAGCTTTCGACAACTCTGAGAACCTTGCAGGCAAGATGACCACCCCTCGAAATCACTTCTATCTTTGCTTTGCTAGTTGTTCGCTCTATTGCCATGCTGCGCTACCTATCACTTGCTATATCATGCCTCCCGTATTGCCATGTCAGCCTCTAACCATCCTTTCCTAGAAAACCGTTGTTTGGCTAAGTTACCGCTTTTGCTCAGCCCTTCTTATAGCGTTGCTAGTTGCAGGTGAAGTTGAAGTTGGTTCCATGTTGGAACATGAACACGTTGGGATATCACAATATCTCTTATTATATTAATGCATCTATATATTTGGTAAAGGGTGGAAGGCTCGGCCTTATGCCTGGTGTTTTGTTCCACTCTTGCCGCTCTAGTTTCTGTCATACCGGGATTATGTTCCTTGAGTTTGCGTTCCTTACGCGGTCGGGTGATTTATGGGACCCCCTTGACAGTTCGCCTTGAATAA
Organism: Aegilops tauschii subsp. strangulata; assembly: GCF_002575655.3. Classification (NCBI taxonomy): domain Eukaryota; kingdom Viridiplantae; phylum Streptophyta; class Magnoliopsida; order Poales; family Poaceae; genus Aegilops; species Aegilops tauschii. The sequence goes on from NC_053036.3 coordinate 581,950,290, forward strand.
AACTCCTCCAGCAAGGCCCAACCTTGGTTTTACCATTTGCCACCTAAGCCTTTTCCCCCGGGTTTTCGCGAGCCCGAGGGTCATCTTTATTTTAACCCCCCGGGCAAGTGCTCCTTCGAGTGTTGGTCCGAACTGAGTAGACTGCGGGGCCCCTCCTGGAAACTCGAGGTTTGGTTTTACTCGTAGGATGTCTCATCCGGTGTGCCCTGAGAACGAGATATGTGCAGCTCCTATCAGGATTTGTCGGTGCATCGGGCGGCTTTGCTGGTCTTGTTTTACCATTATCGAAATGTCTTGTAAACCGGGATTCCGAGACTGATCGGGTCTTTCCGGGAGAAGGTTTATCCTTCGTTGACCGTGAGAGCTTATGATGTGCTAAGTTGGGACACCCCTGCAGGGTATTATCTTTCGTAAGCCGTGCCCACGGTTATGAGGCAGATGGGAATTTGTTATTGTCCGGTTGTAGAGAACTTGTCACTTGACCCAGTTAAAATACATCAACTGCGTGTGTAGCCGTGATGGTCTCTTCTCGGCGGAGTCCGGGAAGTGAACACGGCCTGAGTTATGTATGACGTAAGTAGGAGTTCAGGATCACTTCTTGGTCATTGCTAGATGACGACCGTTCCGTTGCTTCTCTTCTCACTCTCTTTTGCGTATGTTAGCCACCAAATATGCTTATTGCCGCTGCAGCTCCACCTCATTACACCATCCTTTCCTATAAGCTTAAATAGTCTTGATCTCGCGGGTGTGAGATTGCTGAGTCCTCGTGACTCACAGATTCTACCAAAACAGTTGCAGGTGCCGATGATGCCAGTGCAGATGATGGGGTCGATCTCAAGTGGGAGTTCGACGAGGAACGTGGTCGTTACTATGTGTCTTTTCCTGATGATCAGTAGTGGAGCCCAGTTGGGACGATCGGGGATCTAGCATTTGGGGTTATCTTATTTTCATTTGGATTTTGACCGTAGCCGGTCTATATGTGTTTATTTTGGATGATGTATGAATTATATTTATGTATTGTGTGAAGTGGCGATTGTAAGCCAACTCTTTATCCCATTCTTGTTCATTACATGGGATTGTGTGAAGATGACCCTTCTTGCGACAAAACCACTATGCGGTTATGCCTCTAAGTCGTGCCTCGACACGTGGGAGATATAGCCGCATCGCGGGCGTTACAATGTTAACCCCGACCAGTAGAGAAAAGAGTTGCTCCTCAACCTACTGAACCTACTGAAAATGTTCACTTTGAAATTCCTTCGGGTATGATAGAGAAACTGCTAGCTAATCCTTTCACAGGTGATGGAACATTACATCCCGATTTGCACCTAATCTATGTGGATGAAGTTTGTGGATTATTTAAGCTTGCAGGTATGCCCAAAGATGTTATCAAGAAGAAGTTCTTACCTTTATCTTTGAAGGGAAAGGCATTGACATGGTTTAGGCTATGTGATGATATGGGATCATGGAACTACAACCGATTGAAATTGGAATTTCATCAGAAGTTTTATCCTATGCATCTTGTTCATCGTAATCGTAATTATATATATATTTTTTGGCCTCGCGAAGGAGAAAGCATCGCTCAAGCTTGGGGGAGGCTTAAGTCAATGTTATATTCATGCCCCAATCATGATCTCTCAAGAGAAATTATTATCCAAAATATTTATGCTCGACTTTTTCTCAATAATCGCTCCATGCTCGATATTCCTTGTACTAGCTCTTTTATGATGAAAACTATTGAATTCAAATGGGATTTATTGGAAAGAATTAAATGCAACTCTGAAGATTGGGATCTCGACGAAGGTAAGGAGTCAGGTATAACACCTAAGTTTGATTGTGTTAAATCTTTTATGGATACCGATGTTTTCCGTGAATTTAGCACTAAATATGGACTTGACTCTGAGATAGTAGCTTCTTTTTGTGAATCCTTTGCTACTCATGTTGATCTCCGTAAGGAGAAGTGGTTTAAATATAATCCTCCCATTGAAGTAAAAGTAGTTGCACCTATTAAAGTTGAAGAAAAGACTATCACTTATAATGTTGATCCTATTGTTCCTACTGCTTATATTGAGAAACCACCTTTCCCTGTTAGAATAAAGGATCATGCTAAAGCTTCAACTATGGTTCGTAAGAGTAACACTAGAACACCTACACCCCCTGAGCAAATTAAAGTTGAACCTAGTATTGCTATGGTTAAAGATCTCTTGGCTGTTAATATTGATGGGCATGTTATTTACATTTGTGATGAAGCTGCTAGAATTGCTAGACCTGATACTAAAAATAATCATAGACCTGTTGTAGGCATGCCTGTTATTTCTGTTAAAATAGGAGATCATTGCTATCTTGGCTTATGTGATATGGGTGCTAGTGCAAGTGCAATACCTCATTCCTTATACAAAGAAATTATGCATAATATTGCACCTGCTGAGATAGAGGAAATTGATGTTACAATTAAGCTTGCCAATAGAGACACTATTTCACCAGTTGGGATTGTTAGAGATGTTGAAGTCTTGTGTGGGAAAGTTAAATATCCTGCTGATTTTCTTGTTCTTGGTTCTCCACGAGATAACTTTTGTCCCATTATATTTGGTAGACCCTTCTTGAATACTGTTAATGCTAGGATAGACTGCAAAAAGGATGTTGTTACTATTGGTTTGGGGGATATGTCTCATGAGTTTAATTTTGCTAAATTTCGTAAACAACCCCATGATAAAGAATTACCTAGTAAAGATGAAATTATTGGTCTTGCTTCTATTGCCGTGCCTCCTAATGATCCGTTAGAACAATATTTGCTTGACCATGAAAATGGTATGTTTATGAATGAAAGAAGGGAAATAGATGAAGTATTCTTTAAACAAGGACCTATCCTGAAACACAACTTGCCTGTTGAAATCCTAGGGGATCCTCCTCCACCCAAGGGTGATCCCGTGTTTGAGCTTAAACCATTACCTGATACTCTTAAATATGCTTATCTTGATGAGAAAAAGATATATCCTGTTATTATTAGTGCTAACCTTTCAGAGCATGAAGAAAAGAAATTATTGAAAACTCTGAAGAAGCACCGTGCTGCTATTGGATATACTCTTGATGATCTTAAGGGCATTAGTCCCACTTTATGCCAGCACAAAATAAAATTGGAGAAAGACGCTAAACCAGTTGTTGGTCACCAACGATGGTTAAATCCTAAGATGAAAGAAGTGGTAAGAAAAGAAATACTAAAACTTCTGGAGGCAGGTATAATTTATCCCGTTGCTGATAGCCAGTGGGTAAGTCCTGTCTATTGTGTCCCTAAGAAGGGAGGTATTACCGTTGTTCCTAATGATAAAGATGAATTGATCCCACAAAGAATTATTACAGGTTATAGAATGGTAATTGATTTCCACAAATTAAATAAAGCTACTAAAAAGGATCATTACCCTTTACCTTTTATTGATCAAATGCTAGAAAGATTATCCAAACATACACATTTTTGCTTTCTAGATGGTTATTCCAGTTTCTCTCAAATACATGTGTGAAAAGAGGATCAAGAAAAGACCACTTTTACCTGCCCTTTCGGTACCTTTTCTTATAGATGTATGCCTTTTGGTTTATGCAATGCACCTGCTACCTTTCAAAGATGCATGACGGCTATATTCTCTGATTTTTGCGAAAAGATTGTTGAGGTTTTCATGGATGATTTCTCCGGATATGGAACTTCTTTTGATTATTGCTTAAGCAACCTTGATCGAGTTTTGCAGAGATGTAAAGAAACTAATCTTGTCTTGAATTGGGAACAGTGCCACTTTATGGTTAATGAAGGTATTGTCTTGGGGCATAAAATTTCTGAAAGAGGTATTGAAGTTGATAAAGCTAAAGTTGATGCTATTGAAAAGATGTCGTGTCCCAAGGACATCAAAGGTATAAGAAGTTTCCTTGGTCATGCTGGTTTTTATAGGAGGTTCATCAAGGACTTCTCAAAAATTTCTTGGCCTCTGACTAATCTCTTACAAAAAGATGTACCCTTTGTCTTTGATGATGGTTGTGTAGAAGCATTTGAAATACTTAAGAAAGCTTTCATTTCTGCACCTATTGTTTAGCCACCTGATTGGAATTTACCCTTTGAAATTATGTGCGATGCTAGTGATTATGCTGTAGGTGCTATTCTAGGACAAAGAGTTGATAAGAAATTAAATGTTATTCAATATGCCAGTAAAACTCTAGACAGTGCCCAGAGAAATTATGCTACTACTGAAAAAGAATTTTTAGCAGTTGTATTTGCTTGTGATAAGTTCAGACCTGATATTGTTGATTCTAAAGTAACTGTTCACACTGATCATGCAGCTATTAAATATCTTATGGAAAAGAAAGATGCTAAACCTAGACTTATTAGATGGGTTCTCTTGCTACAAGAATTTGATTAGCATATTATAGATAGAAAGGGAGATGAGAACCCTGTTGCAGACAACTTGTCTAGGTTAGAAAATGTTCTTGATGACCCACTACCTATTGATGATAGCTTTCCTGGTGAACAATTAGCTGTCATAAATGCTTCTCGTACTGCTCCATGGTATGCTGATTATGCTAATTACATTGTTGCTAAATTTATACCACCCAGTTTCACATACCAGCAAAAGAAAAAGTTTTTCTATGATTTAAGACAATACTTGTGGGATGAACCACACCTTTATAAAGAAGGAGTAGATGGTGTTATTAGACGTTGTATACCTGAGCATGAATAGGAACAGATCCTACGCAAGTGTCACTCCGAGGCTTATGGAGGACACCACGCTGGAGATAGAACTGCACATAAGGTATTGCAATCTGGTTTTTATTGGCCTACTCTCTTCAAAGATGCCCGTAAGTTTGTCTTGTCTTGTGATGAATGTCAAAGAATTGGTAATATTAGTAGACGTCAAGAAATGCCTATGAATTATTCACTTGTTATTGAACCATTTGATGTTTGGGGTTTTGATTATATGGGACCGTTTCCTTCCTCTAATGGGTATACACATATTTTAGTTGCTGTTGATTACGTTACTAAGTGGGTAGAGGCTATTCCAACTAGTAGTGCTGATCATAACACCTCTATTAAGATGCTTAAAGAAGTTATTTTCCCGAGGTTTGGAGTCCCTAGATACTTAATGACTGATGGTGGTTCACATTTTATTCATGGTTCTTTTCGTAAAATGCTTGCTAAGTATGATGTTAATCATAGAATTGCATCTTCGTACCATCCACAATCTAGTGGTCAAGTAGAACTGAGTAATAGAGAGCTCAAATTAATTTTGCAAAAGACTATTAATAGGTCTAGAAAGAATTGGTCCAAGAAACTTGATGATGCATTATGGGCCTATAGAACTGCATATAAAAATCCTATGGTATATCTCCGTATAAAATGGTTTATGGAAAAGCATGTCACATACTTCTCGAACTAGAACATAAGGCATATTGGGCCATTAAAGAGCTCAATTATGATTTCAAACTTGCCGGTGAGAAGAGGTTATTTGGCATAAGCTCACTTGATGAATGGAGAACCCAGGCCTATGAGAATGCCAACCTGTGTAAAGAAAAAGTTAAAAGATGGCATGACAAAAGGATACAAAAGCATGAGTTTAACGTCGGTGACTATGTGTTGCTATTCAACTCTCTTTAAGATTTTTTGCAGGAAAATTTCTCTCTAAATGGGAAGGTCCTTACGTTATCAAGGAGGTCTATCGTTCCGGTGCCATAAAAATCAACAACTTCGAAGGCACAAATCCAAAGGTGGTGAACGGTCAAAGAATTAAACATTATATCTCAGGTAATCCTATAAATGTTGAAACTAATGTTATTGAAACCGTAATCCCGGAGGAAATACATAAGGGACACTTTCCAGAACGTTTCAGACTCTGAAAAGGAATAGGTATGTGGCACGGTAAGTAAACCGACTCCAAAACAGTTCTAATAGCAATTTTTCTCCGTTTTGGAATATTTAAGAAAATAGGAAAATAAGAAGTAGTCTGGGAAGGATACGAGGCGTCGACGAGGGTGGAGGGCATGCCCTACCTCCCTGGGCGCGCCCCCTTCCTCGTGGGCACCTCGTGTGCTCTCCGGACTCCGTTTTCTTGTAGGGTACTTCTTTTGGTCGATAAAAATTCATTATATAATATCCCGAAGGTTTTGACCACCGTACCACGCAAATATCCTCTGTTTTTGTTTCGAGCTGTTTTCTGCCAGAGTTGTCAAGGCCAGGCATCATGTCGTCCTCCTCCTCCAACAATGAGGGCAATGATGCTTGGCTAATGAAGATAGAGCTGAAGAGAGAAGAACCCGTGGAGATCAACAAGGATGATGGGATCAAGAAGGTCATGGAGGATCAAGCTCCGGCAACAGAAGACGAAGACATCCTCCAACCTTATTACAATCTTCTTACCCCAACGGAGATTGAAGCATTCAAGATGATTGAGTTAGCTCGCATACAAGATAAGTATCTCACACGTGAAAATATTTTGTTGAAGGAGCATATCACTGCACTCAAGGGCATAATCCGCAAATTGGAGGATCTCCTACGCTTGATGTGCGACTATCCATCATCACCACCATCTTCTTCACCAACAAAGGAGAACTGAGTATTGGGTATGGGCACTCCCCTTGGAAACTGCCAAGCTGGGGGGAGGTGCCCCTGTATCGTATCACCATCACACTCCTATCTTTACAGTTTTTCTTAGTTCGATCATTTTGGTAATATCTTGATCTAGTAGAATAAAGTTTTAGTATGATTTAGTTTTGAGTTTTGCCTTATGATCCTTCTATGTAATTGAGTCCGTGAGCTATATATAATAAAAATTAGTGTTGAGTCAAGGGCTTGATTATCTTGCTATGATCTTGAGGGAATAAAAATAAAATAAAAGAGAAAGAATAAAAAGAAATAAAAGAGATCATATTGATCTTATGGAGAGTAATGACTTCACATATAAAGAGTATGATGAATAAAAGTTGTTGAGAGTTGACAAACATAGTTTTGGTCATTGTTGCAATTAATAGGAAGTAATAAAGAAAGAGAGGTTTTCACATATAAATATACTATCTTGGACATCTTTTTGATTGTGAGCACTCATTAAAATATGACATGCTAAAGAGTTGATGTTGTACAAGGAAGACAACGTAATGGGTTATGTTTTCTTATATCTGAAATAAAGTATATTGTCTTGGATCATCCAACATGTTGATCTTGCCTTTCTCCCTCATGCTAGCCAAATTCTTTGCACCAAGTAGAGATACTACTTGTGCTTCCAAATATCCTTAAACCCAGTTTTGCCATGAGAGTCCACCATACCTACCTATGGATTGAGTAAGATCCTTCAAGTAAGTTGTCATTGTTGCGTGCAATAAAAATTGCTCTCTAAATATGTATGATTTATTAGTGTGGAGAAAATAAGCTTTATACGATCTTGTGATGTGGAAGCAATAAAAGCGACAGACTGCATAATAAAGGTCCATATCACAAGTGGCAATATAAAGTGACGTTCTTTCGCATTAAGATTTTGTCCATCCAACCATAAAAGCACATGACAACCTCTGCTTTCCTCTGCGAAGGGCCTATCTTCTATTCTTGTCTCATACCTTATTCAAGAGTCATGGTAATCTTCACCTTTCCTTTTTACATTTTATCCTGTGGCAAGCACAATGTGTTGGAAAGATCCTGATATATATATATATATATCCAACTGGATGTAAGTTAGCATGAACTATTATTGTTGACATTATCCTTGAGGTAAAAGGTTGGGAGGCAACACTATAAGCCCCTATCTTTCTCTGTGTCTGATTAAAACTGTAACATCCAAAATTTTCAATTTGGAATGTTATACATAGGTTATCATATGCATATCATATTTTATTTGCATTTTGGTTTTGATCCTATAAATTCTAAGGAACTCAAGGACCCACGGAGAGAGTTGGGGATTTCATTTATTTTCATATTTGAATTTTTCTCAAATATTGAAAAGAGGATCATTTTGGTTTTAGTTATTTTCTCTTCGAAATATTTCCAGTATCAAAATAAAAGAGAGGAGATAATCTGACTTCTCCAAAATAAAAGAAATATTGGAGGAAAAATATTAAAATCCAATAAATATTTTATTTGGATTTTTATTTGCTATTTTATTCGAATTAGAAAAATATGCATTTTTCAAAATTGCATTTTAGGCCAGAAAAATGTTCACCTTGTTGTATATATTTTATTTAGACCGAAAAATTGTTTTTGGCATTTATACAATTTTTTTAATATTTATTTAGGATTTTTAATTTTTTGGCGGAATTTATTTTAAAAAAGAGAAAGTCCCCGGACCGAACTGAGCCGAAGGCCCAGCCGGCCCGTCGAGCCGCCAACCGCCTCTGCGCCGCCGAGCCGTGCTCGCACCGGAGTCCACCAGAGTCCGACTCCGCCCCGGCGCCGGTGCCCCCTTCCGCAAGCCGCATCGCCCCCCCGACCCCCTATATATACATGCCATCGCCGCCTCTCCCCTCGTCCCGCTTCGCTGCCCCGCACCCCGCCTCCTGCGGCGCTCGCCGCCGCAGCCGCCGCGACCCCGAGCCGCCGCAACCGCGTGCTACCTCTTGAGCACTGCGTTGGTTTCCCTTGAAGAGGAAAGGGTGATGCAGTAAAGTAGCGTAAGTATTTCCCTCAGTTTTTGAGAACCAAGGTATCAAACCAGTAGGAGGCCACGCACAAGTCCCTCGCACCTACACAAACAAATAAAAACCACGCAACCAACGCAATAAAGGGGTTGTCAATCCCTTCACGATCACTTACGAAAGTGAGATCTGATAGATATGATAAGATAATATTTTTATAATAAAGATGCAAAGTAAAATAAAAGGCAATAAAAATAGCTAAGTGTTGGAAGATTAATATGATGGAAAATAGACCCGGGGGCGATAGGTTTCACTAGTGGCTTCTCTCAAGAGCATAAGTATTATGGTGGGTGAATAAATTACTGTTGAGCAATTGATAGAATTGAGCATAGTTATGAGAATATCTAGGTATGATCATGTATATAGGCATCACATCCGTGACAAGTAGACCGACTCCTGCCCGCATCTACTACTATTACTCCACATATCGACCGCTATCCAGCATGCATCTATAGTATTAAGTTCATAAGAACAGAGTAACGCTTTAAGCAAGATGACATGATGTAGAGGGATAAACTCATGCAATATGATATAAACCCCATCTTGTTATCCTCGATGGCAACAATACAATACGTGCCTTGCTGCCCCTGCTGTCACTGGGAAAGGACACCGCAAGATTGAACCCAAAGCTAAGAACTTCTCCCATTGCAAGACAGATCAATCTAGTAGGCCAAACCAAACTGATAATTCGAAGAGACTTGCAAAGATAACCAATCACACATAAAAGAATTCAGAGGAGATTCAAATATTGTTCATAGATAAACTTGATCATAAACCCACAGTTCATCGGTCTCAACAAACACACCACAAAAGAAGATTACATCGAATAGATGTCCATGAGAGAGGGGGAGAACATTGTATTGAGATCCAAAAAGAGAGAAGAAGCCATCTAGCTAATAACTATGGACCCGAAGGTCTGAGGTAAACTACTCACACATCATTGGAGAGGCTATGGTGTTGATGTAGAAGCCCTTCCGTGATCAATGCCCCCTCCGGCGGAGCGCCAGAAAAGGCCCCAAGATGATCTCACGGGTACAGAAGGTTGCGGCGGTGGAATTAGGTTTTTGGCTCTGTATCTGGTAGTTTGGGGGTACGTAGGTATATATAGGAGGAAGAAGTACGCCGGTGGAGCAACATGGGCCCCACGAAGGTGGAGGGCGCGCCCCCTGCCTCGTGCTCTCCTGGTTGATCTCTTGACGTGGATTCCAAGTCCTCTGGATCACGTTCGTTCCGAAAATCAGGTTCCCGAAGGTTTCATTCCGTTTGGACTTTGTTTGATATTCTTTTTCTGCGAAACACTGAAATAGGCAAAAAAACAACAATTTGGGCTGGGCCTCCAGTTAATAGGTTCGTCCCAAAAATAATATAAAATTGTATAAATAAGCCCATTAACATCCAAAACAGAATATAATATAGCATGGAACAATGAAAAATTATAGATACATTGGAGACGTATCAAGCATCCCCAAGCTTAATTCCTGCTCGTCCTCGAGTAGGTAAATGATAAAAACAGAATTTTTTATGTGGAATGCTTCTTAGCATAAAATTCCCACTAGTATATGAAAGTGACAAAATGAGAGACTCTCTATCATGAAGATCATAGTGCTACTTTGAAGCACAAGTGTGGTAAAAGGATAGTAACATTGTCCATTCTCTCTTTTTCTCTCATTTTTTGGGGCCTTTTCTTTATGGCCTTTCCTCTTTTTTTTTTCGTCCGGAGTCTCATCCCGACTTGTGGGGGAATCATAGTATCCATGATCCTTTCCTAACTTGGGACAATGCTCTAAAAATGATGATCATCACACATTTATTTACTTACAACTCAACAATTACAACTCAATACTTAGAACAAAATATGACTCTATGTGAATGCCTCTGGCGGTGTACCGGGATATGCAATGAATCAAGAGTGACATGTATGAAAGAATTATGAACGGTGGCTTTGCCACAAATACGATGTCAACTACATGATCATGCGAAGCAATATGACAATGATGGAGCGTGTCATAGTAAACGGAACGGTGGTAAGTTGCATGGCAATATATCTCGGAATGGCTATGGAAATGCCATGATAGGTAGGTATGGCGGCTGTTTTGAGGAAGGTATATGGTGGGTGTATGATACCGGCGAAAAGTGCGCGGTATTAGAGAGGCTAGCAATGGTGGAAGAAAGAGAGTGCGTATAATCCATGGACTAAAAATTAGTCATAAAGAACTCATATACTTATTGCAAAAATCTACAAGTTATCAAAGCAAAGTATTACGTGCATGCTCCTAGGGGGATAGATTGGTAGGAAAAGACCATCGCTCGTCCCCGACCACCACTCATAAGGAAGACAATCAATAAATAAATCATGCTCTAACTTCATCACATAACGGTTCACCATACGTGCATGCTATGGTAATCAGAAACTTTAACACAAGTATTCCTCAAATCCACAACTACTCAACTAGCATGACTCTAATATCACCATCTTTATATCTCAAAACAATTATCAAGCATCAAACTTCTCATAGTATTCAACACACTCATAAGATAATTTTTACCAATCTTGGATGCCTATTACTTTAGGACTAATTTCTCAATTTAAGAAAATTACCATGCTGTTTTGTAGGACTCTCAAAATAATATAAGTGAAGAATGAGAGAACAATAGTTTCTATAAAGCAAATCCACCACCGTGCTCTAAAAAGGTATAAGTGAAGCACTAGAGCAAAAACTATATAGCTCAAAAGATATAAGTGAAGCACATAGAGTATTCTAATAAATTCCGAATCACGTGTGTCTCTCTCAAAAAGTGTGTACAGCAAGGATGATTGTGGAAAACTAACAAATGAAGACTCAAATAATACAAGACGCTCCAAGCAAAACACATATCATGTGGTGAATAAAAATATAGCTCCAAGTAAAGTTACCGATGGAAGTAGACGAAAGAGGGGATGCCTTCCGGGGCATCCCCAAGCTTTGGCTTTTTGGTGTCCTTAGATTATCTTGGGGTGCCATGGGCATCCCCAAGCTTAGTCTCTTGCCACTCCTTGTTCCATAATCCATCAAATCTTTTACCCAAAACTTGAAAACTTCACAACACAAAACTTAGCAGAAAATCTCGTGAGCTCCGTTAGCGAAAGAAAACAAAACACCACTTCAAGGTACTGTATTGAACTCATTCTTTATTTATATTGGTGTTAAACCTACTGTATTCCAACTTCTCTATGGTTTATAAACTATTTTATTAGCCATAGATTCATCAAAATAAGCAAACAACACACGAAAAACAGAATCTGTCAAAAACAGAACAGTCTGTAGTAATCTGTAACTAACGCAAACTTCTGGAACTCAAAAAAATCTACCAAACTAGGAAGATCTAGACAATTTGTTTATTGATCAGCAGCCATTGGAATCAATATTGTATCACGTTCTGGTGATTTTTAACAATTGTTTTCATGAACATAAAGTTTCTGGAATTTTCAGCAAGATCAAATAACTATCCTCCAAGAAGATCCTATAGGTTTAACTTGGCACAAACACTAATTAAAACATAAAAACAAGTCTAACCAGAGGCTATATCAAATATTTATTTGCTAAACAGAAAGGATAAATATTGGGTTGTCTCCCAACAAGTGCTTTTCTTTAAAGCCTTTTTAGCTAGGCATTGAGATTTCAATGATGCTCACATAAAAGATAAGAATTGAAGAACAAAAGGAGCATCATAAAGCATGCGACAAACACATCTAAGTCTAACATACTTCCTATGCATAGGCATTTTATACTCAAACAAATTATCATAGCAAGCAAAAATTAGCATATGCAAGAAGGAAGAAAGAGACGATAGCAATCTCAACATGACAAGAGGTAATTTAGTAACATGAAAATGTCTACAACCATATTTTCCTCTCCCGTAATAATTACATGTGGGATCATAAGCAAATTCAACAAAATAGCTATCACATAAAATATTTTCAACACGATCCACATGCATGCAAAGTTGACACTCTTCCAAAATAGTGGGATTATCATTAACTAAAGTCATGACCTCTCCAAACCCACTTTTATAAAAAATACCATAAGATTAATCATTCTCCAAATATGTGGGATCTAAAGTTGACACTCTTCCAAACCCACTTTCAATATTATTGCAAACACTATTATCAATATCATATTCATCATGGGGCTTAAATAAATTTTCAAGATCATAAGAAGAATCACCCCAATCATGGTCATTGCAACAAGTAGTAGACATAGCAAAACTAGCATCCCCAAGCTTAGGGTTTTGCATATTATTAGCACAATTGACATCAAGATAATTTATAGTAAAATCATTGCAATCATGCTTTTTATTCAAAGATCTATCATGAATCACTTCATAAAACACTTCATCACAATTTTCAGATTCACGGATTTCAAGCAAAACCTTATAAAGATAATCTAGTGCACCCAAATCAGTAGGAATTGGTTCATCGAAATTGGGTATCTTAAAAAGATTGGCAAGCGGATGAGGATTCATAGATATTAGGTTCTCTGTTTAGGAATAAATACTCAACTATACCAACCAAACAAAGAAACGAGCCAAGTAAGACATCAAGGCAAACGAAAAGACGAACGGAAAAAGGATGAATAAAACGGCAAGGGTGAAGTGGGGGAGAGGAAAACAAGAGGCAAATGGCAAATAATGTAATGCGAGGGATAAGAGTTTGTGATGGGTACTTGGTATGTCTTGACTTGACTTGACTTGGCGTGAATCTCCCCGAAAACGGTGCCAGAAATCCTTCTTGCTACCTCTTGAGCACTGCGTTGGTTTTCCCTTGAAGAGGAAAGGGTGATGCAGTAAAGTAGCGTAAGTATTTCCCTCAGTTTTTGAGAACCAAGGTATCAATCCAGTAAGAGGCCATGCACAAGTCCCTCGCACCTGCACAAACAAATAAAAACCTTGCAACCAACGCAATAAAGGGGTTGTCAATCCCTTCACAGTCACTTACGAAAGTGATATCTGATAGATATGATTAGATAATATTTTTGGTATTTTTATAATAAATATGCAAAGTAAAATAAAAGGCAATAAAAATAGCTAAGTGTTGGAAGATTAATATGATGGAAAATAGACCCGGGGGCCATAGGTTTCACTAGTGGCTTCTCTCAAGAGCATAAGTATTACGATGGGTGAACAAATTACTGTTGAGCAATTGATAGAATTGAGCATAGTTATGAGAATATCTAGGCATGATCATGTATATAGGCATCACGTCCGTGACAAGTAGACCGACTCCTGCATGCATCTACTACTATTACTCCACACATCGACCGCTATCCAGCATCCATCTAGAGTATTAAGTGATGGGAATCGTAGCATAATTTAAAATTTTCCTACGCTCACCAAGATGCATCTATGGAGTCTACTAGAAACGAGGGGAAAGGAGTGCATCTACATACCCTTGTAGATCGCGAGCAGAAGCGTTCCAATGAACGTGGATGACGGAGTCGTACTCGCCGTGATCCAAATCACCGATGACCGAGTGCCGAACGGACGGCACCTCCGCGTTCAACACACGTACGGTGCAGCGACGTCTCCTCCTTCTTGATCCAGCAAGGGGGAAGGAGAGGTTGATGGAGATCCAGCAGCACGACGGCGTGGTGGTGGATGTAGCGGGTCTCGGCAGGGCTTCGCCGAGCTTCTCCGAGACGGAGAGGTGTAGAAGGGGAGGAGGGAGGCGCCCAAGGCTGTAGGTTGCTGCCCTCCCTCCCCCCTTTATATAGGCCCCCTGGGAGGGGGGGGGCGGCGGCCAAAGCCCATCTAGGGCAAGGGGCGGCGGCCAGGGGGGTACCTTGCCCCCCAAGGCAAGTGGGAAACCCCCCACCCTAGGGTTTGCAACCCTAGGCGCAAGGGAAAAGGCCCATGGGGGGGGCGCCCAGCCCACTAGGGGCTGGCTCCCTTCCCACTTCAGCCCACGGGGCCCTCCGGGATAGGTGGCCCCACCCGGTGGACCCCCGGGACCCTTCCGGTGGTCCCGGTACAATACCGGTAACCGCCAAAACTTTCCCGGTGGCCGAAACTTGACTTCCTATATATAATTCTTCACCTCCGGACTATTCCGGAACCTCTCGTGACGTCCGGGATCTCATCCGGGACTCCGAACAACTTTCGGGTTTCCGCATACACGTATCTCTACAACCCTAGCGTCACCGAACCTTAAGTGTGTAGACCCTACGGGTTCGGGAGACATGTAGACATGACCGAGACGCCTCTCCGGTCAATAACCAACAGCGGGATCTGGATACCCATGTTGGCTCCCACATGTTCCACGATGATCTCATCGGATGAACCACGGTGTCGAGGATTCAATCAATCCCGTATGCAATTCCCTTTGTCAATCGGTATGTTACTTGCCCGAGATTCGATCGTCGGTATCCCAATACCTTGTTCAATCTCGTTACCGGCTAGTCTCTTTACTCGTACCGCAATGCATGATCCCGTGACTAACGCCTTAGTCACATTGAGCTCATTATGATGATGCATTACCGAGTGGGCCCAGAGATACCTCTCCGTCACACGGAGTGACAAATCCCAGTCTCGATCCGTGCCAACCCAACAGACACTTTCAGAGATACCCGTAGTGCACCTTTATAGTCACCCAGTTACGTTGTGACGTTTGGCACACCCAAAGCACTCCTACGGTATCCGGGAGTTGCACGATCTCATGGTCTAAGGAAAAGATACTTGACATTGGAAAAGCTCTAGCAAACGAAACTACACGATCTTTTATGCTATGCTTAGGATTGGGTCTTGTCCATCACATCATTCTCCTAATGATGTGATCCCGTTATCAATGACATCCAATGTCCATAGCCAGGAAACCATGACTATCAGTTGATCAACGAGCTAGTCAACTAGAGGCTTACTAGGGACACGTTGTGGTCTATGTATTCACACATGTATTACGATTTCCGAACAATACAATTATAGCATGAACAATAGACAATTACCATGAACAAAGAAATATAATAATAACCATTTATTATTGCCTCTAGGGCATATTTCCAACAGTCTCCCACTTGCACTAGAGTGAATAATCTAGTTACATTGTGATGAATCGAACACCCATTGCGTCCTGGTGTTGATCATGTTTTGCCCTAGGGAGATGTTTAGTCAACGGATCTGCTACATTCAGGTCTGTATGTACTTTACAAATATCTATGTCTCCATTTTGAACACTTTCACGAATGGAGTTGAAGCGACGCTTGATATGCCTGGTCTTCCTGTGAAACCTGGGCTCCTTCGCAAGGGCAATAGCTCCAGTGTTGTCACAGAAGAGAGTCATCGCGCCCGACACATTGGGAATCACCCATAGGTCGGTAATGAACTCCTTCATCCAGACTGCTTCCTGCGCTGCCTCTGAGGCTGCCATGTACTCCGCTTCACATGTAGATCCCGCCACGACGCTTTGCTTGCAACTGCACCAGCTTACTGCTCCTCCATTCAAAATATACACGTATCCGGTTTGTGACTTCGAGTCATCCAGATCTGTGTCGAAGCTAGCGTCGACGTAACCCTTTACGACGAGCTCTTCGTCACCTCCATAAACGAGAAACATATCCTTAGTCCTCTTCAGGTACTTCAGGATATTCTTGACCGCTGTCCAGTGTTCCATGCCGGGATTACTTTGGTACCTTCCTACCAAACTTACGGCAAGGTTTACATCAGGTCTGGTACACAGCATGGCATACATAATAGACCCTATGGCCGAGGCATAGGGGATGACACTCATCTTTTCTATATCTTCTGCCGTGGTCGGGCATTGAGCCGTGCTCAATTGCACACCTTGCAATATAGGCAAGAACCCCTTCTTGGACTGATCCATACTGAACTTCTTCAATATCTTGTCAAGGTATGTACTCTGTGAAAGACCAATGAGGCGTCTTGATCTATCTCTATAGATCTTGATGCCTAATATATAAGCAGCTTCTCCAAGGTCCTTCATTGAAAAACACTTATTCAAATAGGCCTTTATACTTTCCAAGAATTCTATATCATTTCCCATCAATAGTATGTCATCCACATATAATATGAGAAATGCTACAGAGCTCCCACTCACTTTCTTGTAAACACAGGCTTCTCCATAAGTCTGTGTAAACCCAAACGCTTTGATCATCTCATCAAAGCGAATGTTCCAACTCCGAGATGCTTGCACCAGCCCATAGATTGAGCGCTGGGGCTTGCATACTTTGTTAGCATTCTTAGGATCGACAAAACCTTCCGGCTGCATCATATACAACTCTTCCTTAAGGAAGCCGTTAAGGAATGCTGTTTTGATGTCCATCTGCCATATCTCATAATCATAGTATGCGGCAATTGCTAACATGATTCGGACGGACTTCAGCTTCGCTACGGGTGAGAAAGTCTCATCGTAGTCAACCCCTTGAACTTGTCGATAACCCTTAGCGACAAGTCGAGCTTTATAGATGGTCACATTACCATCTGCGTCCGTCTTCTTCTTAAAGATCCATTTGTTTTCTATGGCTCGCCGCTCATCGGGCAAGTCAGTCAAAGTCCATACTTTGTTTTCATACATGGATTCTATCTCGGATTTCATGGCTTCTAGCCATTTGTCGGAATCCGGGCCCGCCATCGCTTCTTCATAGTTCGAAGGTTCACCGTTGTCTAACAACATGATATCCAGGACAGGGTTGCCGTACCACTCTGGTGCGGAACGTGTCCTTGTGGACCTACGAAGTTCAGTAACTTGATCCGAAGCTTCATGATCATCATCATTAACTTCCTCCCCAGTCGGTGTAGGCACCACAGGAACATTTTCCCGCACTGCGCTACTTTCCGGTTCGGAAGGGGTGACTATCACCTCATCAAGTTCCACTTTCCTCCCACTCAATTCTTTCGAGAGAAACTCCTTCTCCAGAAAGGACCCGTTCTTGGCAACGAAGATCTTGCCTTCGGATCTGAGGTAGAAGGTATACCCAATGGTTTCCTTAGGGTATCCTATGAAGACGCATTTTTCCGACTTGGGTTCGAGCTTTTCAGGTTGAAGTTTCTTGACATAAGCATCGCATCCCCAAACTTTTAGAAACGACAGCTTAGGTTTCTTCCCAAACCATAATTCATACGGTGTCATCTCAACGGATTTCGACGGAGCCCTATTTAAAGTGAATGCGGCAGTCTCTAAAGCATAGCCCCAAAATGAGAGCGGTAATCGGTAAGAGACATCATAGATCGCACCATATCCAATAGAGTGCGATTATGACGTTCGGACACACCATTTCTCTGAGGTGTTCCAGGCGGCGTGAGTTGTGAAACTATTCCACATTTCCTTAAGTGTGCACCAAAATCGTGACTTAAATATTCTCCACCACGATCTGATCGTAAGAATTTTATTCTCCTGTCACGTTGATTCTCAACCTCACTCTGAAATTCCTTGAACTTTTCAAAGGTTTCAGACTTGTGTTTCATTAGGTAGACATACCCATATCTACTTAAGTCATCAGTGAGAGTGAGAACATAACGATATCCTCCATGAGCCTCAACACTCATTGGACCGCACACATCGGTATGTATGATTTCCAATAAGTTGGTTGCTCGCTCCATTGTTCCGGAGAACGGAGTCTTGGTCATCTTACCCATGAGGCATGGTTCGCACGTGTCAAATGATTCGTAATCAAGAGACTCCAAAAGTCCATCTGCATGGAGCTTCTTCATGCGCTTGACACCAATGTGACCAAGGCGGCAGTGCCACAAGTATGTGGGACTATCGTTATAAACTTTACATCTTTTGGTATTCACACTATGAACATGTGTAACATCACGTTCGAGATTCATCAAAAATAAACCATTGACCAGCGGGGCATGACCATAAAACATATCTCTCAAATAAATAGAACAACCATTATTCTCGGATTTAAATGAGTAGCCATCTCGAATTAAACGAGATCCAGATACAATGTTCATGCTCAAAGCTGGCACTAAATAACAATTATTGAGGTTTAAAACTAATCCCGTGGGTAGATGCAGAGGTAGCGTGCCGACGGCGATCACATCGACCTTGGAACCATTCCCGACGCGCATCGTCACCTCGTCCTTCGCCAGTCTCCGTTTATTCTTGTAGTTCCTGTTTTGAGTTACAAATATGAGCAACCGCACCGGTATCAAATACCCAGGAGCTACTACGAGTACTGGTAAGGTACACATCAATTACATGTATATCACATATACCTTTGGTGTTTCCGGCCTTCTTCTTGTCCGCTAAGTACTTGGGGCAGTTCCGCTTCCAGTGACCACTTCCCTTGCAATAAAAGCACTCAGTCTCGGGCTTGGGTCCATTCCTTGACTTCTTCCCAGTAACTGGTTTACCGGGCGCGGCAACTCCCTTGCCGTCCTTCTTGAAGTTCTTCTTACCCTTGCCCTTCTTGAACTTAGTGGTTTTATTCACCATCAACACTTGATGTTCTTTTCTGATCTCCCCTTCCGCTGATATCAGCATTGAATATACCTCGGGAATGGTCTTTTCCATCCCCTGCATATTGTAGTTCATCACAAAGCTCTTGTAGCTTGGTGGAAGCGACTGGAGGATTCTGTCAATGACCGCGTCATCCGGGAGATTAACTCCCAGCTGAGACAAGCGGTTGTGCAACCCAGACATTCTGAGTATGTGCTCACTAACAGAACTGTTCTCCTCCATTTTACAGCTGAAGAACTTGTCGGAGACATCATATCTCTCGACCCGGGCATGAGCTTGAAAAACTAATTTCAGCTCCTCGAACATCTCATATGCTCCATGTTTCTCAAAACGCTTTTGGAGACCCGGTTCTAGGCTATAAAGCATGCCGCACTGAACGAGGGAGTAATCATCAGCACGTGATTGCCAAGCGTTCATAACGTCTTGGTTCTGTGGGATTGGTGCATCACCTAGCGGTGCTTCTAAGACATAATCTTTCTTGGCTACTATGAGGATGTGCCTCAGGTTCCGGACCCAGTCCGTATAGTTGCTGCCATCATCTTTCAGCTTGGTTTTCTCTAGGAACGCGTTGAAATTGAGGACAACGTTGGCCATTTGATCTACAAGACATAGTGTAAAGATTTTAGACTACGTTCATGATAATTGAGTTCATATAATCAAATTATTTAATGAAATCCCACTCAGATAGACATCCCTCTAGTCATCTAAGTGAAACATGATCCGAGTTTAACTAGGTCGTGTCCGATCATCACGTGAGACGGACTAGTCAAGATCGGTGAACATCTCCATGTTGATCGTATCTTCTATACGACTCATGCTCGACCTTTCGGTCCTCCGTGTTCCGAGGCCATGTCTGCACATGCTAGGCTCGTCAAGTCAACCTAAGTGTATTGAGTGTGTTCCAAGGCCATGTCTGTACATGCTAGGCTCATCAACACCCGTTGTATTCGAACGTTAGAATCTATCACACCCGATCATCACATGGTGCTTCGAAACAACGAACCTTCGCAACGGTGCACAGTTAGGGTGAACACTTTCTTGAAATTATTATAAGGGATCATCTTACTTACTACCGTCGTTCTAAGCAAATAAGATGCAAAAACATGATAAACATCACATGCAATCAAATAGTGACATGATATGGCCAATATCATTATGCTCCTTTGATCTCCATCTTCGGGGCACCATGATCATCTTCGTCACCGGCATGACACCATGATCTCCATCAGTGTGTCTTCATGAAGTCGTCACGCCAACGATTACTTCTACTTCTATGGCTAACGCGTTTAGCAACAAAGTAAAGTAAATTACATGGCGTTATTCAATGACACGCAGGTCATGCAAAATAATAAAGACAACTCCTATGGCTCCTGCCGGTTGTCATACTCATCGACATGCAAGTCGTGATTCCTATTACAAGAATATGATCAATCTCATACATCACATATATCATTCATCACATCTTCTGGCCATATCATATCACATATATCACTTGCTGCAAAAACAAGTTAGACGTCCTCTAATTGTTGTTGCAAGTTTTTACGTGGTTTGTAGGTTTCTATCAAGAACGTTTTCTTACCTACGTATGACCACAACGCGATTTGCCAATTTCTATTTACCCTTCCTAAGGACCCTTTTCATCGAATCCGTTCCGACTAAAGTAGGAGAGACAGACACCCGCTAGCCACCTTATGCATCTAGTGCATGTCAGTCGGTGGAACCTGTCTCACGTAAGCGTACGTGTAAGGTCGGTCCGGGCCGCTTCATCCTACAATGCCGCCGAAACAAGAAAAGACTAGTAGCGGCAAGAAGAATTGGCAAACTCAACGCCCACAACTTCTTTGTGTTCTACTCGTGCATAGTAACTACGCATAGGCCTGGCTCATGATGCCACTGATGGGAATCGTAGCATAATTTAAAATTTTCCTACGCTCACCAAGATGCATCTATGGAGTCTACTAGCAACGAGGGGAAAGGAGTGCATCTACATACCCTTGTAGATCGCGAGCGGAAGCGTTCCAATGAACGTGGATGACGGAGTCGTACTCGCCGTGATCCAAATCACCGATGACCGAGTGCCGAACGGACGGCACCTCTGCGTTCAACACACGTATGGTGCAGCGACGTCTCCTCCTTCTTGATCCAGCAAGGGGGAAGGAGAGGTTGATGGAGATCCAGCAGCACGACGGCATGGTGGTGGATGTAGCGGGTCTCGGCAGGGCTTCGCCGAGCTTCTGCGAGACGGAGAGGTGTAGAAGGGGAGGAGGGAGGCGCCCAAGGCTGTAGGTTGCTGCCCTCCCTCCCCCCTTTATATAGGCCCCCTGGGGGGGGCGGCGGCCAAAGCCCATCTAGGGCAAGGGGCGGCGGCCAGGGGGGTGCCTTGCCCCCCAAGGCAAGTGGGAAACCCCCCCACCCTAGGGTTTGCAACCCTAGGCGCAAGGGAAAAGGCCCATGGGGGGGCGCCCAGCCCACTAGGGGCTGTCTCCCTTCCCACTTCAGCCCACGGGGCCCTCCGGGATAGGTAGCCCCACCAGGTGGACCCCCGGGACCCTTCCGGTGGTCCCGGTACAATACCGGTAAACCCCGAAACTTTCCCAGTGGCCGAAACTTGACTTCCTATATATAATTATTCACCTCCGGACTATTCCGGAACCTCTCGTGACGTCCGGGATCTCATCCGGGACTCCGAACAACTTTCGGGTTTCCGCATACACATATCTCTACAACCCTAGCGTCACCGAACCTTAAGTGTGTAGACCCTACGGGTTCGGGAGACATGCAGACATGACCGAGACGCCTCTCCGGTCAATAACCAACAGCGGGATCTGGATACCCATGTTGGCTCCCACATGTTCCACGATGATCTCATCGGATGAACCACGGTGTCGAGGATTCAATCAATCCCGTATGCAATTCCCTTTGTCAATCGGTATGTTACTTCCGCGAGATTCGATCGTCGGTATCCCAATACCTTGTTCAATCTCGTTACCGGCTAGTCTCTTTACTCGTACCGCAATGCATGATCCAGTGACTAATGCCTTAGTCACATTGAGCTCATTATGATGATGCATTACCGAGTGGGCCCAGAGATACCTCTCCGTCACACGGAGTGACAAATCCCAGTCTCGATCCGTGCCAACCCAACAGACACTTTCGGAGATACCCGTAGTGCGCCTTTATAGTCACCCAGTTACGTTGTGACGTTTGGCACACCCAAAGCACTCCTACGGTATCCGGGAGTTGCACGATCTCATGGTCTAAGGAAAAGATACTTGACATTGGAAAAGCTCTAGCAAACGAAACTACAAGATCTTTTATGCTATGCTTAGGATTGGGTCTTGTCCATCACATCATTCTCCTAATGATGTGATCCCGTTATCAATGACATCCAATGTCCATAGCCAGGAAACCATGACTATCAGTTGATCAACGAGCTAGTCAACTAGAGGCTTACTAGGGACACGTTGTGGTCTATGTATTCACACATGTATTACGATTTCCGGACAATACAATTATAGCATGAACAATAGACAATTACCATGAACAAAGAAATATAATAATAACCATTTATTATTGCCTCTAGGGCATATTTCCAACATTAAGTTCATAAGAATAGAGTAACGCTTTAAGCAAGATGCCATTATGTAGAGGGATAAACTCATGCAATATGATATAAACCCCATCTTGTTATCCTCGATGGAAACAATACAATTCATGCCTTGCTGCCCCTACTGTCACTGGGAAAGGACACCACAAGATTGAAACCAAAGCTAAGCACTTCTCCCATTGCAAGAAAGATCAATCTAGTAGGCCAAACCAAACTGATAATTCGAAGAGACATGCAAAGATAACCAATCATACATAAAAGAATTCAGAGGAGATTCAAATATTGTTCATAGATAGACTTGATCATAAACCCACAATTCATCGGTCTCAACAAACACACCGCAAAAGAAGATTACATCGAATAGATCTCCGCGAGAGAGGGGGAGAACATTGTATTGAGATCCAAAAAGAGAGAAGAATCCATCTAGCTAATAACTATGGACCCGAAGGTCTGAGGTAAACTACTCACACATCATCGGAGAGGCTATGGTGTTGATGTAGAAGCCCTTCGTGATCAATGCCCCCTCCGGCAAAGCGCCGGAAAAGGCCCCAAGATGATCTCACGGGTACAGAAGGTTGCGGCGATGGAATTAGGTTTTTGGCTCTGTATCTGGTAGTTTGGGGGTACGTAGGTATATATAGGAGGAAGAAGTACGTCGGTGGAGCAACATGGGCCCCATGAGGGTGGAGGGCTCCAAGTCCTCTGGATCACGTTCGTTCCGAAAATCACATTCCCGAAGGTTTCATTCCGTTTGGACTCCGTTTGATATTTTTTTCTGCGAAACACTGAAATAGGCAAAAAACAACAATTTGGGCTGGGCCTCCGGTTAATAGGTTAGTCCCAAAAATAATATAAAAGTGTATAAATAAGCCCATTAACATCCAAAGCAGAATATAATATAGCATGGAACAATAAAAAATTATAGATACATTGGAGACGTATCACTGTGCCTTCGCCCTCCTCTCCTTGCCGCGCCGCGACCGCCCGCCCACTGAAATCCTCGCCACCGCCGTTGACCTCGCCACCCCGTTTTCATTACGGTTTAGGTAAAAACCGTCTTTTTTTAAACCCTAGATCAGTTTTTATTTATTTATTAGATCGGTTCGGTTTTCTCGGTTTAGCTTTTTCCGTGAACGTTCGTTCGTTAACTCGTTTTAACGAACATTTTCGTTCGTTCGTCTCTGTTAGCGGACGTTCATCCGATAGATTTTTCTTTTTCCGTTTATTTTCGAACAGTGACCTATCCACGATTATTTTTATCGCAGATTAGCCCCTTATCTTCAAACCCTCGCAACTTTTCAACCGTTCGTCCAAATCCAGGGAAACCAACACCAAAATCTTCGTCTCGATCCCTTATTTCTGGTTAATCAATTTGAACATGGTTTTGACAATTTAAAATTTGGTTTCAAGCAGATTTGAATTCGAAGTTCTTTTGACTGTAGTTTCAATTCCGTAGCTCCGATTTGATCGATTCTTTTTGCAAATTGAAGCTCTTTAGTTGAACTTTCAGATTGGATCTTCTTATTTGATTTTTACCCTTGCATCTATGCTTGAGTGCTTATGTATGCTATTGTTTGTTTGCGATAGAGTTTTCGGAGTGCGAAGCGTGGTACTACCAGTCCCTAGGGTTTGCTGATCGTCAGCAAGGCAAGTAACACATTGATCATACCCCTTTATTACCCAGTTTATATGCATTAGTTACAATCCTCAAACATTGCATGAGTAGGTTGTGAATAACTTGTGGGTATCGGGAAGTAGATGATGAGGTAGAACCTATCACGTTTTTATTATCAAACCCTTGGGAGTTACTTCTACGTTATGTTTATATTGCCATGCTATGCTCGTAGACGTGGATTGGGTTTGAGTGTATCCATGAGAGATGTGAGATTGTTAATTAATGGTTAAATGAAGGTGGCTACTTCAACACACATCTGGGTGGATTGGTTGCGGGCACCTAGAGAATCCAATGTTGTCCTAGGATATCCCGGAGTACCCGTGTGATCATCCTATGGTTCGCCAGCCAGGCTCAAAGGGATCATAAGATTATTCATGCTAGAAACTTCCGTGTGCAGCCACAAGCTATTATGGGCTCTAGCATAGTTGAGTATGTTGCATGACCTCTTTTAGTAGTAGATTATCAGATGTAGGGGATGTAGGTTGGTACTGTCTACCCAGAGTAAAGAGTTAATGTTTCTAAAACACTGTGTCTCGGTCATCCGTTTCTCACACACCATGTAGTATGAGAAATCCAACGGAGGAGATCGAGTCTTGTGGGGAAAAGTGCGAAAACCTCTGCATAGTGTACAAACTAATCATGGTTAGCTGTGTCCCCGGTGATGGACATCTTGAGTATCTGGTTCTTGGATTATCATGTTGATCTCATCACTCTAAATTAATTTGTTGGGTTATTAATACTGCTTAATTGGGATTGAGTTGGAGGAACCTTCTCAATGTTTAACAACTACCATGATAGTTAAACAAAATATATTCCTTTGTTGTAGGAAAAAATTGGCTTTTCACAAAACATTATAACCATAGAGCCTCCACCAGCCATATATGCATGTAGTGATAGCATTTATTCTGTTCATTGCTCTATTGTGTTATCTTGCCAGCATATTCCATGTGCTGACCCGTTTCGGGCTGCAACATATCATGTTGCAGACTTTTTAGACGAAGAGTAAGGTGCGCTAGGTCATTGTCGTGCACTCAGCTATGCCGTTGGAGTTGATGGACTCACTTTATCTTCCAAGCCTTCCGCTGTTATTTTATTTAGATGGCCTTAAGCCATATTTATTGTAATAAGTTCTCTTTTGAGACATTCGATGTAATAAGTGTGTGATTGCACTCTGTTATAAATCCTTCAAGTACTATGTGTGTCAGCATTACCGATCCAAGGATGACACTTATACACAGAGAGTCAGAGATTTGACGCCTGAGGTCGGATTGCTACAAGATGGTATCAGAGCACACGCTGATTGTAGGGCACGACCACTAAGTTAAGCCATAGGTCACTCTTCTCTACTCATTCTGACTCCTCTCCATTTTCTACTCTATAGGATGGCGGACTCAAGGAACAAGTTTGCACAACCCGATGAAGACACACCTTTTGGGAGACACTTGAAAGAAGTCACTAGGTACCTGAACATAGGAATACCAAGCTTCAACGGGACAAACACCGCCACTTTACTATAAGAGGAGCATTGGATGATTCGAGTTCAAGTTCCAGGATGGACATTCACGCCAGTTACTGAGCCCATAGAGTTTTCCTTTGATGCACCAACCTGGAGTCTAGGTAAGAGCATGGCAGCCCACATCGCCATGGGACGCATCGGCGAAGTTTATCACAAGGATCTTAAGGACACCATCTACCAGATATGTGGGCGCCGAGATGAGCGATGGGAGATGATCAGCACCAGGAGGGACATGTCCATTGTAGCTTTCATCCAGGAGTTAAACCAGCACATTCGTCGCCAGTAGAACCAAATGTGCGCAAGCATGATAGATCTAAAGAAGGTCATGACCAGGAACATGGAGCTAGAAGAAGAACTTAAGTCTACACGCGACGAATACGAGGAGGAAATCGCAATACTAGTGGAGAAGAATGACGACCTGACAAGGAAGCTAGGAGTATTCATGGGAGACCCCGCGCCAGGAGGAGATGACGACCATCCCGATGACATCCGTTCAGAAGACTACATCATCATCGACGACACCGACTCCAACCCCGACAGTAGTGATGATGATTATGAAGACGAAGCTGGAGTGGACATCATGGAGTCTTCCACCGATCAAAATTTCTAGTCGACCACCATATTATTAGTAGTATTCCCCCATGTATATAGTAGTAGTCCGAGCACTATAACGATAGTTAGATCGATTGTATGCCCTTGTTTGAATTTATTGGTGTGATATGAATGTGCTTGTCTCATGTGCATATGGGTAGTGCTTTCTCATTAGACCTCATTCTATTCTAATCTCTCCCCTCTAAACCCATCAGATGCCTCCGAGACATGACCCCGGATTTGTCTTCCCACCAGAGCTCACTCAGTTGATCCAACAGCAGAATGCCTTGATGCAGTTGCTAGTCCAGAACCAAGGCAACAACAACAACAACAACAACCCACCACCACCACCTCCAGTTGACAACTTAGCCCGTTTTCTGAGGTTGCAGCCGCTGGTGTTTTCCAGTAGCACCGAGCCAATAGTTGCTAATGACTGGCTACGAAGGATTGGAAGGGAGTTGACCACCGCGGTTGCATAGATGCTGAGAAGGTGCGTTTTGCCGCAGATCAATTGGATGGACCCGCAGCCTCATGGTGGGAGAATTACACAGCCACTTTCCCTATAGCCAATGTCACTTGGGAGCAGTTTCAGCAAGCCTTCCGCACTGCTCACGTCTCAACTACAGCTATGAGCATGAAGAAGCGTGAGTTTCGCAACTTATGCCAGGGAAACCGTACTGTGGGGCAGTACGTGGATGAGTTTAGTAAGTTAGCCCGCTATTCCCCAGATGATGTGGCCACAGATGCCGCTAAGCAGGAGAAGTTTATGGAAGGGCTGAATGATGAGATGTGTATGCAGTTAATGGTGGAAACATTTAACAACTACCAGGAGTTGGTAGACAAGGCTCTTATGATTGAAGGGAAGCAGCAGCAGATTGAGAGCCGCAAAAGGAAGTATGGACAAGGGAAGTACAATTCAGGAGCTCAGCAAAAGCCTCGTTTTACCGCGAACTCGGGAGGTTATACTCATAACCATGGAGGACATACCCACAATTGAGGAAGTTCGCATAACCATAGTGGCCCCAAGAATGGAAATGGGAATGGAGCAGGCAGCAATCAAAACCGCTCTAACCCAACCACACCCGCCAAGAAGGATCTAAGCCACATTACTTGTTTCAAGTGCGGGAAGACTGGACACTATGCCACCGAGTGTTCTGAAGCAAAGAATGGAAACGGCAATGGAATCTCTGGGAAGAAGCCCAACCCTTTCAATAGGGGACAAGTGAACCACGTGAACGTGGAGGAGGTTGAAGAGCAGCCAGATGCAGTTATCGGTAAGTTTTTGGTTAAGTCATTTACCGCTCTCGTTCTTTTTGATACTGGTGCATCGCATTCATACATATCAAGGGGATTTGTGGACAAGTTTAAGCTACCCACCTTAGCTCTTAGGTCACCCATGTTTGTAAGCTCACCAGGTGCAGAGTATATGGCCAGCCGATGGTGCGATCGATTGCCCTTAACCATTGGTAGCCATGTTTTCCCCTCAGACCTAATAATTTTGGAGTCACAAGGATTGGATGTGATACTAGGAATGGATTGGCTATCGAAGTATGGTGGAAACATTGACTGTGCTAGTAGGTTAATTCTGCTCACCACCCCGGAGGGAAAAAGGATTAAGTACGTATCCAGGCATGCGCCCAGGAGAACCCAAGTAAATTCCCTCTCAGGAGTTGTTCAGGAGGAAGTGCCTGTAGTGAAGGATTACCTGGATGTATTTTCAGAGGAGCTACCAGGCATGCCGCCGGATCGAGACATTGAGTTTTTGATAGAGCTGTTGCCAGGCACCGGACCAATATCGAAGAGACCATATCGGATGCTCGCAAATGATCTGGAGGAGATTAAGAAGCAGATTAAGGAATTATTGGAAAAAGGTTACATTCGACGAAGTTCGTCACCATGGGGAGACCTAGTGCAATTGGTTGAAAAGAAGGATGGATCGTTAAGAATGGTTATTGATTATCGCGCATTGAATGAAGTGATGATTGAGAACAAGTACCCACTATCGATGATCAATGATTTGTTTGATCAGTTGCAAGGAGCTAAAGTATTTTCCAAGATCGATCTGCGATCAGGATACCACCAGTTGAAGATCCAAGAACATGATATACCCAAGATAGCCTTCACCACGAGGTATGGGCTATATGAGTGTACGGTTATGTCATTTGTATTGACTAATGCCCCTACCTATTTCATGAGTATGATGAATAAGGTGTTCATGGAGTTCTTGGATAAGTTTGTCGTGGTGTTCATTGATGATGTTTTGGTGTACTCGAAGAATGAAGAGGAGCACAAGGAGCATTTGCGTCTAGTTCTCGAGAAGCTCAGGGAACATCAGTTGTATGCCAAGTTCAGTAAATGTGAGTTTTGGTTGAAGGAAGTTGGATTTCTTGGACATGTTATATCACGAGAAGGTATAGCAGTAGATCCCACCAAGGTGCAGTCTGTCACTTATTGGCTAGCAGCCACCTCAGTTGGAGAGATCCGTAGTTTTCTGGGACTCGCAGGATATTATCGGAGATTCATTGAGAATTTTTCTAAGATTGCAAAGCCTATGACGGAGTTGTTGAAGAAAGACACTAAGTTCAAATGGACAGATGAATGTGAGGCAAGTTTTCAGGAGTTGAAGAAATGTTTGGTTACTGCCCCAGTGCTGATTCTGCCGGATATACACAAAGATTTCCAAGTGTATTGCGATGCTTCTCGCTTAGGACTTGGAGGTGTACTTATGCAAGATGGAAGAGTGGTTTCATATGCCTCACGTCAGCTTCGACCGCATGAGTTGAATTATGCCACGCATGACTTGGAGTTAGCAGCTGTAGTGCATGCACTCAAGACCTGGAGACATTTTCTTATTGGAAATCGTTGTGATGTGTACACGGATCATAACAGTTTGAAATACATTTTCACACAGAAGGAGTTGAATCTCAGGCAAAGGAGATGGTTGGAGCTTATAAAGGATTATGATATGAAGTTACACTATCATCCAGGCAAGGCCAATGTCGTAGCAGACGCTTTGAGCCAGAAGAGTTATGCCAATACCCTCGTAAGCGGAGGATTACCAAAGGAGTTAGCCGAAGATCTCAGGGAGCTTCGTTTGGAGATAGTCCCTAGAGGTTTTGTCGCCGCAATGGAGGTTCAGTCGACATTATTGGGAAAGATTCGAGAAGCTGAGAAAGATGACAAAGAGATTGCCAAGATAAAGGAGAAAATGAGCAAAGGAAAAGCCAAAGGTTTTTGTGAAGATGAGCACGACACCTTATGGTTTGAGGACCGTTTTTATGTGCCCAATAATGCAGAGATCAGGAAGTTGATACTTTAGGAAGCTCATGACTCGCCATACTCGATATACCCCAGAAACACCAAGATGTATTTGGATTTGAAGGAGTGTTTCTGGTGGACTGGTATGAAGAAGGATATTGCCGAGTATGTAGCCGTATGTGATGTATGTTAGAGAGTGAAAACAGAACATTAGAAGCCAACAGGATTACTGCAGCCTATGCCGATACCCGAATGGAAGTGGGACAAGCTTGGCATGGATTTTATCACCGGATTACCCAGGACCCGATTGGGATATGATCCTATTTGGGTAGTAGTGGATCGTTTGACCAAAGTGGCTCACTTGATCCCAGTGAAAACCACCTATACAGGTGTAAAGTTGGCCAAGATATATATGACCAAGATCGTATGTCTCCATGGAGTTCCGAGGACCATCTTATCTGACAGAGGGATTCAGTTTACTTTGAAGTTTTGGCACCAGCTGCACCAGAGTTTGGGAACCAGACTAGAGTTTAGTATAGCCTTTCATCCGCAGGGAGATGGACAGACCGAGAGAGTCAATCAGATTCTGGAGGACATGTTGAGAGCCTGTGCGCTAGATTATGAATCTAGTTGGGATGGTAATTTATCCTACGCGGAGTTCTCATACAACAACAGTTATCAATCCAGTTTGAAGATGGCACCTTTCGAAGCTTTATACGGAAGGAGATGCAGGACACCGTTGATCTGGGATGAAGTTGGAGACCGTCAGTTGTTTGGATCAGATTTGATCAAAGAGTCCGAAGAGAAGGTAAATCTGATTCGAGATAGACTGAAGGTAGCTCAGTCCAGGCAGAAGAGTTATGGAGACTCAAAACAAAAGGAGGTAGTCTATGAAATCGTAGACAGAGCATATCTTCATGTGTCACCTTTGTGAGGAGTTAAACGCTTTGGAGTTAAGGGAAAGTTAGCCCCGAGATTTGTAGGACCATACCGAGTTTTGGAACGTATGGGAGAAGTGGCCTACAAGTTGGAGTTACCTGAAGGATTGTCAGGAATTCATGATGTGTTTCACGTTTCCCAGTTGAAGAAGTGGCATGCTGACATGGCCGATATTCCTCTGAGAGATACCGTGCCCCTGGAGGTAATTCAATTGGATAGTGATCTGACCTACGAGGAGAAACCATTCAAGATTATCGAGTTTGCTAGCGGAGTTACCCGCAGCAAGGCTATCAAGTTTTGCAAAGTTCAGTGGAGCCACCATACCGAGGATGAAGCCACCTGGGAACGAGAGGAAGATCTACGGAAATACCACCCACACCTATTTTCTAGCCAACCCGAATCTCGAGGGCGAGATTCATCTTAAGGGGGGTAGGTTTGTAACATCCCAAATTTTCAATTTGGAATGTTATACATAGGTCATCATATGCATATCATATTTTATTTGCATTTTGGTTTTGATCCTAGAAGTTCTAAGCAACTCAAGGACCCACGGAGAGAGTTGGGGATTTCAAATACTGAAAACAGGATCATTTTGGTTTTAATCATTTTCTCTCCGAAATATTTCCAATATGAAAATAAAAGAGAGGAGATAATATGACTTCTCCAAAATAAAAGAAATATTGGAGGAAAAATATTAAAATCAAATAAATATTTTAATTGGAAATTTATTTGCTATTTTATTCGAATTAGAAAAATAAGCATTTTTCAAAATTGCATTTTTAGGCCAGAAAAATGTTCACCTTGTTCTATATATCTCTACTATTAAAGAAGGACCGAACGTCGTGATGGTTCGACCTCCCCGATCTCTCCTCCCATCCCTCGTTTCTCCCATCCCGGCCTGAAAAAAGGAAAAAAAGAAAAAGAAACAGACCCACGAGGCCACACCCACGAAAGCACGTCCCACGCACGCGCACACGCACACGCGGCCTCCCCATCTTTCGCACTCCGTTGCTCCCGATCTCATCTCTCTGCCTGCTCCCAATTTTTTTCTCTGGCTCCCCCCCTCGTCCGCCGCCGTAGTCGCGGTCCTGGCCATCGGCGGTAGGAGCGCGTCCGTCCATGGGCGAGCTTGGAGGCGGCGCAGAAGGAGAGTTCGTAAGCAGCTGTCGTTGGTGTACGCCGCCTTTGCCTGTGTCACCAGGGGTGATCGTACTACAATCTGCCCAACATACGCCGGCGCCGGAGGACGTACTGGGCCTAGGGGTGGTGTGCAGGTGCAGGTTGATTTGATTTGTCCCGTACGACTTTGCCATGGCGGATCCGCTGACCGCAGGGAACGCCACCGGCGGGGACGCCGTGAGGGCGGGATTCTCGGTGAGACGGAAGTCCGACGTCGGCTGGTGCGGGGAGTGGAGGCCTCCGGAGGCTTATGCTCCGGCGCTCACGCTAGCGGGTCTTGTCCTACTCCTTCATCAGGTTCAGGTAACCAATAGTAGTTGATCTGAGAGGTAATTTGTTGGGCAACGCTGTTTGATTGATCTAGGCAACCTTGAGTTGTGCGACAGGCGGGACGAGAGTGAGCGGCCGCGGGACATGGACTCAAGCTAACACAGGTTCATGGCGGAGCAGCTCACCTGCTGGTCTCCACTTCGTAGGCGGCAGTAGCTGCCTCACCAATTGATGTGCTCTTTTTATTCCTTTGTAGATCCATTTTTTCCAACAGGCCTCAATAAAAATTGGGGATCAAGAAATTGATCGCTTCGAAGTACTGAGCATGCATATTCTTTCTTATGCACGAGGGTATGAAACATGTTATTGTTGCCAATTCTTGCAGCACAGGGGATTTTTGGTGCTCAAGTGGTCAACCCATCCGCCAATGCCGTCATGATCTTCATTGGGTGTGCTTGCACTTTTTTTTGGAAGATGCCAGGCTGTAGCGCTGCTTCAGTATATTAAGAGAAGATTTACAAAATCTGAAGATGTATAATTACACTTGATCTATGCATATTTGCGTAGATTTGAATAACTTTGAGTTTGTGACCATCACACTTGGTATCTTCGCTGATGTATTTTTTGTTTTGCTAGATCAAGTAGTTCCTGTGAAATGACTTAGGGAATAGAGTGGCTCACTGGGGTAATTAGTAGTAGCGCCTCATGCTGACAGGGAGTGCACGATCGAGGTATGTATTTTCAGCTTGTTAGTCAGGATGAAGTGGAATACATCATAATATTTCTTTGCATGAACTGTCAGGGACATATCACCACGTCCACTTAATCCAGTTTATCCGTGTTCAGTTCCATAGATTGCCTACCTGTGTTCGGATTTACCATGTATTATTTGACTAGAAAAATTGCATTGTTAATCGCTTCAGAGAACAAGTGAAAATGTAGGTTGTATCCCTCTTTAGTTTGTTAACAATCTATTGACGGTCGCTTCAGAGAACAAGTGAAAATTTAGGTTGTATCCCTCTTTAGTTTGTTAACAATCTATTTACGGAGTCACTACTCCATCATCACATAATACACATATGTTAAGGTCAAGAATTTGTCATCTATACTTCTGATCCCTTTTTAGTTATGCTGAACTTGAGAAAGTGGATTATTGGAACAAGTGAATTATTTTTGAAAAGTAAATTGTCAGTCTGTTACATGTGGGAAGAGACCTTTTGGAACAAGTGAATTATTTGAAAATTAAAATCTTTAAATTTGTTAAAAGTGAAGTTACTCTCCAACTACAATTCTATGCAAGCATTGATCTTTAAATTGAAGGTGATTATTCTTCTTAAGAAGGGAGAACGATTCACTTTGGTGTATATGATCCTATGGTCTTTTTTATTGATTGCTATGGTTGTTCCTATTATATCCTCTAACTGACCCAACTTGCCATTTCATACTCATGCTATTAGATCGGGTGCTCATGCAAGATGGTTACTTCTCTTAAGTGTGTGTTACTGTTTGTTTGTGGTTTAGACTTGAACACATACTTTTGTTTGAAAACAATAAGGGCCAGCCTCTCATGATTACGATAACTAATTATTCATTTAACACATGCAGACTATCAGATACAACCGGATGCCGCCACTTTGCAGTGTCAGATTTATGTTGGTGAGCTGGCCCATGCTGTTCATGGAATGACTTGATGTGAAAGGAATTGGGCCCATAGGTCGAGAAGAGAAGCTTTCGTTGAGCATAACGGTGGTGTTGTTGGCATTTTTTATATTAGTTAGATCTTCAGATAGCCTTTGTTTGGAGGTCAGATAGTCTTATTATGAGGATCGAGTATGAAATTATGACATTCTATGAGGACTACGTTTTGGCACATAAATTATGAACCAATTATTCCTTCTTGAAAGACGTTGTTTTTCCAGAAAAATACTACTATGAGTTCAGAATTTTAGCAAAACATGCAAGTTGTCATTTTGAGATTAGTTGTTAACTAGCATTTGAAGGCATGTGATAAACAAAGAGACTAATGGGTATGTATTGTAAAATATACAATATCACCTGTTGTGCATGTGGAATCTATCTAAAGATATAGGTTACCCATGATCGGTGTTGATCCACAAGAATTTGTATGTCCCCGTTGCAATGCACGGGCAATTAACTAGTTTGATTTAGATGGTAAAATTTGTTTTGGCATTTTTAGATTTTTTTATATTTATTTAGGATTTTTCCTTTTTCGGCGGATTTTTTTTTTTTAAAAAAGAGAAAATCCCCGGACCAAACTGGACAGAAGGCCCAGCCGGCCCGTCGCGCCGCCAACCGCCTCCGCACCGCCGAGCCGTGCTCGCGCCGGACTCCACCGGAGGCCGACTCCGCCCCGGTGCCGGTGCCCCCTCCCACAAGCCGCATCTCCCCCCGACCCCCTATATATACGGGCCGCCGCCGCCTCTCCCCTCATCCCGCTTCGCCGCCCCGAACCCGCGCCCCGCCGCCGTAGCCGCCGCCGCGCTGCGCTGCTGCTGCCGCCGCCCCGCGCCCCGCCGTCGCCCCGCCACACCTGGCCGCCCGCCCGCCGAAATCCGAGCCACCTCCGTTGACCTCGCCGCCCCGGTTTTTTCCGGTTTAGGTAAAAACCGTTCGGTTTTTTCTAAAACCCTGGATCGGTTTTTTATTTATTAGATCAGTTCGGTTTTCTCGGTTTTGCTTATTGCGCGAATGTTCGTTCTTTAACTCGTTTTAATGAACGTTTTTGTTCGTTCATCTCTGTTAGCGGACGTTCGTTTGATAGATTCTTCTTTTTCCTTTTATTTTCGGCCAGGGACCTATCTGCGATTATTTTTATCGTAGATTAGCCCCTGATCTTCAAACCCTCGCAACTTTTCAACCGTTCGTCCAAATCCAGTGAAACCAACGCCAAAATTTTCGCCTCGAGCCCCTCTTTCTGGTTAATCAACTTGAACATGGTTTTGACAATTTAAAATTTGGTTTCAAGCAGATTTTAATTCGAAGTTCTTCTGACCGTAGTTTGAGTTCCGTAGCTCCGATTTGATCGATTCTTTTTGCAAATTGAAGCTCTTCAGTTGAGCTTTTAGATTGGATCTTCTTATTTGAGTTTTAACCTTGCATCTATGCTTCAGTGCTTATGTATTCTATTGTTTGTTTGCGATAGAGTTTCCGGAGTGCGAAGCGTGCTACTACGAGTCTCTCGGGTTTGCAGATCGTCAGCAAGGCAAGTAACACATTGATCATACCCCTTTATTTTTTATGCACTAGTTACAATCCTCAAACATTGCATGAGTAGGTTGTGAATAACTTGTGGGTATCGGGAAGTAGATGATGAGGTAGAACCTATCGCCTTTTTATTATCAAACCGTTGGGAGTTACTTCTACGTTTTGCTGATATTGCCATGCAATGCTCATGGACGTGGATTGGGTTTGAGTGTATCCATGACAGATGTGAGATTGTTAATTAATGGTTAACTTAAGGTGGCTACTTAAACACACATCTGGGTGGATTGGTTGCGGGCACCTGGAGAATCCAGTGTTGTCCTAGGATATCCTGGAGTACCCGTGTGATCGTCCTATGGTTCGCCACCCAGGCTCAAAGGGATCATAAGATTATTCATGCTAGAAACTTCCGTGTGCAGGCACAAACTATTATGGGCTCTAGGGTAGTTGAGTATGTTGCATGACCTCTTTCAGTGGTAGACTAGCAGATGTAGGGGATGTGGGTTGGTACTGTCTACCTACAGTAAAGAGTTAATGTTTCTGAAAGACTGTGTCTCGGTCATCTGTTTCTCAAACACCATGTAGTGCGAGAAATCCGACGGAGGAGATTGAGTCTTGTGGGGAAAAGTGTGCAAACCTCTGCAGAGTGTACAAACTAATCATGGTTAGCCATGTCCCCGGTTATGGACATCTTGAGTATCTGGTTCTTGGATTATTATGTTGATCTCATCACTCTAAATTAATTTGTTGGGTTATTAATACTGCTTAATTGGGATTGAGTTGGAGGAACCTTCTCAATGTTTAACAACTACCATGATAGTTAAACAAAATATATTCCTTTGTTGTAGGGAAAAATTGGCTTTTCGCAAAACATTATAACCATAGAACCTCCACCAGCCATATATGCATGTAGTGATAGCATTTATTCTGTTCATTGCTCTATTGTGTTATCTTGCCACCATATTCCATGTGCTGACCCGTTTCGGGCTGCAACATATCATGTTGCAGACTTTTCAGACGAAGAGTAAGGTGCGCTAGGTCGTTGTCGTGCACTCAGCTATGCCGTTGGAGTTGATTGACTCACTTTATCTTCCAAGCCTTCAACTGTTATTTTATTTAGACGGCCTTAAGCCATATTTATTGTAATAAGTTCTCTTTTGAGACATTCGATGTAATAAGTGTGTGATTGCACTTTGTTATAAATCCTTCAAGTACTGTGTGTGTCAGCATTACCGATCCAGGGATGACACTTATACATAGAGATTTGACCGTCTGAGGTTGGATCGCTACAAAAACACCATACCCATAAGTATTGCATGAGTGTTAGCAATTATGAAAGACTAAATGATTGGTGAGTATGTGGACTTGCTGAAAAGCTCTTATATTGACTCTTTCCGATGACTGAGAATATAGTTTGTTGGTTCTCAATAAAGTTTCTGATTCATACTTTACATTGTGAATAGATTGTTATTTTAGCATAAGAAATCATATGACAAAATATATATATGTTGTTGTTATAAGAATGATCATGATGCCCTCATGTCCGCATTTTATTTTATCGACACCTCTATCTCTAAACATGTGGACATATTTGTCGTTATCGGCTTCTACTTGAGGACAAGCGAGGTCTAAGCTTGGGGGAGTTGATACGTCCATTTTGCATCATGCTTTTATATCTATATTTATTGCATTATGGGCTGTTATTACACGTTATGTCACAATACTTATGCCTATTCTCTCTTATTTTACAAGGTTTAGATGAAGAGGGAGAATGCCGGCAGCTGGAATTCTGGGCTGGAAAAGGAGCAAATATTAGAGACCTTTTTGCCCAACTCCAAAAGTCCTGAAACTTCCCGGAGGCACGTTTTGGAATATATAAAAAATACTGGAGAAAGAATCAACTAGAGGGGGCCCACACCCTGGCCACGACGGTGGGGGGCGCCCTACCTCCCTGCCTCGTGGGCCCCCTGGCAGGCCTCCAGTGCCCATCTTCTACAATATGAAGTATTTTACCCTGGAAAAAATCATAAGCAAGCTTTCGGGAAGAAACAGCGCCGCCACGAGGCGGAACCTTGGCGGAACCAATCTAGGGCTCCGGCGGAGCTGTTCTGCCGGGGAAACATCCCTCCGGGAGGGGGAAATCATCGCCATCGTCATCACCAACGATCCTCTCATCGGGAGGGGGTCAATCTCCATCAACATCTTCACCAGCAGCATCTCCTCTCAAACCCTAGTTCATCTCTTGTATCCAATCTGTATCCAGTAGTGTTGATTACTCCTTGTAGTTGATGCTAGTTGGTTTATTTGGTGGAAGATCATATGTTCAGATCCTTAATGCATATTAATACCCCTCTGATTATGAACATGAATATGATTTGTGAGTAGGTACGTTTGTTCCCGAGGACATGGGAGAAGTCTTGCTATAAGTAGTCATGTGAATTTGGTATTCGTTCGATATTTTAATGAGATGTATGTTATCTTTCCTCTAGTGGTGTTATGTGAACGTCGACTACATGACACTTCACCATTATTTGGGCCTAGAGGAAGGCATTGGGAAGTAATAAGTAGATGATGGGTTGCTAGAGTGACAGAAGCTTAAACCCTCATTCATGAGTTGCTTCGTAAGGGGCTGATTTGGATCCATATGTTTCATGCTATGGTTAGGTTTACCTTAATACTTCTTTTGTAGTTTCGGATTCTTGCAATAGGGGTTAATCATAAGTGGGATGCTTGTCCAAGAAAGGGCAGTACCCAGGCACCGGTCCACCCACATACCAAATTATCAAAGTAACGAATGCGAATCATATGAGCGTGATGAAAACTAGCTTGACGATAATTCCCATGTGTCCTCGGGAGCGCTTTTCTCTATATTAGAGTTTGTCCAGGCTTGTCCTTTGGTAATAAAAGGATTGGGCCATCTTGCTGCACCTTATTTACTTTCATTACTCGTTACCCGTTAGAAATTACCTTATCACAAAACTATCTGTTATCGATAACTTCAGTGCTTGCAGAGAATACCTTACTGAAAACCGCTTGTCATTTCCTCCTGCTCCTCGTTGGGTTCGACACTCTTACTTATCGAAAGGAGTATGATAGATCCCCTATACTTGTGGGTCATCAGGTGTCATCTATCTGGCAGGGATTCGCCGTCCAGAACTAGTTCTTGCCGGAACCCAGACCGCCTTTCGGCTTTATGAAACTATTTCGCTTGGGAGGGAGGGAGAGAGAGAGCCAAATCATGCATGGCATTTGTATGAGAGTAAGAGTGTGTCTTTAGGCAGCCCCCTCCACCCCTATTTATAGGCCAAGCCCAAGGGTAGATTCTCCAAGAAGCCAAGGGAATAATACTAAAAGGCCCTCAAGGTGGCTTCTGCTTCTCCAAGAAGCCAAGCAAAAAACACTTTCACTATTAATGACGACATTTTTCAGCGTCCTTTCGAACCGAAAATATTTATGTGGGCCTAGAACATTTCTAGTACCCACTAAAATAATTATCGGTGCGTTCCAGAACAATGCCGGATTAGTGATTTTCATCTGCGAAAAGCAAACAAGAATGCATTTTCACTATTCATGAAGACAACTTTTCGCGTCCATTAAATCCGAAAATATTTCTGTGGGTCTTAGAATAATTCCAGTACCCACTAAAATGATTTTGGATTTGTTCTGAAACAATTTCAGATTAGTGAATTTCATCTGCGAAAAGCAACCAAACCGGTACCGGCAGCTCCGGAACATTTCTGGTTTTTATCCGGAAAAATTCCCAGAAGTTTTCAGAATAATTCTGGTACCCTCCAAGAATTATCAGGCGTGTCCCGAAACCAATTTGACTTCCCCGAAACAACTTTTTGGTTTTACGAAACTATTTTGCTATTCTCTCTCCGGAACTCTTCCGTTGTCTCCGGAACTTGTTCGGTGAATTTCTCTCAGACTCCCTGTCTAGTATTCAGCAGATAGATGACCCTTAAGCGTGTGACCCTATAAGTTCGGTGAAGTATAGACATGACGGGAACCCTTTCCGAACAATGATCAACATCGGAGCCGTGGACACCCATATTGACCCCTATACCAACACGAATGAATATTCGAGTGAACCTCTAGTTGCCGTGTGCTATTCCTGTTGCTTCGCGATATGTTACAAATACCCGAGGTGAGACATGTTGGCATTCCCGTGGATCAACAACTTTTCCACTATGCTAGTTACCTCGTTACCGGTATTGTTCTCTTTTCTCGTTACCGTGTTCCGGCATCCCTGTGATCAAATGACACTCTGTCTGGCCAGACGATGATGGATACCGTAACACAAAGAGGGCCCGAGAATATCTCTCCATCGCCGGAGCAGCAAATCCCAATCTTGAGCTATCAAGTTACTTAACATACTTTTTCAAGAACTCGTAAGACACCGTAATAGCCACCCATTTACAGATGGCGTTTAACAAACCCCAAAGTTCATAAAGCAAGCTTGAAGAAACTCGATACTCTCATGGTCTAAGGAATCATGCAAATGTTAACCATCTCTGTGTTATTAACTATTAACTTGTGAAGAATGTATCTCATAGCATAACATCAATTGGGTCGATTCAACACAAGTGTTCTCCTAACATTATGCCCTCCAGGTTGCCGGCATAGTCATGCCCATGATCAGGAAAACAGAACCATCATGCAACACTTTAGCTAGTCTTAGAGGCAAGACTAGGAATACATTTTATTGTTTATTTTTCCACACGTGCATATGAGTCTTCCTCCGAGCCTCGTGTTATTGTAGACTCGAGAACCATAGCAGTTATAGCATGGAACATAAACATAATTATGAACAAGGAGATAATCAATAACATTTATTATTGCCTCTAGGGCATATCTCCTACAGTTGGTGTAGGCATCACGGGAACGGTTTTCTGTTATGAGCTACTTTCCAATTCGAGAGAAGGTACAATTACCTCATCAAGTTCTAGCTTCCTCCCACTCACTTCTTTCGAGAGAAACTCCTTCTCTAGAAAGGATCCATTCTTAGCAACAAAGATCTTGCCTTCGGATCTGTGATAGAATGTGTAACCAACAGTTTCTTTTGGGTATCCTATGAAGACGCACTTCTCCAATTTGGGTTCGAGCTTATCAGGCTGAAGCTTTTTCACATAAGCATCGCAACCCCAAACTTTAAGAAACAACTTCTTAGGTTTCTTGCCAAACCATAGTTCATACGGTGTTGTCTCAACAAATTTAGATGGTGCCCTATTTAATGTGAATGCAGCTGTCTCTAATGCATAACCCCAAAACGATAGTGGTAAATCGGTAAGAGACATCATAGATCACACCATATCTAATAAAGTACGGTTACGACGTTTAGAGAACGGAGTCTTAGTCATCTTGCCCATGAGGCATGGTTCGCAAGCATCAAATGATTCATAATCAAGTGATTCCAAAATTCCATCCGCACTGAGTTTCTTCATGCGCTTTACACCAATATGACCTAAATGGCAGTGCCACAAATATGTTGCACTATCATTATCAACTTTGCATCATTTGGCATCAATATTATGAATATGTGTATCACCACGATTGAGATTTAACAAAAATAGACCACTCTTCAAGGGTGCATGACCATAAAAGATATTACTCATATTAATAGAACAACCATTATTCTCTGATTTAAATGAATAACCGTCTCGCATCAAACAAGATCCAGATATAATGTCCACGCTCAACGTTGGCACCAAATAAAAATTATTCAGGTCTAAAACTAATCCCGAATGTCGTGGTTTTGTCACGGCAGATGTCCTTAGGGTGAGGACTTAGTCGCGAGGCCAACGCATCTATGTGGTAGGTTGAGAGGGGTTGTGCGGAATCGAGAGACGCAACACAAGACAAGGATTTAGAAAGCTTCGGGCCTCGGGAAACATAATCCGGTAACAACCCTACATGCTGTTTGTGGCTAGGTCTCATTATCATCACGAGGGAGACGCCGTAAATCGGCTCTTTGTGTCTAGCCCTAGAGATTGTTTCTTCTTGCCTGTAGCTTGTCCCTCTTTGGGGAGCCCTGCCCCTCCTTATATAAGTTGAAGGGGCGGGTTACATGTGGAGTCCTATTAGGATTAGGACTAGTCTATCTCTAATACAAACCGGATAAAAGTCCTGGTCTTAACTCCTTGTAAGGTAAATATTCCTCATGCCTTTCCTCTTAAACCGGCCCACCATAGTATGAACCGGCCTTCATGAACCACCCGTTGGGCCACCGGGTCTCGTCGCTCCTCTGACCCGCCTGCCGGATTACCAATGAATCGTAAACCGCCAGGTCCAAACGGGTCGCCAGTGAAGCATCAAGTCTCAGCCGGGTCTCAAGTAAACCGCCAAGTCCGGCCGGGTTATACTTTCGGCCGGTTTACGTCGCGGGGTATATCCCCGACATTAGCCCCCAGTTTAATTTGGATTTACCCATGTTAAACTGATCCTGCAACATAAACACAAGAACGAATTTGACAGGTTGCACTCCGAGATAAATATTCTTGTAAACCGGCATCTGATCATCCTTAAGTCCTTGTTATTTCCTTCTTCTAGAAAATCCGGGTCATTAGTTCAGCTTCATAAACAATTTGCTTGTAGAAAAAATTATTGTAAACAAAGAATCCATTTGACTCCGCCTTCAATGCGCTGACTTTGACAAAAATATTGGTCTTCAAATATTCAACTGATATCCGCTGGTTTGAAAATGTAGAACTTGCCGGTTTATGATTACTAGCATTGTCGGGTTATAAAAACTGATAATTCTGGGTCATGATTGTTGCCAACGCCAGTTCATGATTGTTGCCAACGCCGGTTCATGATTATTGATGATGCCGGGTTGCAGACACAAGGTCATAATGATTGGTGACGCCGGGTCAATCTGGTTTGCTCAAAACAGATAATTTGAAAATATTTCTGTGATAATAATATAATACCTGTAGCCCCCAAGTCTTGAGCAGAACAAAGTGATGGATTAAGTCTTGCTTCAATATAAATACTGCCACTTTCGAAGAAATCCATGTTGTTCATGCCAGTTAGTAGTCACAACTGAATACTCCATATATGTAGCCCCAAGTACCGGGTTGTCATGCTTGCAGCAACCTGGGACTTGTAATTGCTTAGTGTAGCCCCCAAGGGCCGGGTCATTATGCAATAATGAGCAGGGACTTTGTAAATATAATCATGTAGACTTGAGCAGTGATGTGTAGCCCCCAAGGGCCGGTTTAGTAAGATAATACTGAACCGGGACTTGATATATACTTCAATGAAAATAACATCTTATAATGTAGCTTCCATCGTAGGGCTTGAACCCACGTCCACAAGGTTAAGAGCTTTGTGCTTTACCAACTGAGTAGTGGATCCTTCAATATAATGGACGAAAACTTGTGTACCTTGAATTGTTGACAGGAGCAATTGGGAGCC
The DNA here is from genome assembly GCF_002575655.3 of Aegilops tauschii subsp. strangulata. NCBI lineage: Eukaryota > Viridiplantae > Streptophyta > Magnoliopsida > Poales > Poaceae > Aegilops > Aegilops tauschii. Next base: position 581,993,068 of record NC_053036.3, read on the forward strand.
CCCAAGGGCCGGCTCATTATGATATGATGAGTCGGGTCTTCAATAAGACTAGTAAAAATGACTTTGCATTAGCCCCCAAGTGTCATGGTGCATGCTTGCAGCAACATGAGACTTGCATTTAATCTCAATTTGAATAATGTAGCCCCCAAGTGCCGGGTTGTAAGCCTGCAGCGACTCGGGACTATTCCTTCCATTGTAGAATAAATTATATCCTTTGATAAAATAATAGCCATTGCGCTAAAGCGACTTTGAAAACCTCAATAATATCGGTTATTAATAACCATAAAAATCCAGCCATGTTGGCTATTCAAGATAATATAATCCGGTATGAAAACCTTATTCATTCAATATCATAATGAAAATTTAGCCAAGTTTGGCTATTTGAATAATATAACCCAATGATTAATAAGCGCATGATTCCAATGGCGCAATCCAAATATATACTGGCAACTTATAGTCCAAAGCCAGGCCGGTTTAATAAACACCGGATAATTTATCATCATGCTTTATTCAACCTATTTCTGCATACAACAAGTTTAAAGTGTCCTGGCGGTTTACCGGACGGGTCATAATGCCCAACATATAACCCGGGTTTATAACCAAGGCTGCACTTAAGAATAATCAAATATGAAATATATCATACCTGTGACATTGAATCACATTGTTGGTTTTACCAACTTTTTGTAGTAAGGGTGATAACCCCAATCTTGAGTACTGATAACTCCTTCCATATTGTGCCGGTTTATGATAAAACCGTACCAGGTTGTGATAAACACCGGTTTATTCCCATACTGGTGACTTTTAGTCAATACCAGACCGGGCTGATAGTCTCCGGATTATAATTTGATCGTGTACTGACAACTTGTAGTTGACAGCCTAACCGGGTTGATAAACACCGGTTTAAAAACTTCACAAATCTTATGAAAACAAAGAAAACTTAGCAAAAGGCAAATGAAAACCGTTGTAGTCGAGGCTTTTCACGGGCTGCCAGGCCCCAAATTTGATCAAGAGGTGTTGCTATGGTTCGGGTTCGACCAAGCCCCCAAGTGATGTTGTGGCATTACGCCGATCAAGTGGTGTTGCTATGGTTCGGGTTCGACCAAGCCCCCAAGTGATGCTGTGGCATTACGCTGACCAAGAGGCGTTGCTATGGTTCAGGTTCGACCAAGCCCCCAAGTGATGTTGTGGCTTTACGCCGATCAAGAGGCGTAGCTATGGTTCGGATACGACCAAGCCCCCAAGTGATGCTGTGGCATTACGCCGATCAAGAGGTGTAGCTATGGTTCGGATACGACCAAGCACCCAAGTGATGCTGTGGCATTGCGCCGATCAACAGGTGTAGCTATGGTTCGGATACGACCAAGCCCCAAAGTGATGCTGTGGCATTGCGCCGATCAAGAGGTGTAGCTATGGTTCGGATACGACCAAGCCCCCAAGTGATCAATAATATGATAAGCCAATAAGGCAGGATACCCATGTTTGAACCGCGCATCATGGCAGCAGGTCCTCTTTGGCAATCTTTAACTTTTTGCAAGAGATAAATTCTTCTTGAACCGGGATTTTGAACCGGATATTGAGAGCTTCAAAGCTTTGTGGGAGACATCCTTCCCTTGAACCAGACTTTAAACCGGAATCTTCATTTTCAGCCGGAAATTTTCTGACGACCTTTAAACTCGAACCTGCGAGAAGTTAATTCCTTTTTGAACCGGACATTTTTAAACAGGATTTGAGAGCTTCAGAGCTTTGTGGGAGAACAGATTTCCCTTGAACCGGATTTTAAACCGGGATCCTTTCTGATGACCCGGAACTTCTTCATTGAGCCGGGATTTTGTACTGTCATATACTTTCTAAGCCGGAAATTTTCTGACGGCCTTTATATTTTCATCAATATAACAGTAGCCTCCGGGACCGGGTTATCTTTCCTCCATCGTCCTGGGGTTCTAAAATTTGCTGAAACTGGCAAGATTTGCTTGAGTCATATCATTGTAGCCCCCGAGTCTCAAGGCGACTCGAGGAGTTGGCTTGAGATTCTTCATATTTGACCGTGATATAATCCGTCATAACTTGTATATCATTGGTGTTGATAGCATGATGTGAATCCTACAGAAGGTTGAGGTGACCGCGGCGGGTTATAAATAATCCCGTATGAGCCGTGTCAGCAACTCGGCCAATGGTTCCTTCCAACTGGCAATTTGAAGTTAACCAAACTGTATTGGTGGCGACTTGTGCGCCTGCCCATTGAGCCACCCAGTTCAGACGGCGGTTGATAGTATATGATAATTTGCCTTCATTTTATTGAAAGAGAACCGGGCTACCCAAGCTGTGACTTGCTCATACTCAATAAATAGCTCATGCAGACAGGTGCGGCCCGGTGTGTTGATGTAGACCAGACCGCAAGGGCGGCAGCGTAAGCACTTCCATTGATCACGACACCACGGATAAGTGTTAGTAAAAAATGACGATGCTATGCACTCCATATGCGCGATATAACTCCACTTCGGTGGTGAATAATTGTCCTGATGTATTTGGATGACAGATGATCTTATCGTCTCTGCCATGATCATGGAACAAACATATTAAAGGGAGGATAATTGTTCACGAAGGAACTTAGAGTATATTGAAAAAATAAAGAAGGTGGATAGCACCTGATCTTTTCCTGGGACGTCGAGCCATTCATGTCCGTCGTTGTTTTTCCAACTGATCTGAATTTTACTGCTTCCACAATTTTTTCTAACCGGCCACACTTATTCCTTCATCAGCAGGTACAAAGGTGCATGGGGTGTGGACGAGTCGTCATACATACAGAGCAGGAGTTTGAAGCGAGACCTGGCGTTTAGAACGGGGCGGTTCACGACCGAAGACGAGGCAAGGCCCATGGCTGTGGCTGAAGCGGACTGTGGCATTGGTCTTGACCCGGCAAGGCGGTTTGGGATTGAGTGGATGAAGTGAGGCCGTGACTCGGGGCGATGCGGCACCACGGCCGCGACTCAGGCTGCAGCAAAGCGGCGGGCGGCAACTTGATGAAACAGGGATAGCCTGACGCCCAAGGAGCTTGAGGCGGCCGTGATGTTAGTCAGCAGCGGAGACGGCTTGGAGGGCCCCGGCGAGTCTGCGGCAGAGGGGCGGACCGGCGATGCTCCGATGGCGGGCGGAGTGGAGAGGCCGCGGGAGGGAGCCACGGAGGGGTCGACGACGGCGGATCAGAGATGACGCCGGCCCAGGGAAGCAGCGCGAAAGCTGGCTCAGCAGCATTAGAGGCCGGATCCGCAGCATTAGAGGCCGGGTCGAGGTGGCTCAGAAACCAATTGAAGCCAGCGAGGCTCAACAGAGCTGCGGCCCCGCGGTGGCAACATCAGCTCGACGCCGGTCACAGCGAAGGTGAACGGCGTCCGCGGCAGCTCGAGGTAGTTCGCAACTTGGAGGCGAGGCCAAACCGGGGCGGCTCAGAAGAAGGCCGCGGCAGCGGGCGACTCGGAGATCGAGACAGAAGGCTTTTCGGAAGCAGGGCCACTTGGCGAGGCGACGACTTGAAGAAACCGCACCGGCGGCTCCATGGCAGTGCGCTTAGAGGCGGCCAGCAGCGGCAACTCAACGGCAGGCCGGCTGGCCGGGCCACACGGAGGCTTTAATAAGACAGATTTGAGGCCGTGATGGCGGGGGCAACTCGTAGGCGGAAGCGGCGGTTCAAACACAGAGGTGGCTCGGAGGCAACGACCGACGCCGGTGGCTTGATGCGAGGCCGCGGAGGCGAGCTGTTGACGCCGTAGAGGCGACGGTAAGGCCGACAACAGTGGAGGCGGCCCGCGGAGACAAGGCTCGGCGCAGCGGCTCGAACCCGCATCAACTGTGAAGTGAGGCGGTACAGCCGCGAAGCCGGGCCACTCGGTGAGTTGGTAACTAAGATGTGCTCCAATGCCAGACGGAACAAGGTTGACGATGCCTCGAAAGTGACTTGGAACCGGTCTTAAGTCCACGATAGGGACTCGGATGAAAACCGGGCTGAGATTGGTTCGAGACAGAAGGAAACAACCCGGAGGCGGCTTGTAGCAGATGGTATAGCCTCGCATGATGGAGGTGAGTCGGAGGGCAGGTCAACGCAGCAGAATTCGGCGGGTCAGAGCACCAGTGGCGGCTCACAGCGGCTTGAAATCACAGCAGGCGGCCCACGGCATCGGGTGATCTGTGGCGGGTTGAGGTCGAAAGAGGGTCGTGTCACGACAGGCAGTTCAAAACAGGCCTGGAATAGAGGTCAGTGACTCAGCACGGGTGGACCCCAGCAGCTGAAGAGGTGAGATGTCCACGACAATCCGCATATTGTTAAAACGGCGATGACAGATCACTTTTGATCAGCAGCCTGCACATGCGTCTATCGAAGAAATACTCAAATCGCCTTGTGCTTCCTTGATCCGTGTGTGAGTTAAACTTGTAGTACTTTAGAGTTGATTTTGTCCTCAACGCCCAAAGTAGCAGGAGCCACAGTTGATTTCCCCGGCACTCGTAACATAGGTCAGCAATAATCCGGCCGATCGGACTGCTGCTTATGGAAGCAGTAGCAATCTGACCCGGCCACCGCTAATAGCTTCGGTCGACTGTCGCAGTATGTCGGCTTCAACGGAAAAAATCTCTTCTCGATCTTGGCGAATTATGGCAGTTGCAGTAGAAATCGATCTCCTATCCGATTCAACGGCTCGGCGGCACACAGAATACCGAACCCTAATTTCTTCCTCGACATCAATCTTAAAAAATCTTCATCTGAATTTTTTTTGCCAATCCCTTGATCCCTAGGAAGACCCCCCCAAGATGTAGAGGTAGCATGCCGACGACGATCACATCGACCTTGGAACCATTCCCGACGCGCATCGTCACCTCCTCCTTAGCCAATCTTTGTTTAATCCGTAGCCCCTGTCTTGAGTTGCAAATATGAGCAACAGAACCAGTATCAAATACCAAGGCGCTACTACGAGCATTAGTAAGGTACACATCAATAACATGTAAATCAAATATACCTTTGTTCACTTTGCCATCCTTCTTATCCGCCAAATACTTGGGACAGTTCCGCTTCGAATGACCAGTCCCTTTGCAGTAGAAGCACTGAGTTTTAGGCTTTGTTCTAGGCTTGGGCATCTTCCCGGGAGTGAAAACTTGCTTGCCATTCTTCTTGAAGTTCCCCTTCTTTCCCTTGCCCTTTTTCTTGAAACTACTGGTCTTGTTAACCATCAACACTTGATGCTCTTTCTTGATTTCTGATACGTCTCCAACGTATCTATAATTTTTTATTGTTCCATGCCATTTTATTATCAATCTTGGATGTTTTATAATCATTTTATAGTCATTTTATATCATTTTTTGGTACTAACCTATTGACATAGTGCCCAGTGCCAGTTGCTGTTTTCTGCATGTTTTTTTACATCGCAGGAAATCAATATCAAACGGAGTCCAAATGTCCCGAAACTTTACAGAGACTTTTTTATGGGCCAAAAGGAAGAAGATGGGCCCTGGTGGCACCTAGGGGGAGTCCCGAGGAGGGGACAATCCACCAGGGCGCGCCAGGAGGCCCAGGCGCGCCCTGGTGGGTTGTGCCCACCTCGGGTGCCCCCGGACTGCATCTTTGCTCTATAAGTACCAAAATATTCCGGAAACCCTAAAGGCATCGACGAAATATTCATCCAGCCGCCACAGGGTCCAGAACCACCAGATCCAATCTAGACGCCATCATAGAGGGGTTCAGCACTTCCATTGGTGCCTCTCCGATGATGCGTGAGTAGTTCTTTGTAGACCTTCAGGTCCGTAGTTAGTAGATAGATGGCTTCCTCTCTCTCGTTTGATTCTCAATACAATGGTCTCTTGGAGATCCATATGATGTAACTCTTTTTGCGGTGTGTTTGTTGGGATCTGATGAACTTTGAGTTTATGATCAATTATATCTTTTTATATCCATGAAAGTTATTTGAGTTTCTTTGATCTCTTATATGCATGATCTCTTATAGCCTCGTATTTCTTCTATGATATTTCGGTTTTGTTTGGCCAACTTGATCTATTTATCTTGCAATGGGAAGAGGTGCCCGGTAGTGGGTTCGATCTTACGGTGCTTGATCCCAGTGATAGAAAGGGAACCGACACGTATGTATCGTTGCTACTAAGGATAAAAAGATGGGATCCATATCTGCCGCAATAGGTAAACGGATCTCGTCTACATCATGTCATCATTTTTATCGCATTACTCCGTTTTTCCATCAACTTAATACACTAGACGCATGCTGGATAGCGGTCGATGTGTGGAGTAATAGTAGTAGATGCAGGCAGGAGTCGGTCTACTAATCTTGGACGTGATGCCTATGTAATGATCATTGCCTGGATATCATCATAACTATTTGAAGTTCTATCAATTTCCCAACAGTAATTCGTTTACCCGCCGTTTGCTATTTTTCTCGAGAGAAGCCACTAGTGAAACCTACGGCCCTCGGGTCTTCTTTCTCACATATTTGCCTTGCGATCTACTTTTCCCTTTGCGTTTTTGTTCAGATCTATTAAACCAAAAATTCAAAAATACTTTGCTGCAGTTTATTTTATTTGCGATCTATTATTTCAATCTAGTAAAAATTTCTCCCGTCTCCGTGCCAATTTCTGGCGCCGTTACCCGAAAGGGATTGACAACCCCTTTAACACGTCGGGTTGCGAGGTGTTGTTATTTCTGCGCAGGTGCTATTTACGTTGTGTTGCTTGGTTTTCCTACTGGTTCAATAACCTTGGTTTCATCACTAAGGGAAATACCTACCATCTTTGTGCTACATCATCCCCTCCTCTTCGGGGGAAATACCAACATAGTTCTAGCAACCATCAATTTCTACCCCCGTAGCTTTGGGCATAGCGAAGAGCTCGGGAATTGTTTTATCCATCCCTTGCATATTATAGTTCATCACGAAGCCTTTGGAGCTTGGTGGCATTGATTGAAGAACTCTGTCAATAACACTATCATTTGGAAGATTAACTCCCAGCTGAGTGAAGTGGTTATGATACCCAGACATTCTAAGTATGTGTTCACTGACATAATTGATCTCCTCCATCTTGCAGGTATAGAACTTGTTGGAGACTTCATATCTCTCAACTCGGGCATTTGCTTGAAATATTAACATCAATTCCTGGAACATCTCATATGGTCCATGACGTTCAAAACGTCTTTGAAGTCCTGATTCTAAGCCGTAAAGCATGGCACACTGAACTATAGAGTAGTCATCAGACCACGTTTGCGAGACGTTCAAACCGTCTACATTAGCGGGAGGGGGCTTGTCACCTAGCGGTGCATCAAGGACAAAATTCTTCTGTGCAGCAACGAGGATAATCCTCAAGTTACAGACCCAGTCTGTGTAGTTTCTACCATCATCTTTCAACTTAGCTTTCTCTAGGAACGCATTAAAATTCAAGGGAACGGTAGCACGGGCCATTGATCTACAACATAGATATGAAAAACTATCAGGACTAAGTTCATGATAAATTAAGTTCAATTTATCATATTACTTAAGAACTCCTGATGACCCACAAGTATAGGGGATCAATTGTAGCTCTTTTCGATAAGTAAGAGTGTCGAACCCAATGAGGAGCAGAAGGAAATGACAAGTAGTTTTCAGTAAGGTATTGTCTACATGTGCTGAAACTGTAAGTAGCGAGTAGTTTGATAGCAAGATAATTTGTAACGAGCAAGTAACGATAATTGTAACACGTATGCAGCAAGGTAGCCCAATCCTCTTTAGGCAAAGGACAGGCCAAAACGGTCTCTTATAATAAGCAAAGTGTTCTTGAGGGTACATGGGAATTTCATCTAGTCGCTTTCATCATGTTGGTTTGATTTGTGTTCGCTACTTTGATAATTTGATATGTGGGTGGACCGGTGCTTAGGTGCTATTCTTACTTGAATAAACCTCCTACTTATGATTAACCCTCCCGCAAGCATCCGCAACTACAAGAAAAGTATTAAGAATAAATTCTAACCACAGCATTAAACTCTTGGGCCCAATCGGTCCCTTACGGAGTAGTGCATAAACTGGGTGTCGGTGTACAAAAGTAGGGGCCTTTTGTACCCCTTTACTTGTGCACGGGCAGTCGTAGCCACACGCTTGCGACCGCGCTTGGCAGAGCAGAAGAGGAAGCGAAGACGCAAGACTACCAGAGCAGCACCCAAGCCGGAGGCGCAAATAGCAAAGGGACAAGATGGATCTCCCTCGGCAAGAGCCTTGCCAGGATGGCCTACATAGCCCCGGCAAGAGCCTTGCCGGGGCAACTTGCCAAACACCAGCGAGGCAGCCACCCTTGAGCCTAAGAGTTCCAACACAATCGACAACATTGGAACCAAGGCTCGGGAGGCGCCTGCATGGTGGCATGCAGATCTTTATGAAGACCGAGAGCATACAAGACTAGATGAAAACCAAAAGATGGAACCCCCCAGCAAGATCCTTGCCGGGGACGCTCACAAGACCCCCGGCAAGACCCTTGTAGGGGACACCTGTGAGACCCCGGCAAGACCCTTCCCGGGGACATCTGCGGGGCTACAGCCAGGCCCAGACTTACCGAGGCTCCACCGCCATTCCAACACAACAGTCAGCCTGCTAACAAGGCAGACACCTGCGTGGCGACGTGCAGCTTCCAAGACAACTCAGCAAGCACCTGCGTGGTGGCACGCAGATCTTCGTGAAGGCTCTACCACCGGACCAGCTCAGCAGCCCGCCAGCCAGCATGGCGCTGCGCGCCTCGTCAGCCTGGACGCATGTTAGAGCAAGGCGAGGCGGCGACAGACGGGACGAGCATCCTTGCCGTCCCCGATAAAGTGAGAGGGCACGTCAGCAGCGCATTAAATGCGTTTTGTCCTACAGTGCCAGGGATAGACTTGTATACAGTACATACTTTCCACCTCCTGTGTGCCACTGTGGCGACCCCTTTTGACTATAAAAGGAGGCCCGAGGCGTACCGAGGAAGGATTCGGACTCTTTGGACCCTGAACACTTTGTACCTAGTCCAAGAACACCAGATAAACAGACCAAAGCAGGACTCAGGTATTACGCATCACTTGCGGCCCGAACCTGGATAAACCCCCTGCGTTGATCTTCTAAACCCGCTCTTTGCACAGCCCCGCGCCCGCCAACCGTAGTAGGGATTCCCTGTGATCCCATAGGTGTCTTTTTCGCCGACACTGGGGTTTAAGTTTCTGTCATTCTCGCAACCCACCATCTATTTACTACTCCACAATGCATTCCCTTAGGCCCAAGTATGGTGAAGTGTCATGTAGTCGACATTCACATGACACCACTAAGGGAATCACAACATACATACCATCAAAATATCGAACACATATCAAATTCACATGATTACTTGCAACATGATTTGTCCCGTGACCTGAAGAACGAAGGCAACTACTCACAAATAATCAACAAGCTCATGATCAGAGGGGTATTAATATGCATAATGGATCTGAACATATAATCTTCCACCAAATAGACCATATAGTAATCAACTACAAGATGTAATCAACACAACTAGTCACCCCCTAGCAACAATCTATAGTTCCGGTAACAAGATTGAATACAAGAGATGAACTAGGGTTTGAGAGGAGATGGTGCTGTGAAGATGTTGATGGAGATTGCCCTCCCCAAGATGGGAGAGTTGTTGGTGATGATGATGATGATGATTTCCCCCTCCGGGAGGGAAGTTCCCCCGGCAGAATCGCTCCGTCGGAGGGCAAAAGTGCTCCTGCCCAGGTTCCGCCTCGAGACGGCGGTGCTCCGTCCTGAAAGTATTCTCATGATTTTTTTAGGTCAAAACCACTTATATACCAGAAGATGGGCACCGGAGGTGGGCCGAGGAGACCACAACCCACCAGGGCGCACCAGGGGGGCCTGGCGCCCAGGTGGGTTGTGCCCACCTGTTGGCCCCCCTCTGGTCATTATTGGCTCCCATATTTCTTAAATAATCCATAAAAAATCCCTGTAAAGTTTCTGCTCATTTGGAGTTGTGCAGAATAGGTGGCCTGACGTGGCCTTTTCAGGTCCAGATTTCCAGCTGCGGGAATTCTCCCTCTTGGTGTGTACCTTGCAAATTATGAGAGAAAAGGCATTAGAATTACTCCAAAAAGCATTATTATGGATAAAAAAATTGCAAATAATAGTAAGAAAACATGATGCAAAATGGACGTATCAGCTCCCCCAAGCTTAGACCTCGCTTGTCCTGAAGCGAAAACCGAAATCGAAAAACATGTCCACATGCTTTGAGAGAGAGGTGTCGATAAGAACAGAATACAGACATAGAAGCATCATGTTGTTTATTATAACAGCAACAAATTTAAACATAAGAGACTTTTATCATAGAACTTTCATCATACACTTCCAAAGAATAAGTAATAGTTCATCACACAAACGAAGTATAAAGCAAAAATTCTATTGGAAACTGACAAACTATGTTCCCAGTCAACTTTGCAACTACAATTCATCATCTTTTCAGGAAGGGTCACGTGTCGGAGCCTTTAGGCAAGTCCACATACTCAACCATCATATAGTCTTCTATGATTGCTAACACTCACCGAGTACACATGAGCAAAACGTTTCAGCCGGACACATAGAAAGATAGGGGCTTATAGTTTTGCCTCCTGATACGTCTCTAACGTTTCTATAATTTTTGATTGTTCCATGCTATTATATTATCTATTTTGGATGTTTAATGGGCTTTACTAAGTAGTTTTATATTATTTTTGGGACTAACTTACTAACCCAAGGCCCAGTGCAAATTGCTGCTTTTTGCCTATTTCAGTGTTTCACGGAAAAGGAATATCAAACGGAGTCCAAACGGAATGAAACCTTCGGGAGAGTTATTTGTCGAACAAACGTGATCCAGAGGACTTGGAGTGGACATCAAGAAACAATCGAGGAGGCCACGAGGCAGGGAGGCGTGCCTGCCCCCCTGGGCGCGCCCCACCCTTGTGGGCCCCTTGCAGCTACACCGACCTACTTCTTCCTCCTATATATACCCATATACCCCAAAACCATCCAGGAGCACCACGAAACCCTATTTCCACCGCCGCAACCTTCTGTACCCATGAGATCCCATCTTGGGGCCTTTTCCGGCACTCCGCCGGTGGGGGAATCGATCACGGAGGGCTTCTACATCAACACCATAGCCTCTCCGATGATGTGTGAGTAGTTTACCACAGACCTTCGGGTCCATAGTTATTAGCTAGATGGCTTCCTCTCTCTCTTTGGATCTCAATACAAAGTTCTCCTCGATCTTCTTGGAGATCTATTCAATGTAACTCTTTTAGTGGTGTGTTTTTCGAGATCCGATGAATTGTGGGTTTATGATCAAGATTATCTATGAACAATATTTGAATCTCCTCTGAATTCTTTTGTGTATGATGTGTTATCTTTGCAAGTCTCTTCAAATTATCAGTTTGGTTTGGCCTACTAGATTGATCTTTCTTGCAATGGGAGAAGTGCTTAGCTTTGGGTTCAATCTTGCGTTGCTCGATCCCTGTGACAGAAGGGGCAATGACACGTATTGTATTGTTGCCATCGAGGATAAAAAGATGGGGTTTATATCATATTGCTTGAGTTTATCCCTCTACATCATGTCATCTTGCCTAATGAGTTACTATGTTCTTATGAACTTAATACTGTAGATGCATGCTGGATAGCGGTCGATGTGTGGAGTAATAGCAGTAGATGCAGAATCGTTTCAGTCTACTTGTCGCGGACGTGATGCCTATATACATGATCATGCCTAGATATTCTCATAATTATGCACTTTTCTATCAATTGCTCGACAGTAATTTGTTCACCCACCGTAATACTTATGCTTTCTTGAGAGAAGCCACTAGTGAAACCTATGGCCCCCGGGTCTATTTTCCATCATATAAGTTCCCAATCTATTTTCACTTTGCAATCTTTACTTTTAATCCTTATCATAAAAATAGCAAAAATATTATCTTATCATCTCTATCAGATCTCACTTTTGTACGTGGCCGTGAAGGGATTGACAACCTCTTTATCGCGTTGGTTGCAAGGTTCTTATTTGTTTGTGAAGGTACGAGGGACTTGCGTGTGGCCTCCTACTAGATTGATACCTTGGTTCTCAAAAACCGAGGGAAATACTTATGCTACTTTGTTGCATCACCCTTTCCTCTTCAAGGGAAAACCAACGCATGCTCAAGAGGTAGAAAGAAGGATTTCTAGCGCCGTTGCCGGGGAGTCTACGCACAAGTCAAGACATACCAAGTACCCATCACAAACTCTTATCCCTCGCATTACATTATTTGCCATTTGCCTCTCGTTTTCCTCTCCCCCACTTCACCCTTGCCGTTTTATTCGCCCTCTCTTTCCGTTCGCCTCTTTTTCGCGTGCTTCTTGTTTGCTTGTGTGTTGGATTGCTTGCTTGTCACGATGGCTCAAGATAATACTAAATTGTGTGACTTTGCCAATACCAACAACAATGATTTTCTTAGCACTCCGAATGCTCCTCTTACCGATGCTGAATCTTGTGAAATTAATGCTGCTTTGCTGAATCTTGTCATGAAAGATCAATTCGTCGGCCTTCCTAGTAAAGATGCCGCTACCCATCTAAATAGCTTTGTTGATTTGTGTGATATGCAAAAGAGGAAAGATGTGGATAATGATATTGTTAAATTGAAGCTATTTCCTTTTTCGCTTAGAGATCATGCTAAAACTTGGTTTTCGTCTTTGCCTAAAAATAGTATCGATTCATGGAATAAGTGCAAATATGCTTTTATCTCTAAGTATTTTCCTCCCGCTAAGATCATCTCTCTTAGAAACGATATTATGAATTTTAAGCAAATTGATCATGAACATGTTGCACAATCTTGGGAGAGGATGAAATTAATGATACGTAATTGCCCTACACATGGTCTGAATCTATGGATAATTATACAATTTTTTTATGCCAGATTGAATTTTGCTTCTAGAAATCTTTTAGACTCAGCCGCGGGAGGCACTTTTATGGAAATTACTTTAGGAGAAGCTATGAAACTCCTAGATAATATTATGGTTAATTATTCTTAATCGCACACTGAAAGATCTACTAGTAAAAAGGTGCATGCAATTGAAGAGATTAATGTTTTGAGTGGAAAGATGGATGAACTTATGAAATTGTTTTCTAATACGAGAGTTTCTTCTGATCCCAATGATATGCCTTTGTCTACTTTGATTGAGAATAATAATGAATCTATGGATGTGAATTTTGTAGGTAGGAACAATTTTGGTAACAACGCTTATAGACGAAAATTTAATCCTACGCCGTATCCTATTAATTCCTCTAATAATTATGGTAATTCCTACAACAACTCTTATGGAAATTTTAATAATATGCCCTCTGATTTTGAGACTAGTGTTAAAGAATTTATGATTTCTCAAAAGAATTTCAATGCTTTGCTTGAAGAAAAATTGCCTAAGATTGACGAGTTGGCTAGGAACGTGGATATAATTTCTCTTGATGTTGATTCTTCAAAACTTAGATCTATTCCACCTAAGCATGATATCAATGAATCTCTCAAAGCTATGAGAATTTCCATTGTTGAGTGCAAAGAAATAACCGCTAGGATGCGTGCAAAAAAAGATTGCTTTGTGAAAGCGTGTTCTTCTAGTTTCCATGATAATAAGGATGAAGATCTAAAATTGATTGATGTGTCCCCTATTAAATATTTGTTTTCAAATATGAATCTTGATAACAATGGGATTGGAGATGAGTCAACTTTAGTTAAAAGGCGTCCCAATGATTCGGAGTTTTTAGATCTTGATGCAAAAATTGGTAAAAGTGGGATTGAATAAGTCAAAACTTTACATAGCAATTAACCCACTATTTTGGATTTCAAGGAATTTAATTATGATAATTTTTCTTTAATTGATTGTATTTCCTTGTTGCAATCCGTGCTAAATTCTCCGCAGGCTTATAGTCAAAATAAGGCTTTTACCAAACATATCGTTGATGCTTTAATGCAATCTTATGAAGAAAAGCTTGAATTCGAAGTTTCTATCCCTAGAAAACTTTATGATGAGTGGGAAACTACTATTAAAATTAAAATTAAATATCATGAATGATATGCTTTGTGTGATTTGGGTGCTAGTGTTTCCACGATTCCAAAAACTTTGTATGATATGTTAGGTTTCCGTGAATTTGATGATTGTTCTTTAAACTTGCACCTTGCGGATTCCACCATTAAGAAACCTATGGGAAGAATTAATGATGTTCTTATTGTTGCAAATAGGAGTTATGTGTCCATAGATTTCATTGTTCTTGATATAGATTGCAATCCTTCATGTCCTATTATTCTTGGTAGACCTTTCCTTAGAACGATTGGTGCAATTATTGATATGAAAGAAGGGAATATTAGATTCCAATTTCCGTTAAGGAAAGGCATGGAACACTTTCCTAGAAATAAAATAAAATTACCTTATGAATCTATTATGAGAGCCACTTATGGATTGCATGCCAAAGATGATAATACCTAGATCTATCCTTGCTTTTATGCCTAGCTAGGGGCGTTAAAGGATAGCGCTTGTTGGGAGGCAACCCAATTTTATTTTGTTTCTTGATTTTTGGTTCCATTTAGTAATAAATAATTCATCTATCCTATGGTTAGATGTGATTTCATGTTTTAATTAGTTTTTATGCCAAGTAGAACCTTTGGGAAGACTTGGGTGAAGTCTTTTTAATCTTGCTGTAAAAAACAGAAACTTTAGTTGATTATTTTTGCATATGATTAATAGATAAATTCTTCACGTCCAGCAATTTATTTTAGAATTTTTGGAGTTCCAGAAGTATACGTTTGATACATATTACTACAGACTGTTCTGTTTTTGACAGATTCTGTTTTTCGTGTGTTGTTTATTTTGATGAATCTATGGCTTGTATTGGACGTTATGAACCATAGAGAAGTTGGAATACAGTAGGTTTAACACCAATATAAATAAATAATGAGTTCATTACATTACCTTAAGGTGGTGGTTTGTTTTCTTATACTAACGGAGCTCATAAGATTTTCTCTTAAGTTTCGTGTTGTGAAGTTTTCAAGTTTTGGGTAAAGATTTGATGGATTATGGAACAAGGAGTGGCAAGAGCATAAGCTTGGGGATGCCCCGGAAGGCATCCCTCTTTTGTCTTCGTCCATCGGTATCTTTACTTGGAGCTATACTTTTATTCACCACATGATATGTGTTTTGCTTGGAGCGTCTTGTATGATTTGAGTCTTTCTTTTTAGTCCACCACAATCATCCTTTCTGTACACACCTTTTGGGAGAGACACACATGAATCGGAATTTATTAGAATACTCTATGTGCTTCACTTATATCTTTTGAGCTAAACAATTTTGCTCTAGCGCTTCACTTATATCTTTTAGAGCACGGTGGTGGTTTTATTTTATAGAAATTATTGATCTCTCGTGCTTCACTTATATTATTTTGAGAGTATTTTAGAACAGCACGGTAGTTTGCTTTGGCTATAAAATTAGTCCTAATATGATAGGCATCCAAGATGGATATAATAAAAACTTTCATATAAGTGCATTGAATACTATGAGAAGTTTTATACTTGATGATTGTTTTGAGATATGAAGATGGTGATATTAGAGTCCTGCTAGTTAAGTAGTTGTGAATTTGAGAAATACTTGTTCTAAAGTATGTGATTCCCGTAGCATGCACGTATGGTGAACCGTTATGTGATGAAGTCGGAGCATGATTTATTTATTGATTGTCTTCCTTATGAGTGGCGGTCGGGGACGAGCGATGGTCTTTTTCCTACCAATCTATCCCCCTAGGAGCATGCGCGTAGTACTTCGTTTCGATAACTAATAGATTTTGGCAATAAGTATGTGAGTTCTTTATGACTAATGTTGAGTCCATGGATTATACGCACTCTCACCCTTCCACCATTGCTAGCCTCTCTAATACCGCGCACCTTTCGCCGGTATCATACACCCACCATATACCTTCCTCAAAACAGCCACCATACCTACCTATTATGGCATTTCCATAGCCATTCCGAGATATATTGCCATGCAACATACCACCGTTCAATTTATTATGACACGTTTCATCATTGTCATATTGCTTTGCATGATCATGTAGTTGACATGATATTTGTGGCAAAGCCACCTTTATAATTCTTTCATACATGTCACTCTTGATTCATTGCATATCCCAGTACACCGCCGGAGGCATTCACATAGAGTCATATTTTGTTCTAAGTATTGAGTTGTAATCTTTGAGTTCTAAGTAAATAAAAGTGTGATGATCATCATTATTAGAGCATTTTCCCAAGTGAGGAAAGGGTGATGGAGACTATGATTCCCCCACAAGTCGGGATGAGACTCCGGACGAAAAGAAAAAAAAAGAGAAAGAAAAGAGGCCATAAAAAGAAAAGAAAAGAAGAAGGCCCAAAAAAATGAGAGAAAAAGAGAGAAGGGACAATGTTTCTATCCTTTTTGCACACTTGTGCTTCAAAGTAGCACCATCATCTTCATGGTAGAGAGTCTCCTATGTTGTCACTTTCATATACTAGTGGGAATTTTACATTGTAGAACTTGGCTTGTATATTCCAATGATGGGCTTTCTCAAAATGCCCTAGGTCTTCGTGAGCAAGCGAGTTGGATGCACACCCACTTAGTTTCTTTTGTTGAGCTTTCATACACTTATAGCTTTAGTGCATCCGTTGCATGGCAATCCCTACTCACTCACATTGATATCTATTGATGGGCATCTCCATAACCCACTGATACGCCTAGTTGATGTGAGACTATCTTCTCCTTTTTTGTCTTCTCCACAACAACCATTCTATTCCACATGTAGTGCTATATCCATGGCTCACGCTCATGTATTGCGTGAAGATTGAAAAAGTTTGAGAACATCAGAAGTATGAAACAATTGCTTGGCTTGTCATCGGGGTTGTGCATGATTAAATACTTTGTGTGATGAAGATAGAGCATAGCCAGACTATATGATTTTGTAGGGATAACTTTCTTTGGCCATGTTATTTTGAGAAGACATGATTGCTTTCTTAGTATGCTTGAAGTATTATTATTTTTATGTCAATATTAAACTTTTTTCTTGAATCTTTCGGATCTGAACATTCATGCAACAATAAAGAAAATTACAATGAGAAATATGCTAGGTAGCATTCCACATCAAAAATTCTATTTTTTATCATTTACCTACTCGAGGACGAGCAGGAATTAAGCTTGGGGATGCTTGATACGTCTCCAACATATCTATAATTTTTGTTTCTTCCATGCTATTATATTATCTGTTTTGGATGTTTAATGGGCTTTACTAAGCACTTTTATATTAGTTTTAGGACTAACTTCTTGGGGTGGACGTCAAGAAACAATCAAGGAGGCCACGAGGCAGGGAGGCGCGCCCCACAATCGTGGGCCCCTCGTAGCTCCACCAACCTACTTCTTCCTCCTATATATACCCATATACCCCGAAACCATCCAGGAGCACCACGAAACCCTATTTCCACCGCCGCAACCTTATGTACCCGTGATATCCCATCTTGGGGCCTTTTCAGGCTCCGCCGGAGGGGGGAATCGATCACGGAGGGCTTCTACATCAACACCATAGCCTCTCCGATGATGTGTGAGTAGTTTACAACAGACCTTCGGGTCCATAGTTATTAGCTAGATGGCTTCTTCTCTCTCTTTGGATCTCAATACAAAGTTCTCCACAATCTTCTTGGAGATCTATTCGATGTAACTGTTTTTGCGATGTGTTTGTCGAGATCCGATGAATTGTGGGTTTATGATCAAGATTATCTATGAACAATATTTGAATATCCTCTGAATTCTTTTATGTATGATGTGTTATCTTTGCAAGTCTCTTCGAATTATCAGTTTGGTTTGGCCTACTAGATTGATCTTTCTTGCAATGGGAGAAGTGCTTAGCTTTGGGTTCAATCTTGCGTTGCTCGATCCCAGTGACAGAAGGGGAAACGACACATATTTTATTGTTTCCATCGAGGATATAAACATGGGGTTTATATCATATTGCTTGAGTTTATCCCTCTACATCATGTCATCTTGCCTAATGCGTTACTCTGTTCTTATGAACTTAATACTCTAGATGCATGCTGGATAGCGGTCGATGTGTGGAGTAATAGTAATAGGTGCAGAATCATTTCGGTCTACTTGTCGCGGACGTGATGCCTATATACATGATCATGCCTAGATATTCTCATAATTATGCACTTTTCTATCAATTGCTCGACAGTAATTTGTTCACCCACCGTAATACTTATGCTTCCTTGAGAGAAGCCACTAGTGAAACCTATGGTCCCCGGGTCTATTTTCCATCATATAAGTTTCCAATCTATTTTTAGTTTGCAATCTTTACTTTTAATCCTTATCACAAAAATACCAAAAATATTATCTTATCATCTCTATCAGATCTCACTTTTGCAAGTGGGCATGAAGGGATGGACAACCCCTTTATCGCGTTGGTTGCAAGGTTCTTATTTGTTTGTGTAGGTACGAGGGACTTGTGTGTGGCCCTACTGGATTGATACCTTGGTTCTCAAAAACTGAGGGAAATACTTACGCTACTTTGCTGCATCACCCTTTCCTCTTCAAGGGAAACCAACGCATGCTCAAGAGGTAGCACCTCCCAACATACTTACCTCAAGTGTGATGTCAACAATAATAAGTCATGCTATATATTCAACTGGACATATGTGCCTAGATCTTTCCTTACCACATGATGCTTGCCAAAAGAGAAAAATAAAAGGAATAGAGGGAAAACTTTGACTCTTTGCATAAAAGTAAATACATAAAAGTAAAAGATAGGCCCTTCGCAGAGGTAAGCAGAGGTTGCCATGCGCTTATTTGTTTGCATGCTCAATCCCTTTGTGCAAAAGAACGTCACGTTACATTGCCCCTTAGGATGACAACCTTTATTATGCAGTCTGTCCCTTTTATTCTTTGTTATCCAAGTTCGTGCAACGCTCAATTTTCCCTTACACTAAAAGGTCTCACATATTTAGAAGCAATTTGTATTGCCTTTTTGCACCGACGACAACTTACTTGAGGGATCTTGTTCAATTCCTAGGTAGGTATGGTGGACACTTGAAAAAGATTTGGGTTTAAGGTTTTTTGGATGCACAAGTAGTATCTCCACTTAGTGCGGAATTTTTTTGGCTAGCAAAGATAGGGGTAAGCATCACATGTTAAAGGATCTATGACAATATGACTTCTATGTGAATATAAACATACATAAACCATTACGTTGTCTTCCTTGTCCAATGTCAACAATTTCAGCATATAATATTTTGATGAGAGCTCACAATCGCAAAATATTTCTAGGATAGTATATTTATATGTGAATCTTCCCTTCCCTTATTAATTCTTTCATGAGTTGCATCACTGACTAATGTTATGTTTGTCAACCTCTAATAAATTTTTCTTACATATACTTTTCCTTATATGGTGCTATCACCTACCATAGGATTAGTATATGATCTTATCCATTTATTTCCTTTCTTTTATTTGTTTTCTTTCTCTTTTTCTTTTCTTATTTCTTTTTTTATTTTCAACATGAAAGTAAAGAAAGTAAAAACTTGAGCTAACTTTATTATGCAAACTCACAAAGTAGAAAGGTACGAACTAAACTTTATTCATCTAAGCAAAAGGTTGAACCAAGATAAGTAAAAGCGAAAAGATAGTGGGATGTTATGATACCGGGGCACCTCCCCCAAGCTTGGCAAAAGCCAGGGGGATGTTATGATACCCGATACTCAGTTCTCCTTTGGTGGTGAAGAAAGTGATGTTGGTGAAGGAGAAGTGTAGTGACCCGACCTCAGACGGTCAAGTCTCTGTGCTTAAGTGTCATCCCTGGATCGGTATGCTGACACACACAGTACTCGAGGATTTATAACAGAGGTAAATCACATGTATAAAGTAACGTAAAATATTACCTCAATCCAAATAGCGGAAGTAACAAGGTTGTGGATTCCCATCAACACCAACGACAAAGTTGAGTGTAGATATCGTAACCCTAACGTATCACTTACTCGTCGTAAGAAAATCCTACAACATGAGATGTTGCAGCAACAAAGGGTCAGTACATTGAATGTATTGGCAAATTCACACCAGAGGATAATGATGAATAATAACTACCACTACATGCATATATAGCTGGTGGAAAGCTCTACGGTTATAATGTTTTTGCGAAAAGCCAATTTTTCCCTACTGCAAAGGAATACATTTTATTTAACTACAAAGTTTGTTGAAAAATATTGAGAATGGTAAACCCCATCTCAATCCCAATTAAAAGTAATTAACAACCCAACAAATTAATTATATAGAGTGATGAGACCAACATGATAATCCAAGAACCAGATTCTCAAGATGTCCATAACTGGGGACACGGCTAACCATGATTAGTTTGTACACTCTGCAGAGGTTTGCGCACTTTTCCCCACAAGACTCGATCTCCTCCGTTGGAATTCTCGCACTGCATGGTGTTTGAGAAACAGATGACCGAGACACAGTCTTTTAGAAGCATTAACTCTAACCCTGGGTAGACAGTACCAACCTACACCCCCTACATCTGCTAGCCTACCACTGGAAGAGGTCATGCAACTTACTCGACTATGCTAGAGCCCATAATAGCTTGTGGCTGCACACGGAAGTTTCTAGCATGAATAATCTTATGATCCCTTTGAGCCTGGGTGGCAGTCCATAGGAGAATCACACGGTACCCCGGGATTTCCAAAAAATACAGGCAATCATTGGATTCCCCAGGTGCCTCAATCAACCCAGGTGTGTATTAAAGTTGCCACCTTAAGTTAACCATTAATTAACAATACTCACATCTGCCATGGATACACTCACCCAATCCACGTCTACGAGCATAGCATAGCAATATAAGCATAACGTAGAAGTAACTCCCAAGGGTTTGAATGCAGGGCAATAGGTTCCTACCTCATCAACTACTTCCCAATACCCACATGTTATCAATCCTACTCATGCAATGTTGAGGGTGAAACTAATGCATAAAAACTGGGTATGAAAGGGTATGATCAAAGTGTGAACTTGCCTGTACTGTTGATGAAGATGATTTGCACTCAAAACTCTTGATAGTTATACTCGTCACACTCCGGTCAATCTATCGTAAGCAAGCAATAGTAACCACACATAAGCAATCACTCAAAAGGTCGGAGAGAACGAAGAACAATTCGGAAAACATCAAAACCAAGGAAATAACTCTTGCAACCTAAAAAAGTTTCTAACAGTACCAAAATTATGTGAATTTGGCCTTATCAGAATGTTTAGGTCAAGAGCTTCGATTTGCCAAAAGAATCAACTGAATCGGAGTTATTAGATTCTGTTTGAAAATCAAAATTAAATTTTCAAAAACATATTCAAGTTGATTATCTGGATAGAGGGGATCATAACGAAGAAGTGAGCGTTGGTTTCGTTGGATTTGGACAAACGAGTAAAAAGTTGTGACCGTTTGAAACAGAGGGACTAATCTATGAATAAAATATTCACGGATGGGTCCCTGGCCGAAATTAAAAAGAAAAAGAAAAATCTATCTAGCGAACGCTCGCTAACAGAATCTAATGAACAAAAACCTTTCGCTACCGAATACCAATGGACGAACGTCCACTAATTAAACTAACCTAAATAACTAAACCGATCAAAAAAAGAAAACCGAAACTGAAAGAAAAACCGAGGCGGGTTTCGGCGGTTATACCGGTTCGCAAAATAAAATCGGCGGAGGCAAATCTGATCGAGCTCTGGCGAGGGCGGCGCGGCTCCGGCGAGCGGGGCGAGGCAAGACGGCGGCTCCGGCGCAGAACGGCGGCGAGGGGCGACAGCGGTTTGCGGCGCGGCGGCTCGGCAGCGGGGAGCGGCGCTGGGCGACGAGCAGCGGCGACGCGGGAAGTGCGGCGGCGGCGGCGCGGAGCGAGGGCGGCGAGATGCGGCGGCGGCTGCGGGCGATGGGGAGGGGAAGAGGTCCGGGGCCCGCCATTTAAAGGTCAGGGGGCGGCGGCGGCTTGCGGGAGGGGGCGCCGAGGCCGTGGCGGCGCCAGACTCCGGGGAGAGTCCCGGTCGGGCACAGGGATGAAGGCGGCGACGGCTTGGGCCGGTTGGCTGGGCTTCGGCCAGTTGGCCCGGTCCGGAGAGGAAGTGTTTTTGTTTTGTTTTTAAAAACAATTTTCAAGACAAACAAAAATAATAATAATAATATATATTATATAGGTATATAATATATCAAAATTTTCAGAAAATTATTTCCTACAATCTGAACATATCTCTAGAGTCAAATAAAATCCGCACAAATTCAAATAATTCAAATAGTGCTACTGCTCTTATAAAATCCAATAAAAATCATTTTAGAAGTACCAAAATTAATTCAAATTTATTTCTCTCCAATTTTCTGATGTAGGGAATCATTTTACCCTAATTTCCATATTTTTTTTGGAGAAAAATAATTTGAATAAAACCCAAATAACTCCAAATTGAAAATAATTTCCAAAAGGACTTTAAATTTGATCCTTTTAAACTTCCAACTCATATTTCATATAATTTGAAGAAGTCATTTTATCTTCTCTCATGAAAATCATTGAGTTGCTTAAAGTTTCTGAATTTGAAATATTTCCAAATGAAATTCAAATATTTTCAACAACCCTTTTCATTTAAATAAGTGGAAGAAGTCATGTCATCTTCTCTCCAGGGTTTTGTGATGAAAATAATTTGAATTCATGCAGATCATAAAAGAAAAAATGAAAGTTTTGGGAAAGTCCTTTTATTCCCTCTCATTTAACTTTCAAAAGGTTTCGAATTTCACTCAATTTCACACAATCAATCAAACAATCAATCATAACTATCTATTTATTATAACATTCGAAAATCTAGACGTTTGGGATGTTACAAACCTACCACCCTTAAAATGAATCTCATCCTCGAGATTCGGAGAGGCTAGCAAGAAATTGGTTAGGTTTGGGGGTCTTCTCAAAATCTATCGATCATCTCCGGGGTCTGGGTGCTACCACCCTTAGAAGCATGCTTACGGTTCCATCAAAACTCATATACTCCATCCTTATTCTTGACAGTGTCGGTCTTCTCAGATCCTCGAGAAAATTCCTTCTCTGAGCTCTTCCGGTAGTGGCATAACCTTTACCGCAATTTCTTCTGTCCTTTCATCTTGTTAAGGTTCTTCTGTGACTGGGTCCTCTGAGCTGACGGGTCTGGTGTGAATACTAAACAACTATCGATATCTCATGGTGGTCAACAATTTATGGTTTCTCCTGCAGGAAATGGGTCTGGGTTTGAACCTCACCGTATATCCTACGATTGGCAAAAGCTGCCTTGTACAAGGAAAAAAATACCTATACCATTCTAAGGTTCAAACAAGGTTTTGATCGTTGTCTCTCTACTATAGGTAAGTCACTCAGATTTACCATCCCGTATAGCAAGGCGAATAATAAGAGTAAGTCGGTATGGTGATCAATCCATCCCGCACCCAAATCATTACCTTGTATATGGTTTAGCGAATCTCGCATTCTAACACTCGGTCATCCTCACAAGCATTTCAGAATTTTCTCTCGTCGACGAACCAAGTTCGGATAAATCCATTGATTTTGCAAGCCAAACAAACATCTATCGTTCCTTCACAACTCTCAGGTTTTGCGTAAACTCCTATAAAATCATATGTTGCTAAAATCGTAACTTCTTCCAGGGTTTTTCCTTCAGCAAGAGTGTGCTTGCTTCTTGGCGGGTCCTGGAGCCTGTGGGTTATGGCCCATCTGATCACTTGTAAACCTTGAACTCATCCTCGGGGCAACTAATCGTTATTCCAACATCCAACTTCCAGCTTCCTAGCATACTTAGAATTCATCCAATTGTATTGTCTCCCTTCCTTCTATTGGCACCAAACCAAGACGTGATTACTCAAACTCATCATGGAGTTGCCATTGCTCCATATTTCCAACATCATACCTCCTTTATCCAACAGTACTTCATCTCTTCATACTCTTGGGGATACCCCACATATCGAGACAAGACTCCTTCTTATTTTGTCCAAAATCCACTTCGTGGCATATCATTCTCCTTTCCATGGGTCAAGTGTCCTCACAGGGTACTACCACCCTTAAAATGCACAAACTCATCCATAGACCATACTTCTCATATCCTCGAAAATGGTCAAAATCTTTCTTCATAGGGTCACTACTCATAAAATCCAAATCAGTACCAACGATGCTAACTTTATTAATTCTCCAATTATTACAATCTCCTGTGTTTCCATTACATGCCTCAACTCCACGCCTCAATATAAACATGTTCTCACTACTTCTACTATACTTCTTTTTCAACACAACTGTTTAGCACAAGTCTCGTTCTCCTTGGGATAATCCCTGGCAAAGTGCCTTGTTTCATTACAGTAGAAAACATTTTACTTCTGACAAGTCTCGTGGTTTCCTTTTGCGCAACTGCTGAAGTAGTGCCCTAACTCCTTGCACCTATAACAGGTGATATGACTCAGATCCTTCCTGGAATCCAATCTACTTCTCTTTCTGGACTTTTCCATTCCAACCAGGGCTTCTATTTCCTGTGGGTCATACTCTACTTCCTCCGTCGGGAATTCTACTAGATCCCCATTCAGACAATTTTGGGAGATGTGTCCTTCTTCTCCACATGAATAGCACGACTTGGTGCAGGGTTTAATTGGGTCTTCTTTAGGTGTGTCCTCCACCTCTTCCTTCATCACAGGTTCTTCTAAAATTTCCATGAGGGCTCCTTTCATTGCTTCTTTCTTCTGCTGGATGGTCCTCTGTACCATGGGGGTAAATGTGACACTGAGCAGGGTAGTGGTTAGTCCCTTCACACAAGAAACAAGTGATCTGCCTAGTTGGGAATTCTTCAGTTGGGTGACTTCCTTCACAATTAGGGCATTCTTCCTTGTGTTCTTTATGGTTGTGTCCTATTTCTCCACAAAGCTTGCATCCACAAGTTTTCCATATCCTTTCCATAAGGCTTGAATTTCTGGGACTCAAACTGAGACTTTGGCAACTTAAAATCCTTCCAAGTGGTTACTCCTTGCCATCCATTGATGGTTCGTTACATTCTCCACCAAGTAGCAGCACCTCTTTCAAAACACTGAAGAGCATGCTTGGTCATATCCTTTCCGGCTATAGAGTTCTTCTCCATGTGATCCTCCATGTTCTAAATCCATCGGTCCGTCTCCAATTGACTCATCGGTCCAGAAAATATAAGCTCATCTCCATTCATCCTCTATTGGGTCCATGGGTTTTCGGGTGGGATAAGAGAGATAGAGGTTTGGAAAGCAAACAAAAGTTTTGAAAAGACAGATTTTATGTTGTGGCTGTCGGAAAAATATCAAACAAATGACAGCTCACAAACATCGCATCTAACGTAGGTATATAACAGGGGTTTGGTCTTCTAAGGGTCAATAAATCTTCAAAATCGCCAAACTCTTCAAGCCTTGTTCATGTCTTCGATGGCTTCTTCTGATCATGCTTGACCTTCTCAAGTTCTTTTGCCAGATCATCTCTGTTGTCGCAATAGTCTATCGTGATGTCCTTTAATATTTCTGGAGTTGTGTTCCAAACTTCTGGGTTTCAACATCCTTGGCATGAACCATGGTCCTACTATCCTTCAGTTCCTGACGAATCTCCGGCATCTCGAGGTTTTGCTCCTCTAGCTTGGCTACTTTCAGCTTCTGGTTCCTGAGTTCTTCATGAAATGCTTCCTTATCAAATATTGCTTCCTGCAGGTCCATCTGAATTTCTTGATGTAACACTCCAGATCCTGGCGATACACCAACTAAGGTTAAAACTTCATCTTTTGCTGATACATGCTCCATTAGCCTTCTACTGTCCAATCCTCCCGAAGAAATGCATGCTTAACCCAGCAAGGTGACAATAGCATAAGCGGATGATAACTTCGTGGATAGCCGTGTTTCTTCCTTTGCCATTTCCATGAGCTATCATTCCATAGTTGATATCTCCTCCATTAAAACCTTTGAGTTCTAATGCTCCATGTTCCGGTCTTTCTCCGATACACCTTGATATCGGGTATTGACTACTTCCATAGTCTGTCAAGTTCCATAAGGGTAGCCTTCCTAGGTCATACAAATCTGGGAATTCTTCAGAGCCTTCAAATTCTCCTAGTCTTCGGAGTCTTCAACCGTTGTAGTTTTCCATTTATAACAAATGCTCGGTAAAATACTCTTCATTCCGAAGTGGTCTTGGTTGTCCGATATCTTGTACTTCTTGGAGTGGTCTCATAAGCCGAATCTTCATGTGGTCAAAAGGGGAAAAGGGGTATGGTTTCACTAAAAGGGAATATTTGAATAAGCTCAGAAGAGAAGAGAGGTAAAAGTTCCTTTTGAAATGAAAGTTTGTAGAGATAAATCTTTCCTATGGGCTTGCCAGTTTCTAGGGTCACGTCCTACAGTCAACATGTGCTCTGATACCATCTTGTAGCGACCCGACCTCAGACAGTCAAGTCTCTGTGCTTAAGTGTCATCCCTGCATCGGTATGCTGACACACACAGTACTCGAGGATTTATAACAGAGGTAAATCACATGTATAAAGTAACGTAAAATATTACCTAAATCCAAATAGCGGAAGTAACAAGGTTGTGGATTCCCATCAACACCAACGGCAAAGTTGAGTGTAGAAATCGTAACCCTAACGTATCACTTACGCGTCGTAAGAAAATCCTGCAACATGAGACGTTGCAGCCACAAAGGGTCAGTACATTGAATGTACTGGCAAATTCACACCAGAGGATAATGATGAATAATCACTACCACTACATGCATATATGGCTGGTGGAAAGCTCTACGGTTATAATGTTTTTGCGAAAAGCCAATTTTTCCCTACTGCAAAGGAATACATTTTATTTAACTACAAAGTTTGTTGAAAAATATTGAGAATGGTAAACCCCATCTCAATTCCAATTAAAAGTAATTAACAACCCGACAAATTAATTATATAGAGTGATGAGATCAACATGATAATCCAAGAACCAGATACTCAAGATGTCCATAACCGGGGACATGGCTAACCACGATTAGCTTGTACACTCTGCAGAGGTTTGTGCACTTTTCCCCAAAAGACTCGATCTCCTCCGTTGGATTTCTCGCACTACATGTTGTTTGAGAAACGGATGACCGAGACAGAGTCTTTCAGAAGTATTAACTCTAACCCTGGGTAGACAGTACCAACATACACCCCCTACATCTGCTAGCCTACCACTGGAAGAGATCATGCAACTTACTCAACTATGCTAGAGCCCATAATAGCTTGTGGCTGCACACAGAAGTTTCTAGCATGAATAATCTTATGATCCCTTTGAGCCTGGGTGGCAGTCCATAGGAGAATCACACGGTACCCCGGGATTTCCAAAAAATACAGGCAATCACTTGATTCCCTAGGTGCCTCAATCCACCCAGATATGTATTAAAGTTGCCACCTTAAGTTAACCATTAATTAACAATACTCACATCTGTCATGGATACACTCACCCAATCCACGCCAACTGAATGGGAGTTATAAAACTCAAGTTATGATCAAACGAAGTTTGAAACTAAATCTGTTTGAAAATCAAATTTTAAGTTTTCAAAAACATGTTCAAGTTGATTATCTGGATAGACGGGATCATAACAAAGAGGTGAGCGTTGGTTTCGTTGGATTTGGACAAACGAGTAAAAAGTTGTGACCGTTTGAAACAGAGGGACTAATCTATAAATAAAATATTCATGGATGGGTCCCTGACCGAAATTTAAAAGAAAAAGAAAAATCTATCGAGCGAACGCTCGCTAACAGAATCTAACGAACGAAAACCGTTCGCTACCTAATACTAATGGACGAACGTCCACTAATTAAACTAACCTAAATAACTAAACAGATCAAAAAAAAGAAAACCGAAACTGAAAGAAAAACCGAGGCGGGTTTCGGCGGTTATACCAGTTCATGAAATAAAATCGGCGGCGGCGGATCTGATCGAGCTCTGGCGAGGGCGGAGCGGCTCCGGCGAGCGGGGCGAGGCAAGGCGGCGGCTCCGGCGCGGAACGACGGCGAGGGGCGACAGCGGTTTGCGGCGCGGCGGCTCGGCAGCGGGGAGCGGCGCTGGGCGGCGAGCTGCGGCGACGCAGGAAGTGCGGCGGCAGCGGTGTGGAGCGAGGGTGGCGAGATGCGGCGGCGGCGAAGTCGGTGGCGGCGGCTGCGGGCGATGGGGAGGGGAAGAGGTCCGGGGCCCGCCTTTTAAAGGCCGGGGGCGGCAGCGGCTTGCGGGAGGGGCCGCTGAGGTCGTGGCGGCACCGGACTCCGGGGATAGTCCCGGTCGGGCACAGGGATGAAGGCGGCGACGGCTTGGGCCGGTTGGCTGGGCTTCGGCCCAGTTGGCCCGGTCCAGAGAGGAAGTGTTTTTTTTTTGTTTTTTAAAACAATTTTCGAGACAAACAAAAATAATAAATAAAAATATTATATAGGCATATAATATATCAAAATTTTCAGAAAATTATTTCCTACAATCTGAACATATCTCTAGAGTCAAATAAAATCCACACAAATTCAAATAATTCAAATAGTGCTACTCTCTAATAAAATCCAATAAAAATCATTTTAAAAGTACCAAAATTAATTCAAATTTATTTCTCTCCAATTTTCTGATGTAGGGAATCATTTTACCCTAATTTCCATATATTTTATTTTTTTGGAGAAAAATAATTTGAATAAAACCCAAATAACTCCAAATTGAAAATAATTTCCAAAAGGACTTTAATTTTGATCCTTTTAAACTTCCAACTCATATTTCATATAATTTGAAGAAGTCATTTTATCTTCTCTGATGAAAATCATTGAGTTGCTTAAAGTTTCTGAATTTGAAATATTTCCAAATGAAATTCAAATATTTTCAACAACCCTTTTCATTTAAATAAATGGAAGAAGTCATGTCATCTTCTCTCGAGGGTTTTGTGATGAAAAGAATTTGAATTCATGGAGATTATAAAAGCAAAAATCAAAGTTTTGGGAAAGTCCTTTTATTCCTCTCATTTTACTTTCAAAAGGTTTTGAATTTCACTCAATCAATCAAGCAATCAAT
Source organism: Aegilops tauschii subsp. strangulata (assembly GCF_002575655.3). Taxonomy (NCBI): domain Eukaryota; kingdom Viridiplantae; phylum Streptophyta; class Magnoliopsida; order Poales; family Poaceae; genus Aegilops; species Aegilops tauschii. Next base: position 582,022,186 of record NC_053036.3, read on the forward strand.
CATAACTATCTATTTATTAAAACATTCCAAAATTTAGAATTTTGGGAAGTTTCAAGAAGAGATCTCGTCCTTAGAGGAACCTGAAGAGGCCATGGTAGATGGGACCTGACAGAAAACAACAAGAAAAGAGAATAGAGGATTTCTTCGCGATACGGTGGTTGACAGGTTCGGGAAGTATATATAGAATTTTTATCTTGCAGGACAAGTATACAGAAGAAAAACGGAGTCCGGAATGTGTACCAGGTGGGTACAACCCACCTGCCTGGCGCGCCCTGGTGTATTGTGCCCACCAGGGTATGCTTCCCGATAGTTTCTTTATTTCCAAAATTTTAAAATATTCCAAAATTGTCAGAAAATATTTTTGCAGATTTTTCGGAGTCCGTTTACTTACTGTATCACGTACCTCCTTATCTTGATAATTCTGGAGTGTTCCGGAAGGACTCTTTTGTGTATTATTCTGGTGTCAAAGTTTGGATAACATTGCTTTCAACATTAATAGGCGTACCTGAGATATAATGCTTTATTCGTTGCCCGTTGACAACCTTCGGGTTAGTACCTTCAGAATTATTTATTTTGATGGCTCCAGACCGGTAAACCTCCTCGATGACATAGGGACCTTCCCATTTTGAGAGGAGTTTGCCTGCAAAGAATCTAAAGCGAGAGTTGTACAAAAGAACATATTCTCCGACTTTAAACTCACGTTTTTGGATTCTTTTGTCATGCCATCTTTTAACTTTTTCTTTAAATAACTATGCATTTTCATAAGCTTGGGTTCTCCATTCATCTAATGAACTTATATCAAATAACCTCTTTTCACCAGCAAGTTTGAAATCATAGTTGAGTTCTTTAACTGCCCAATATGCTTTATGTTCTAACTCGAGAGGCAAATGACAAGCTTTTCCATAAACCATTTTATAAGGGGACATACCCATATGATTTTTATATGCTGTCCTATAAGCCCAAAGTGCATCATCTAATTTCTTAGACCAATTCTTCCTGGACCTATTAACAGTCTTTTGCAAAATTAATTTTATTTCTCTATTGCTAAGCTCAACTTGACCACTAGACTGAGGATGATAGGGTGATGCAATTCTATGGTTCATATCATACTTAGCAAGCATCTTACGAAAAGCACCATGAATAAAGTGTGAAGCACCATCAGTCATTAAGTATCTAGGGACTCCAAACCTTGGGAAAATAACTTCCTTAAGCATTTTAATAGAGGTGTTGTGATCAGCACTACTAGTTGGAATAGCTTCTACCCATTTAGTAACATAATCAACATCAACCAAAATATGTGTATACCCATTAGAGGAAGGAAAAGGTCCCATGTAATCAAATCCCCAAACATCAAATGGTTCAACATCAAGTGAATAATTCATAGGCATTTCTTGACGCTTACCTATATTACCTATTCTTTGGCATTCATCACAAGATGAGACATACTTACGAGCATTATCGGAGTAATTGGACACGGGTATCCCGAAGACGGCAAGACAATATTTCAAGACATCGGGGCTAGCAAAGCCCCTCAGTCCGACTGCCCGGCCGCTCCTGCCGGCTCCCCGTCCGACTGCTCCACCCGGCCGGCTGCTAGCTGACCGACTGCGCCGACTAGCCGGCTGCCGACTGCAGTCCGACCCGGCATCGACAAGACCCCGACGAGACGGCCATACCGCGGACAAGACAATCGTACCGCGACATCGTCATGTATAGTGTCACTTGTCCCCTGACACTATTCATGAAGTGACCTAGGGGACAAGCATGACATGCACCATGCCTTGCTCCCATACCTCCACATAGCCTAGATACAAAGCTACCTCACACTATAAAAGGAGCCATCCATCCATCCATCCAAAGACACTCACTCTCACGCACACTCACGGCCATGAGCATGGCCGACCACTAGCATGCCCTATATGCATATACCAGATCAGTTGCACTTGGCACTGATCTCAGATACAGCTCCAGGAGCAACCCTGTACCAGATATACTACAGATACACAGACATGCAGGAGTAGGGGTATTATCTCTCCGGAGAGCCCCGAACCTGGGTAAACTAGCGCGTGCTACTCGCATACCCGCTCCCGGTCCTATCAGCAGCAGTCTTACCCTCACACTAAGCCCTTGTGGCATCTGTCGCCTCACACCCCCCCGAGAGAATACCACAACAGTTGGCGCCCACCGTGGGGCGATACTATGCTACCGCGCTGCTGCTGGTTTCGCAGTCCGGGCGGGACCTTTTTCGCCATCATCACCGCGGCGTCGCCGTCATCTCTCCGGTAGCGCTCGGGGGCCCAGCATCGACACGCCCCTGGAGCGGCCGCGAGGGGCGAAGCATCCTCGCCGTCGGCCTCTTCGTCACTACCGTTGTGATGTTGGCCGTCAGTCCGTGCGCGCGCCGCGCATGGGCTTCGCTTCGGTTGGCCGCATGCATCCACGCACCGCCCGCGTCCGCTCTCCTCCGGGCTGCGCCTAGCTCGGGATGGAGTGCGCGTTTGCTGCTCCATCCGTAGCCATACGCTACTCATACCATATCCCGTACACTAGCCATACATTGCCTCGCTTTGCTCCAGCGGGCAGCCCCGGCCTCCTCCTACTCCGCACGAGCACCAGCGTCGGGCCACGCCCGAGCTCCTCCGCCGGCGCGTGCCCCCGTGGCCTCGACCGCCGGCTGCCGCCCGGCCCATCCGCCTCCTGCCCCGCGCCCGGCTTCCGCGGCCTCCGCGCGGCCAACCCCGAGCTCGGCCCCTCTGCATCAGCCCGCACCAACCACCCGACATTTGGCGCCTGCATCGGCCCGCACCTCCACAAACATGTGCCCCGGCCGTCGCCTGCGCCCGCCGGCTCCGGATCCCCGCCGGGTCGCCTCCGGCCGCGGCCGGGTGCCCCGCACCAACCGGCTCCGGGTCCCCGCTCCGAGTCGCCTCCGCCTGCGGTCGGGCGCCCCGCTTCGGCCGTCTCCGGGTCCCCGCCGGGTCGCCTCCTGCCCACCCTCACGCCGGCCTCTCCACCTCCTGCGCCGGCTCCGGTGGCCGCCCCGTTCCTCAACCCGGCCGCCAGCTCCCCAGGCCGGCCCGACCACCCGCCGGCTCCCCCCTCGACCCGGCCCGCCAGCTCTGCCTGCGCTGGCTTCTGCCGCGTCCGCACCCAGGCCGACTCCGCGCGCGCCGGCTGCCTGCCGGCTCCTGCCGCCCGGCCGACTCCACCACCTGCACCGGCCTCCAAGCCGCCCGCGCCGTCTCATCCGGGCCGTCTGCGTCCATGCGCCCTCCTCCCGAGTCACCGCGCGGTGGGTCGCCGAGCCTCCTCTATGTCCGCGCGCGTTGGCGCCGCCCCCCGCGCCGGCTGCAACGGCGGTCCGCCCGCCGGCTCGCGGCCCGCTCCGGCTGCAACCTCGCCTCCCCCGGCCGGCGCCTGCATCCCGGCCGCGCCCCGTCGCCGGCCCTCCGCCTGCCGGCTCCAGCGCGCCCGGCCGCCTGCCGGCTTCCGCCACTCGGCCGGCCCTCCGCCTGCCGGCTCCAGCGCGCCCGGCCGCTTGCCGGCTCCCGCCACTCGGCCGGCCCCCCGCCTGCCGGCTCCAGCGCAACCGGCCGCCTGCCGGCTTTGTGCGTCCCCGCCGGCTCCCCCACCCGACCGCTGTGGTAGGCTGCCAGTGGAAAAGGAAGAGGCGTGGTCCGGTTGGAGAAAGGGAAAAGAAAGGAGTAGGGGCCGACTGGGGAGAAAGCCAAAGGGCCGACTGCCCAAAAAAAAGAGAGAGAAAAGAGAAAGAAGTCGGCTGGGACAAAGAGAAGAAAAGAAACACCCGTCCGGATGATTCGTCCGCCTGCTTCGCCACTCGGACGGTCACTCGTGACCCGCGCTGTCGGCAGTGCCAAGCCGGCTGGTCTGCCTCCTGCTCCGACGGCACACCCAGCGGGTGTGCTGACGCGCCCCCGCGAGGAGAGAAGTCAAACTAGTCGCCGGGAGATCCGGCCCGACTACTCAGCTGTCGGCCCGAATCTCGGGGGCTACACCCAGCGGGTGCGCTGACGCGCCCCCGCGAGGAAAGAAGACAAAGCAGTCGCCGGGAGATCCGGCCCGACTGCTCAGCAGTGGCCCGTATCTCGGGGGCTACACCCAGCGGGTGCGCTGACGCGCCCCCGCGAGGAAAGAAGACAAAGTAGTTGCCGGAAGATCCGGCCCGACTGCTCAGCAGTCGGCCCGAATCTCGGGGGCTACACCCGGTGGGTGCGCTGGCGCGCCCCCACAGAGACAAGAGAAGAGTTTCGTCCGGCTGCCAGCAGCCGGCAGAAGAAGAAAAAGGGCGCTGCAAGACGCCTCGCCGCCTGGCCGGTCGAGCCTGACCGGCCGGGACCCTCCTTCGAGCGACCGGGGGCTCGAAGGCTACACCCAGCGGGTGCGCCGGCTCTCTTCAGCAAACTCCGCCTCGGCTACACGAAAATTAATGTGAGCTCCTCACCCGCATATTTTTTCACCGCGAGAGCACGGATAACCTCGAGCGATGATCGGGGGCTATCTCCGCATTTTATTACATTCGCATCACTGTTCGCCCCGGCGCCAGCCAGAGTTGGCCCGGGGGCTGGCCGCTTGGCCTGAGACGTTAGTTCCCGCAGACGGCTTAGTAGCGTGCACGGTATGAAAAGCCCACTCTTAGTCACAGACCGCAGAGCGGCTGTCCGACTGGCAAGAGTGAACGCTAGAGGCCACCCACGCGAAAAACGTCCGGGAAGAAAAACGCTTCGGGCGACCCGACCGTTTTCTTTATGAGTATCTACTCGGTTAAATTCGCTCCCAGAGTCTGAGTATTGTACACTCCACTCCGCGGCCCACTCTCAGCCACAGACCGCAGAGCGGCTGTCCGGCAAGCGAGAGCACAAGCCAAAGAGCGGAGGGAACATGAAAAAGATTGAAGGGGGCTCGGACGAAACCGAGTCGGCACCCTCCGCATAAAACTTGCAGTGCTAAAAAGCAATCATTTGATATATCTGCATGGACTAACTTTGTCTTTTGCATGATCATTTCCATGAACACTCGCGAAAAAACCTCCGCCCGACTTTGCCAAGTTGCCCGGAGGCTTGGGGGCTACTGTCGGAGTAATTGGACACGGGTATCCCGAAGACGGCAAGACAATATTTCAAGACATCGGGGCTAGCAAAGCCCCTCAGTCCGACTGCCCGGCCGCTCCTGCCGGCTCCCCGTCCGAGTGCTCCACCCGGCCGGGTGCCAGCTGACCGACTGCGCCGACTAGCCAGCTGCCGACTGCAGTCTGACCCGGCATCGACAAGACCCCGACGAGACGGCCATACCGCGGACAAGACAACCGTAGCGCGACATCGTCATGTATAGTGTCACTTGTCCCCTGACACTATTCATGAAGTGACCTAGGGGACAAGCATGACATGCACCATGCCTTGCTCCCATACCTCCACATAGCCTAGATACAAAGCTACCTCACACTATAAAAGGAGCCATCCATCCATCCATCCAAAGACACTCACTCTCACGCACACTCACGGCCATGAGCAAGGCCGGCCACTAGCATGCCCTATATGCATATACCAGATCAGTTGCACTTGGCACTGATCTCAGATACAGCTCCAGGAGCAACCCTGTACCAGATATACTACAGATACACAGACATGCAGGAGTAGGGGTATTATCTCTCCGGAGAGCCCCGAACCTGGGTAAACTAGCGCGTGCTACTCGCATACCCGCTCCCGGTCCTATCAGCAGCAGTCTTACCCTCACACTAAGCCCTTGTGGCATCTGTCGCCTCGCACCCCCCGAGAGAATACCACGACAAGCATCCTTGAAGAGAGTAGGCCAATAGAATCCAGACTGCAATACCTTATGAGCAGTTCTATCTCTAGCATGATGCCCTCCATACGGTTCGGAGTGACATTTCCGTAGGATTTGTCCCTGTTCATGCTCAGGTACACAATGTCTAATAATACCATCTACTCCTTCTTTATAAAGACTAGCAAAAGGGCCCGTGCGTTGCGACGGGAGAGGAAAACACACTTCCTTAGCGAGTGTCTCATGTAGACCCTTCGCCCCTCTCCACACACATATCCTGTCCCCACACTCGACGACATCGGCCAACTCCTTGGAAAATCATTGACAATACCACACCAGAAACTACATGATAAGTGTTGTTTCACAAAACCATAAAGGTTGGACAATTTAGACAACATAAATATCTACCTGATTGCGAACATCTCTTTCGTCTTTGCTGGCTTTACTCAATGCTATCCAACAAATAACGCATTAGACTGAAACAGCAAAGCCCATCTTAGTACTCAATGATCACATCTACATAAGATCATTATTATTTTTCTTGTTGATTGATATATGTGTAAGGCACAAAAGGGTAAATGATTCTAGGGATATTTTAAGAAGAATTTGTATTAGTAAAAGTTACTAAGGCATAATTGCATATCCTCCACCACTATTCTTCTTCAAAACATAATTCATCAAATATTATGAAGCAAACGATTAAATTTCAGTTTTCAAGCACCAAATCACATTAAGATCAAAGCGTCCATTGTTGGTAGTTCATCAGCAAACACTAAAGGTTACAAATATAGCAGGCAACAATTTAAGGGTCATGACATACTAATCATCATGTTAGTTTTACAAATACAGTACATCAGTAGTACCGGAGACATTGGTCATGAAATAACTTGATTAAAAATAGAATTTGCAGAACCATCATCTATTACATTAGTCTGCAAAATATCCGTCTCATGAGAAGAGATTCATACATGTCCTTAAATCCCAATGAAAAACATAGCATGATATGAAAAAATAGCAAGGTCCTCAAAATATGCTATTAGCACGCTATATCGCGGTATAGCGTGGTATTGGCGAGGCATTGTGCACCGATTTATTTAGCGGGATATTTCTCAGAATGCTATAGCATACTATTAGTAACGCTATAGCGTGCTAGTTTTTTCACTGTTAAATCTTGAGGTCAGTAGGATGATATGTGATGATCAAGTATAGAAACGCTTACGGCATCAACAATTTTTTTTAAGTTCTGACGACTCAAAATCACAAGTCGAGATGGTTAATCATATAATAAGGTTGGAAGAGATCAAGAGAGTTAGATAAATTATTTAACTTGCAAAAAAAGAAAGATAAGTATAGTATTATACACCGATTAATGTATGGTCGTTTGTGTAACTCTCAGAGCTTTCCAAAATAATGTGCAGGGGAGCATGAGGCACTGGCGGGACCTACCAAAACATCCTTGCATCGCCCAGTTCGTATGGGTCTCATCTTACTCCTGCCGCCGGTCCTGGTTAAATGGGTATTGCATCCGCGAGTCTTGTCACCATGTTCGCCGCTCGGGGAGCTCTTGTCCGATTTCTAGTTAAATCCTCTTCCTTGCGTATCTTCAGCAGCAACTTTCGAGTGAGCGCCCTCCAGCAGTAGGTGCCCCCGTTGTAAGGGTTGCCGCAGCGTGGTGGTTCGCAAGGGATGCAGCTTCACGCTATTGTGCAACCAGTATCAAGGGATGCAGCTTCACGCTATTGTGCAACCAGTATCATGTCTCCGATGAACAACGCGTCCCCATCCCAGTATCTGAACCGCCCGAGGATCATCACGCATACCCATGCATCCAATTTTTCCATGATTCTCAACATCGGCTTAAGCAGGTACATGGAGTCTCACGTGATGTGACCCCCTATGTCACCAGATCGAAGCGTGCGATCTTCGTGCTCAGTCCTTCCCTAGCTATGACGGATATGTTGCCCTGTCAGTGGCTTGGTGCACACCAGGCGAACGCCGGGCTCGCGGGTAGCACCGGCTACATGCACAATCCTCCGGATCTAGCCGCCTTCCGACCATGCGCACACATTCAGTTCTTGCTCCATGACGTTGATGAAGCCCTGGCCACCATCAAGGAAGGAGAGGAGGCCTATCATGTCTTCCCGACTTGCTGTCCATGAACGTTCTCTTCAAAGACAAAACCGCTGCCACTGCTTTTGCAGACGCCATGGAAGCGGCAGAGGTCGGTCAAGCCATCACTGGTCGCCCACATCGGCTGTAGGGTCGACGTCGCTGGAGCCTCTCTATTGTCCATAGTAGAGTCCCTAGTCACGCACCTCTCCCCACCCTCGATAGAATGGGCACCGCCGATGTCGTTTCGCCGAGATTCAGCCTGATGCTCCTTCCTTCACTCCTGCTACGACCCTCTCCTCTGACGCCCGACCTCGTTGTCGCCTCACCTGGGCCTACAACAATATTTGTTTGATTCGGCTGCGCTACGAAAGAGAGACAGTAGGTGCGTGGACTCCGGAAGGGAAGGAAACATGATAGATTGGAATTAGAAATAATGGGCCTTTCAGAAAAAAGGAATTAGAATTAAGGGGACGATGAAAACAAGGGAATCTTTATGTTTTCCATCGCCATGTTTATTTTCTTCCTTTTGGGTCGGGATGGAATTTGTTTTCTTTTTTGGACGATGAATCGGACAAACATGGAGAGCCTAGGTGCACCTACGAGCCACAATTGTAGGAGTAGCTACGTTTTTTTTAGGATGGACCACAGGTAACAGATCTATATTTTAATCTCAACCGTCGATTTTTATGGTTAACATAAAATCAACGGATATGAAGGGATGACGTATGGAGAATGATGAAAGCTTCCGTTATTTAATATTAGGTAAAGATGTGGGTCATCTCAAAAATAATGTCTTAAATCATAGAAAAATTCTTTTGTTGGTAAGTAAAACTAGGTGGCAAATATTTAGTAACAATGTAATTAGGATAGTCAGCATACCAAGGAGTACTATTAGCAACATTTATTGTAGCTAACTGCTCATCAGGAAAACTATCATCAATAGGAAGTGAGTCGTCAAGGACATTTTCAAGCCTAGACAAGTTATCAGCCACGGGGTTCCCAGCTCTCTTTCTATCAATAATATGCAGTTGAAATTCTTGTAACAAGAGAACCCATCTAATAAGTTTAGGTTTAGCATATTTCTTTTCCATAAGATATTTAATAGCAGCATGGTCTGTGTGAACAGTTACTTTGCAATCAACGTATAAGGTATAAACTTATCACTAGCAAACACCACTGCTAAGAATTCTTTTTAGTAGTAGCATAATTTCTTTGAGCACTGTCTAGAGTTTTACTAGCATAATGAATAACATTCAATTTCTTGTCAACTCTTTGTCCTAAAACAGCACCAATAGCATAATCACTAGCATCACACATAATTTCAAAAGGCAAGTTCCAATCAGGTGGTTGAACAATAGGTGCAGTGATTAAGGCTTTCTTGAGTGTTTCAAAGGCTTCTAAACAATCATCATAAAAAATAAAAGGAATATCCTTTTGCAAAAGATTAGTGAGAGGCCTAGAAATTTTAGAGAATTCTTTAATAAATGTCCTATAGAAACCGGCATGACCCAAAAAACTACGAATACCTTTTATGTCCTTAGGACATGGCATTTTCTCGATAGCATCAACCTTAGCTTGGTCCACTTCAATACCTCTTTCAGAAATTTTATGACCCAAGACTATGCCTTCATTAACCATAAAGTGGCACTTCTCCCAATTCAAGACAAGATTTGTTTGTTCACATCTCTGCAAAACTCGATAAAGATTGCTCAAACAATCATCAAAAGACTTCCCATAAACAGAAAAGTCATCCATGAAAACCTCAACAATCTTTTCACAAAAGTCGGAGAATATAGCCATCATGCATCTTTGAAAGGTAGCAGGTGCATTACATAAACCAAAAGGCATACGTCTATAAGCATATGTTCCAAACACTACAAAAAAAGACACATCCGTGACATTTTGGGCCGAACGAATTTTTTTTCTATCATACTTATGACACTTCTATGACAATAATTATGACAAAACACGGTATCATCATAGATGTGGTGGGGTCCTACTTCTATGACAAAAAATCATGACAGAAAATGGGCTTTTCGTCCTGGGCGGGCCGGAGACGCAGCTGCATGACATTCTTTGGGCCGTCCATGACGGAAAAACCGTGGTAGAAGCGAGGGCGAGGAAAATATCGGGGTGTTTCCGGTTACGGTGGGTGGTCGGGGCCGAGCGATGCGCGTTTCTCTCGTACACGCACGCGCGTTGGTGCGAGGCGTTGGGCTCTAACTGAACCAGAGCGAGGCGTTGGGATCTAACTGAACCCGAGCGATTGCACTGCAGGCTACACATTACTGAACCCGAGCGATCGATCGATGGCTGTTAACTGAACCCGATCGAGCGATTCCTTCGCTACTGCTGCTAACTGAAGCCGATCGATGCTGCCTCTGGATGAACAGTGAGCGTTGCTGGGGGGTTTTGGATGAACAGTTCCCGGTGGGGGTGGATGAACAGGACCCCATGGCGTTGCCTCTGGATGAATAGGACCGCGATCGTTCGAGCCAGTTGGGACTGGATGAATAGGACCCCGTGGAGGGCAGGATGAACAGGACCACCCTGTGGAGGGCAGGATAAACAGTAGACGGTGGAGGGCTGGATGAACAGTAGCCCGTGGAGGGGTGGTTGAACAGTAGCCTGTGGAGAGGGCTGGTTGAACAGTAGCCGGTGGAGTAGCGCGCGGTGGAGGCTGGATGAACAGGAGCCCGTGGATGAACAGTCGCAGGTGGAGGCTGGAGGAGGTCGACGGTGTATGAACAGTAGCCCATGGAGGCTGGAGGGGGTCGACGGTGGAGATGAACAGTATCCCGTGGAGTGCCGTTTTGCGGTACTCCACACCCCTCCCGATGAACAGGACCCCCGTTTCGACCGTAGCGCTCCAACACAAGTCCGTTTCCTCCATTTTGCGGTACGCCACACCCTTCCCGATCAACCGGACCCCCGTTTCGTCCGTAGGAGGTCCGTTTCCTCCGTTTTGCCGTATGCCAGACCCCTCCCTATGAACAGGATCCCATTTCGAACGTGGACGGTCGAACACAAGACCGTTTCCTCCGTTCTGCGGTACACCAGGCCTCATTTCCATCGGTTGTTCCGTCCAAACCGTCCCGATGAACACGACGACGCATTCCGTTCTGACCCAGCCGGTTGGCTCCCCAGGAAAACGACGACGACGCTGTTTCTCCGTTTCGACCCAGCCATGTACACGAGTCCTGGCCGTACGTACGCGCGAGTAGGCGTTCGAAACCCCGCCCGTATGTACGTACGTGGCCGTATTTACTTTCTTGCACCCTGGCCGCTGTACGTACGTGTACATGCTACGTGTGCGCCTCTACTACGACACGTGCGCGCCTATACATCGACCAGTACGTACATACACGTTCGCGACCAAAATGACAACGCTACGTATGCTTCGACCAGGTGGGTCCCGACTGTCAGGCACTTCCTTGCGTGCGAAGATGTAGCTGGTGGGTCGCAACAGTCAGGGGCCGAATCATTTTTTTTGCCCGGACGCACTTGCTTGCGTGCGAAGATGTAGCTGGTGGGTCCCAGCAGTCAGGGGGAAACTTTTTTTTGCAAAATACGGTGGCCCGTCCGGTGGGTTCCCGCTGTCAGGTGGAGGAATAATTATTTTGGGCATAATAAGGAGGCACTTCCTTACTGCGGCCATGGACCCAGCTGTCAGCCTCTCCACGTACAGTACTCTTCCGATGGAAGTCGTTCCTTGACCACGTTGACCACGCCGCGCCGAGAGCACCAGGGCGGTGGACGACGGCGAGGCCTAGGAAGGGGACGACGCGGAGCCGGGGAAGACGCGGCAGTGGAAGCCCGCGCAGAGAGGAGTACGAGGGTTCACTGGTTGGGCTGCGGTATGAGGCTGCCGTCGCCGCAGAATAACAGGGGTTGTGGGTGAGTAGAGGGATGGCCTGGCCAGCGGTGGGAGTAGTACGGGGCGGTGAGGCCTCCGCGGCATCGCAGCCAGCCACGGGAGGCAGGAGCATGAGGCACGACCGGCACTGGTTTGGGCGGCTGGAGCAAGAAGACTAGAGGTTGAAGAAGCACTACGGCTGTTGGATGGACATCGTACGGTCAATGGAGCTAGAATCATGCATATTGACTAAGTTGACAAAGCCCTCCGTCCCCGTCAACTTAGTAGGCCCACAAGTCAGCCTCCCACTATACTGGGTCCCAGCTAGCAGGGGGGTATTCATTTTTTGTGCGTAATAAGGAGGCACTTCCGGTGGGTCCGAGCTGACAGCGGGGGGAACATTTTTTTCGCGAAATACGGTGGCCCGTCCGGTGGGTCCCAGCAGTCAGGGGGGAAACATTTTTTCACCAAATACGGTGGCCCGTCCGGTGGGTCCCTGCTGTCAGGTGGAGGAATAATTATTTTCCGCGTAATAAGGAGGCACTTTCTTGCGGCTGCCGTGGACACAGCTGTCAGCCTCTCCATGACAGTACTCTTCCGATGGAAGTCGTTCCTTGACCACGTTGACCACGCTGCGCCGAGAGCACCAGGGCGGTGGACGACGGCGAGGCCTTGGAAGGGGATGACGCGGAGCCGGGGATGACGCGGAGCCGGGGAAGACGCGGCAGTGGATGCCCACAAGGAGAGGAGTACGAGGATTCACTGGTTCGGCTGCGGTGTGAGGCGGCCGTCGCCGCAGAATAACAAGGGGTGTGGGTGAGTAGAGGGATGCCCTGGCCAGCGGTGGGAGTAGTAGGGGGCGGTGGGGCCTGCACGGGAGGCGGGAGCAGGCGGTCCGGCCGGCGCTGGATTTGGCGGCTGGAGCAAGAAGATCAGAGATTCAAGAAACACGAGGGCCGTTGGATTGACATCCAACGGTTACGTCTGCTAGAATCGTTTGTTGACGTATATAATAACTAAAAAAATCTTACATACAAGTCAACTTAATAGGCCCATAACTCAGACCATTCCCTCTTTTTTTAATAATTTATATATAGCTCATTGCGACTTCTTATGCAATTTGTTGCAGTCCGTTTTTTTGGTTGGCCAGGGCCAATTTCGCATATTTCTGTGGATTCCAAACTATTTTTAATACCGAAATGTCAAGCCAGATTTAAAGTACTTTGAAGATATATTTAAATTATGTTCATGCCCAGTGAAATTGGAATCTGAAAATGTGAAAAAATTCAGAAATTATAAAGTAATTGCCAATTTATCATCTGTTTTTAAATTTACAACCCATTTCATATTACTTTCAAGATTTGCAGGCGTCCTGAAAGAGTTGCAGCCCATGAGGGCGTAGAAAAATCAGTAGGCCTGGATTGGGTATTCTCCAGAAAAAATAAACTGGGCTCATTTTCACAAAGAAAAAATAGCTGGGCTGGTCACATGGTGAACATAAAATATAAACCTGGGCTAGACGGGCCACAGCCCAGTTTAAACCCTGCTCAATCTCAACAATAACAAAAAAATACTGCTTGAGCTACTACGTCCCAGGTGTCAGCCGATCTTATGCTGTTCTCTTGTCTATTGACTATATACGCTCACAATGTCGTGGGTCCCAGATGTCAGGAAAACACTAGGAGGAAGCATTTTATTTTTCCATACGCTGACATGGTGGGCCCTAATGTCATCCTCTCCACGTGCTTCTGCCGATTCCTGTTGTTTGTTGACCATGTTGACAACGCGAGAGGGCGGCGCCGCGGAGAGCGCACCAAAGCGCGCGGAGGACGAGGCGAGGCCTCGGACGTCGGCGTTAACGATTTAGGAGACGGTGGGGCGGCGATGCGTGCGCTAAGGCGCAGCCAGCCGTGGGAGGCGGAAGCAGGCGGCCCCGCCAGCGCTGGTTTGGTTTTGGCGGCTGGAGGAAGACATGACTGAAGAAACACGACAGACTGTAAAAGCAGCAGGAGTACTTAACAACCTTAACTGAAACCAGCAGGGGCACCTAACAACCATAGCTGAAAGCAATATGAGTACTTATATAGGTTCAACCGTACAAAGCACGCCTCGAACAGTGCTACTTTGCCTACAGTTAACCAAGGGTGAGGCCGCCAAGCCCCAGGGCAAGGCCCAGGCGCCACCCCGCGCATCCACAACCTTCTGAAAGTGGCATCATCTCGCAATGTGGTCAATAAACATGATATTTTCTTTAGATCCATGGAAAAGCAGGAACTTAATCTTCTGTCCTATTCTCCAAGATGAACGGGCCATCATTATTTGAGACCACCCATGAATAAGTATCTTTTCACCTCCAAGGGGAATGGAGTAGGTCGACATAAACATCATGCTGTGACCAGGCGCAAGTCTGACCCGACCATGGTCAGGCATCTGTATAGGAACAATAGAACTGGGCAGTTTCTGTTTCAAGAAGATCACAGCTATAAAACTGTGTATAAGCAATAGTTTATGAACAACATATATAATAGAAAATAGCTCGTACCATAAGTTTCTCGACACAGTTGGACCTGTTCAACGAGTGCAGCTGTGGCACACATATCCCACGTGGCCTTCCACCATTGAAATGCCCCACAAGGACCTCAAGACGATCAATAAAGTGTAGGAACTTGTGGATGTCGTCTGAGTCAACTTCAGTGCCATCAGTAACAACCGAGTTGTTACAGAATAACAAACGAGCAGCCTGCTTAACTCTGAAAAAACCTACACGTGTCACCAATTATAAGAAAATATTAGTTAGAGGTAGCATCTTCGTGAGAGATTCGTTGCTACTTCTAAAGTTAACTTGTGATCAGTTAGACAGAATAGGTGGATTAAGAAGTAATCGAGGCAACAAGCAAGAACCAGATACAAAACTAACATGGATGAACAATTGGAACGACGTCGGGGTGGAAGATCGCACTGAAGATGAGACCAGGTTCTGCTATTTCCATCAACATTCGGTCGCCAACTTTCAGTCCCTAACACTTGAGAAAGTTTATCCAAGTTCGGCCATAAAAAAAGCAGCGATCTTCTTGGTTCATGAACCCAACTCGAAACTTATATCCATGGCTTGTCTTCACTGTTACCATTAAACTGGTGCATTCAGTTATGGCAAGGCTGAGCGTCTTGAGTACATGTGTTCTGGCAGAGAAAGGAATGCACTGCAGGAAAAATAATATGAGAACACAATGTATTCCCTATATCCAAATCTAGAAATACTTTCCTCCTTCACGTCAGTGTTGACCATGGTACTAGTACCTTTTATCCAAATATAGCAATCCAAATTTCCAAATTAGTCGACATCATGTTCAAAAAACCTCACCCTCCCGGATAGAAAAGAGGATTCTAGGAACATACTGTGCGTGTTTTAAAATGCTGTGTTAGGATGAGAAGGAACAAGTGAGGCGTCTCACCGAGGGCGCAGAAACCTGTAGGGTACTCACACTTTGGGCACTGCAAATGAAACACACTAGATTCAGTAGGAAGAAAAATGCATCAACGGCGGCGGCTGCCATCCTAGGAGTACCCGCGACCAAGGGACTTGAATTTATCGGGGATGGATGAAGAATTCGTACCAGGTTCTCCATGAGAAAACCTTATGCAATCGCCAAGCGGGGGTTTTCTCTGAACAAGCAGACAATGGAGAAGGGATTCAGGCCCAGTGAAATATTGCCGCTTCGTCCGTCCAGCTTACTGCTAAAGCTGGAAAGGTGGGGGGTTTTGTGATTTGACGGCTCATTGGGCATTAATGCGGCGCTACGACCGGGATGTGTCTACCGTGCAGTTGTGCACTCTAATTTGGTGCATATGGCATGTGGACCCCGTTGCCGGATGCCCCACATATCAGCGCAAGGAAGTAGAAAGACAGGAGTAACTAGTTATTACACATAAATATATTTTTGACAGAGAGATATTCCATCTGTAAAGAAATATAAAGATCTTTTATATCACAACTTTATACATAAGGAAAATCAAGGGAATATATATAACATATATAATTATAAAAAACAAAGTTTTTTTAACACAGTATAGACGAGTTGGTGATGATGGTGTGCCTGTCATCCTGCAATATCTGACGGGTAGGAAGGAAACTATGGCAATTTTGCAAAAAGGTACCCACACACCTCTCCGCATTTGCAAATAAGGCCTTCCCTCGTTCATCCTTTTCTCTCACAAGATAAAATACTCATACAAATGCATCTTGATGTTACGTGCAACGCACGGGCTGTTGGGTAACGTAGTAATTTCAAAAAAATTCCTATGCACACGCAAGATCATGGTGATGCATAGCAACGAGAGGGGAGAGTGTTGTCCACGTACCCTCGTAGACCGACAGCGGAAGCGTTATTACAACGCGGTTGATGTAGTCGTACGTCTTCACGATCCGACCGATCAAGTACCGAACGCACGGCACCTCCGAGTTCAGCACACGTTCAGCTCGATGACGTCCCTCGAACTGCGATCCAGCCGAGTGTTGAGGGAGAGTTTCGTCAGCACGACGGCGTGGTGACGATGATGATGTTCCACCGACGCAGGGCTTCGCCTAAGCTCCGCAACGGTATTATCGAGGTGTAATATGGTGGAGGGGGGCACCGCACACGGCTAAAATATCGTATATCAAGTGTGTAAAGATGTGCCCCCTGCCCCCGTATATAAAGGAGCAAGGGGGAGGCAGCCGGCCAAGGGGAGAGGCGCGCCAAGGGGGGAGTCCTACTCCCACCGGGAGTAGGACTCCTCCTTTCCTTGTGGGAGTAGGAGAAGGGAAGGGGGAAGGAGAAAGAAGAAAGAAGGAAGGGGGCGCCCCCCCCTCCCTAGTCCAATTCGGACTAGCCCATGGGGAGGGGTGCGGCCTCCCTTTGGGGCCTTTCTCTCCTTTCCCATATGGCCCATTAAGGCCTAATACGAATTCCCGTAACTCTCCGGTACTCCAAAAAATATCCGAATCACTCGGAACCTTTCCGATGTCCGAATATAGTCGTCCAATATATCGATCTTTACGTCTCGACCATGTTGAGACTCCTCGTCATGTCCCGGATCTCATCCGGGACTGCGAACTCCTTTGGTACATCAAAACTCAATAAAACTGTCATCGTAACGTTAAGCGTGCGGACCCTACGGGTTCGAGAACTATGTAGACATGACCGAGACACCTCTCCGGTCAATAACCAATAGCGGGACCTGGATGCTCATATTGGCTCCCATATATTCTACGAATATCTTTATCGGTCAGACCGCATAACAACATACGTTGTTCCCTTTGTCATCGGTATGTTACTTGCCCGAGATTCGATCGTCGGTATCTCGATACCTAGTTCAATCTCGTTACCGGCAAGTCCCTTTACTCGTTCCGTAATACATCATCCCGCAACTAACTCATTAGTCACAATGCTTGCAAGGCTTATGGTGATGTGCATTACCAAGTGGGCCCAGAGATACCTCTCCGACAATCGGAGTGACAAATCCTAATCTCGAAATACTCCAACCCAACAAGTACCTTTGGAGACACCTGTAGAGCACCCTTATAATCACCCATTTACGTTGTGACGTTTGGTAGCACACAAAGTGTTCCTCCGGTAAATGGGAGTTGCATAATCTCATAGTCATAGGAACATGTATAAGTCATGAAGAAAGCAATAGCAACATTCTAAACGATCGGGTGCTAAGCTAACGGAATGGGTCAAGTCAATCACGTCATTCTCCTAATGAGGTGATCCCGTTAATCAAATGAAAACTCATGTCTATGGCTAGGAAACATAACCATCTTTGATTAACGAGCTAGTCAAGTAGAGGCATACTAGTGACACTCTGTATGTCTATGTATTCACACATGTATTATGTTTCCGGTTAATACAATTCTAGCATGAATAATAAACATTTATCATGATATGAGGAAATATATAATACTTTATTATTGCCTCTAGGGCATATTTCCTTCAGTCTCCCACTTGCACTAGAGTCAATAATCTGGTTCACATCGCCATGTGATTTAACATCAATAATTCACATCACCATGTGATTAACACCCATAGTTCACATCTCTATGTGACCAACACTCAAAGGGTTTACTAGAGTCAATAATCTAGTTCACATCGCTATGTGATTAACACCCAAAGAGTACTAAGGTGTGATCATGTTTTGATTGTGAGATAATTTTAGTCAACGGGTCTGTCACATTCAGATCCGTAAGTATTTTGCAAATTTCTATGTTTACAATGCTCTGCACGGAGCTACTCTTAGCTAATTGCTCCCACTTTCAATATGTATCTAGACCGAGACTTAGAGTCATCTAGATTAGTGTCAAAACTTGCATCGACGTAACCCTTTACGACGAACCTTTTGTCACTTCCATAATCGAGAAACATATCCTTATTCCACTAAGGATAATTTTGACCGCTGTCCAGTGATTTACTCCTAGATCACTATTGTACTCCCTTGCCAAAATCAGTGTAGGGTATATAATAGATCTGGTACACAGCATGGCATACTTTATAGAACCTATGGCCAAGGCATAGGGAATGACTTTCATTCTCTTTCTATCTTCTGCCGTGGTCGGGCTTTGAGTCTTACTCAATTTCACACCTTGTAACACAGGCAAGAACTCTTTCTTTGACTGTTCTATTTTGAACTACTTCAAAATCTTGTTAAGGTATGTACTCATTGAAAAACTTATCAAGCGTCTTCATCTATCTCTATAGATCTTGATGCTCAATATGTAAGCAGCTTCATCGAGGTCTTTCTTTGAAAAACTCCTTTCAAACACTCCTTTATGCTTTGCAGAATAATTCTACATTATTTCTGATTAACAATATGTCATTCACATATACTTATCAGAAATGTTGTAGTGCTCCCACTCACTTTCTTGTAAATACATGCTTCACCGCAAGTCTGTATAAAACTTTATCCTTTGATCAACTTATCAAAGTGTATATTCCAACTCCGAGATGCTTGCACCAGTCCATAGATGGATCGCTGGAGCTTGCATATTTTGTTAGCACTTTTAGGATTGACAAAACCAACTGGTTGCATCATATACAACTCTTCTTTAATAAATCCATTAAGGAATGTAGTTTTGTTTATCCATTTGCCAGATTTCATAAAATGCGGCAATTGCTAACATGATTCAGATAGACTTAAGCATAGATACGAGTGAGAAACTCTCATCGTAGTCAACATCTTGAACTTGTCGAAAACCTTTTTGCGACAATTCTAGCTTTGTAGATAGTGACACTACTATCAGCATCCGTCTTTCTCTTGAAGATCCATTTAATCTCAATGGCTCGCCGATCATTGGGCAAGTCAATCAAAGTCCATACTTTGTTCTCATATATGGATCTTATCTCAGATATCATGGCCTCAAGCCATTTCGCGGAATCTGGGCTCACCACCGCTTCTTCATAGTTCGTAGGTTCGTCATGGTCTAGTAACATAACCTCCAGAACAGGATTACCGTACCACTCTGGTACGGATCTTACTCTGGTTAACCTACGAGGTTCAGTAATAACTTGATCTAAAGTTCCATGATCATCATCATTAACTTCCTCACTAATTGGTGTAGGAGTCACAGGAACAGATTTCTGTGATGAACTACTTTCCAATAAGGGAGCAGGTACAGTTACCTCATTAAGTTCTACTTTCCTCCCACTCACTTCTTTCGAGAGAAACTCCTTCTCTAGAAAGGATCCATAATAAGCAACGAATGTCTTGCCTTCGGATCTGTGATAGAAGGTGTACCCAATTGTCTCCTTTGGGTGTCCTATGAAGACACATTTCTCCGATTTGGGTTTGAGCTTATCAGGATGAAATTTTTTCACATAAGCATCACAACCCCAAACTTTAAGAAACGACAACTTTGGTTTCTTGCCAAGCCACAGTTCATAAGGCGTCGTCTCAACGGATTTTGATTGTGCCCTATTTAACGTGAATGTAGCAGTCTCTAATGCATAACCCCAAAACGATAGTGGTAAATTGGTAAGAGACTTCATAGATTGCACCATGTCTAATAAAGTACGGTTACGATGTTCGGACACACCATTACACCGTGGTGTTCCAGGTGGCGTGAGTAGTGAAACTATTTCACATTGTTTTAACTGAAGGCCAAACTCGTAACTAAAATACTCTTCTCCACGATCAGATTGTAGAAACTTTATTTATTTTTGTTACGATGATTTTCCGCTTCACAATGAAATTATATCAACTTTTCAAATGTTTCAGAGTTCTGTTTCATTAAGTAGATATACCCATATCTGCTCAAATCATCTGTGAAGGTCAGAAAATAATGATACCTGCTACGAGCCTCAATATTCATCGGACCACATACATCTGTATGTATGATTTCCAACAAATCTGTTGCTCTCTCCATAGTTCCGGAGAACGGCGTTTCAGTCATGTTGCCCATGAGGCACGGTTCGCAAGTACCAAGTGATTCATAATCAAGTGATTCCAAAAGTCCATCAGCATGGAGTTTCTTCATGCGCTTTACACCAATATGACCTAAACGACAGTGCCACAAATAAGTTGCACTATCATTATTAACTTTGCATCTTTTGGCTTCAATATTATGAATATGTGTATCACTACGATCGAGATCCAACAAACCATTTTATTGGGTGTATGACCATAGAAGGTTTTTATTCATGTAAACAGAACAACAATTGTTCTCTAACTTAAATGAATAACCGTATTGCAAAAACATGATCAAATCATATTCATGCTCAACGCAAACACCAAATAACACTTATTTAGTTTCAACACTAATCCCGAAAGTACAGGGAGTGTGCGATGATGATCATATCAATCTTGGAACTACTTCCAACACACATCGTCACCTCGCCTTTTTACTAGTCTCTGTTTATTCTGCAACTCCCGTTTCGAGTTACTACTCTTAGCAAGTGAACCAGTATCAAATACCGAGGGGTTGCTATAAACACTAGTAAGTACACATCAATAACATGTATATCCAATATACCTTTGTTCACTTTGCCATCCTTCTTATCCACCAAATACTTGGCGCAGTTCCGCCTCCAGTAACCAGTCCCTTTGCAGTAGAAGCACTTAGTCTCAGGCTTAGGTACAGACTTGGGCTTCTTCACTTGAGTAGCAACTTGCTTGCCGTTCTTTTGAAGTTCCCCTTCTATCCCTTTGCCCTTTTCTTGAAACTAGTGGTCTTGTTACCCATCAGCACTTGATGCTCTTTCTTGATTTCTACCTTCGTCGATTTCAGCATCACGAAGAGCTCAGGAATTACTTTCGTCATCCCTTGCATTCTATAGTTCATCACGAAGTTCTACTAACTTGGTGATGGTGACTAGAGAATTCTGTCAATCACTATTTTATCTGGAAGGTAAACTCCCACTTGATTCAAGCGATTGTACTACCCAGACAATCTGAGCACATGCTCACTAGTTGAGCGATTCTCCTCCATCTTTTAGCTATAGAACTTGTTGGAGACTTCATATCTCTCAACTCGGGTATTTGCTTGAAATATTAACTTCAACTCCTGGAACATCTCATATGGTCCATGACGTTCAAAACATCTTTGAAGTCCCGATTATAAGCCGTTAAGCATGGTGCACTAAACTATCAAGTAGTCATCATATTGAGCTAGCCAAACGTTCATAACGTCTGTATCTACTCCTGCAATAGGTCTGTCACTTAGCGGTGCATCAAGGACATAATTTTTCTGTGCAGCAATGTGGATAATCCTCAGATCACGGATCCAATCCGCATCTTTGCTACTAACATCTTTCAACATAATTTTCTCTAGGAACATATCAAAAATAAATACAGGGAAGCAACAACGCGAGCTATTGATCTACAACATAATTTGCAAAAATACTATCAGGACTAAGTTCATGATAAATTTAAGTTCAGTTAATCATATTACTTAAGAACTCCCACTTAGATAGATATCCCTCTAATCATCTAAGTGATTACGTGATCCAAATCAACTAAACCATGTCCGATCATCACGTGAGATGGAGTAGTTTCAATGGTGAACATCACTATGTTGATCATATCTACTATATGATTCACGCTCGACCTTTCGGTCTCCGTGTTCCGAGGCCATATCTGCATATGCTAGGCTCGTCAAGTTTAACCTGAGTATTCCGCGTGTGCAACTGTTTTGCACCCGTTGTATTTGAACGTAGAGCCTATCACACCCGATCATCACGTGGTGTCTCAGCACGAAGAACTTTCGCAACGGTGCATACTCAGGGAGAACACTTTTATCTTGAAATTTTAGTGAGAGATCATCTTATAATGCTATCGTCAATCAAAGCAAGATAAGATTCATAAAGGATTAACATCTCATGCAATCAATATAAGTGATATGATATGGCCATCCTCATCTTGTGCTTGTGATCTCCATCTTCGAAGCACCGTGCTCGTGATCTCCATCCCCGAAGCACCGTCATGATCACCATCGTCACCGGCGCGACACCTTGATCTCCATCGTAGTATCGTTGTCGTCTCGCCAACTTATTGCTTTTACGACTATCGCTACCGCTTAGTGGTAAAGTAAAACTATTACATGGCGATTGCAATTCATACAATAAAGCGACAACCATATGGCTCCTGCCAGTTGCCGATAACTCGGTTACAAAACATGATCATCTCATACAACAAATTATATCACATCATGTCTTGACCATATTACATCACAACATGCCCTGCAAAAACAAGTTAGACATCCTCTACTTTGTTGTTGCAAGTTTTACGTGGCTGCTACGGGCTTAGCAAGAACCGTTCTTACCTACGCATCAAAACCACAACGATAGTTTGTCAAGTTGGTGCTGTTTTAACCTTCGCAAGGACCGGGCGTAGCCATACTCGGTTCAACTAAAGTGAGAGAGACAGACACCCGCCAGTCACCTTTAAGCAACGAGTGCTCGCAACGGTGAAACCAGTCTCCCGTAAGCGTACGCGTAATGTCGGTCCGGGCCGCTTCATCTCACAATACCGCTGAACCAAAGTATGACATGCTGGTAGGTAGTATGACTTATATCGCCCACAACTCACTTGTGTTCTACTCGTGCATAGCATCAACGCATAAAACCAGGCTCTGATACCACTGTTGGGGAACTTAGTAATTTCAAAAAAATTCCTACGCACACGCAAGATCATGGTGATGCATAGCAACGAGAGGGGAGAGTGTTGTCCACGTACCCTCGTAGACCGACAGCGGAAGCGATATTACAATGCGGTTGATGTAGTCGTACGTCTTCACGATCCGACCGATCAAGTACCGAACGCATGGCACCTCCGAGTTCAGCACACGTTCAGCTCGATGACGTCCCTCGAACTCCGATCCAGCCAAGTGTTGAGGGAGAGTTTCGTCAGCACGACGGCGTGGTGACGATGATGATGTTCCACCGACGCAGGGCTTCGCCTAAGCTCTGCAACGGTATTATCATGGTGTAATATGGTGGAGGGGGGCACCGCACACGGCTAAAATATCGTATATCAAGTGTGTAAAGAGGTGCCCCCCTGCCCCCGTATATAAAGAAGGAAGGGGGTAGGCAGCCGGCCAAGGGGAGAGGCGCGCCAAAGGGGGGAGTCCTACTCCCACCAGGAGTAGGACTCCTCCTTTCCTTGTGGGAGTAGGAGAAGGGAAGGGGGAAGGAGAAAGAAGAAAGAAGGAAGGGGGCGCCCCCCTCCCTAGTCCAATTCGGACTAGCCCATGGGGAGGGGTGCGGCCTCCCTTTGGGGCCTTTCTCTCCTTTCCCGTATGGCCCATTAAGGCCCAATACGAATTCCCGTAACTCTCCGGTACTCCGAAAAATACCCGAATCAGTCGGAACCTTTCCGATGTCCGAATATAGTCGTCCAATATATCGATCTTTACGTCTCGATCATTTCGAGACTCCTCGTCATGTCCCCGATCTCATCCGGGACTCCGAACTCCTTCGGTACATCAAAAATCAATAAAACTGTCATCGTAACGTTAAGCATGCGGACCCTACGGGTTCGAGAACTATGTAGACATGACCGAGACACCTCTCCGGTCAATAACCAATAGCGGGACCTGGATGCCCATATTGGCTGCCACATATTCTACGAAGATCTTTATCGGTCAGACCGCATAACAACATACGTTGTTCCCTTTGTCATCGATATGTTACTTGCCCGAGATTCGATCGTCGGTATCTCGATACCTAGTTCAATCTCGTTACCGGCAAGTCTCTTTACTCGTTCCGTAATACATCATCCCACAACTAACTCATTAGTCACAATGCTTGCAAGGCTTATGGTGATGTGCATTACCAAGTGGGCCCAGAGATACCTCTCCGACAATCGGAGTGACAAATCCTAATCTCGAAATACGCCAACCCAACAAGTACCTTTGGAGACACCTATAGAGCACCTTTATAATCACCCATTTACGTTGTGACGTTTGGTAGCACACAAAGTGTTCCTCCGGTAAACGGGAGTTGCATAATCTCATAGTCATAGGAATATGTATAAGTCATGAAGAAAGCAATAGCAACATTCTAAACGATCGGGTGCTAAGCTAACGGAATGGGTCAAGTCAATCACGTCATTCTCCTAATGAGGTCTTGGGGAACGTAGCAGAAATTCAAAATTTTCTACGCATCGCCAAGATCAATCTATGGAGTTTACCAGCAACAAGAGCGAAGGAGTGCATCTACATACCCTTGTAGATCGCGAGCGGAAGCGTTCAAGTGAACGGGGTTGATGGAGTCGTACTCGTCGTGATCCAAATAACCGATGGCCGAGCGCCGAACGGACGACACCTCCGCGTTCAACACACGTACGGAGCAGCGACATCTCCTCCTTCTTGATCCAGCAAGGGGGAAGGAGAGGTTGATGGAGATCCAGCAGCATGACGGCGTGGTGGTGGAAGTAGCGGGGATCCCGGCAGGGCTTCGCCAAGCGCAAGCGGGGAGGAGGGAGATGTGTCACGGGAGGGAGAGGGAGGCGCCAGGGCTTAGGTGTTGCTGCCCTCCCTCCCCCCACTATATATAGGGCCAAGGAAGAGGGGGGGGGGGCGCAGCCTTGGCCCTTCCTCCAAGGAAGGGTGCGGCCAGGGTGGAGTCCATCCTCCCCAAGGCACCTCGGAGGTGCCTTCCCCCCTTTAGGACTCTCTTTTTCCCTTATCTCTTGGCGCATGGGCCTCTTGGGGCTGGTGCCCATGGCCCATATAGGCCAAGGCGCACACCCCTACAGCCCATGTGGCCCCCCCGGGGCTGGTGGACCCCCGAACCCCTTTCGGCACTCCCGGTACAATACCGATAATGCGCGAAACTTTTCCGGCGACCAAAATAAGACTTCCCATATATAAATCTTTACCTCCGGACCATTCCGGAACTCCTCGTGACGTCCAGGATCTCATCCGGGACTCCGAACAACTTTCGGGTTACCGCATACTAATATCTCTACAACCCTAGCGTCACCGAACCTTAAGAGTGTAGACCCTACGGGTTCGGGAGACATGCAGACATGACCGAGACGACTCTCCGGTCAATAACCAACAGCGGGATCTGGATACCCATGTTGGCTCCCACATGTTCCTCGATGATCTCATCGGATGAACCACGATGTCGAGGATTCAATCAATCCCGTATACAATTCCCTTTGTCAATCGGTATGTTACTTGCCCGAGATTCGATCGTCGGTATCCCGATACCTTGTTCAATCTCGTTACCGGCAAGTCTCTCTACTCGTTCCATAACACATCATCCCATGATCAACTCCTTGGTCACATTGTGCCCATTATGATGATGTCCTACCGAGTGGGCCCAGAGATACCTCTCCGTTTACACGGAGTGACAAATCCGAGTCTCGATTCATGCCAACCCAACAGACACTTTCGGAGATACCTGTAGTGCACCTTTATAGCGACCCAGTTACGTTGTGATGTTTGGTACACCCAAAGCATTCCTACGGTATCCGGGAGTTGCACAATCTCATTGTCTAAGGAAATGATACTTGACATTAGAAAAGCTCTTAGCAAACGAACTACACGATCTTGTGCTAGGCTTAGGATTGGGTCTTGTCCATCACATCATTCTCCTAATGATGGGATCCCGTTATCAACGACATCCAATGTCCATGGTCAGGAAACCGTAACCATCTATTGATCAACGAGCCAGTCAACTAGAGGCTTACTAGGGACATGGTGTTGTCTATGTATCCACACATGTATCTGAGTTTCCTATCAATACAATTTTAGCATGGATAATAAACGATTATCATGAACAAGGAAATATAATAATAACCAATTTATTATTGCCTCTAGGGCATATTTCCAACAGTCTCCCACTTGCACTAGAGTCAATAATGTAGTTCACATCACCATGTGATTAACACTCACAGGTCACATCACCATGTGACCAACATCCAAAGAGTTTACTAGAGTCAACAATCTAGTTCACATCACTATGTGATTAACACTCAATGAGTTCTGGTTTGATCATGTTATGCTTGTGAGAGAGGTTATTAGTCAATGGGTCTGAACCTTTCAGATCCGTGTATGCTTTGTGAATATCTATGTCATCTTGTGGATGCTACCACGCGCTACTTGGAGCCATTTCAAATAACTGCTCTACTATACGAATCCGGTTTACTACTCAGAGTCATCCGGATTAGTGTCAAAGTTCGCATCGACGTAACCCTTTACGACGAACTCCTTTTCACCTCCATAATCGAGAAAATTCCTTAGTCCACTAGATACTAAGGATAAGTTCGACCGCTGTGCACACTTCATGTGCGGTACACAGCATAGCATACTATAGAGTCTACGTCTAAAGCATAGGGGACGACCTTCGTCCTTTCTCTCTCTTCTGTTGTGGTCAGGTCTTGAGTCTTACTCAATACTCACACCTTGTAACACAGCCAAGAACTCCTTCTTCGCTGATCTATTTTGAACTCTTTCAAAATCATGTCAAGGTGTGCGTTCTTTGAAAGTATCATCAGGCGTCTTGATCTATCTCTATAGATCTTGATGCCCAATATGTAAGAACCTTTATCCAGGTCTTCCTTTGAACAACTCCTTTCAAACAACCCTTTATGCTTTCCAGAAATTCTACATCATTTCGGATCAACAATATGTCATTCACATATACTTATCAGAAATGTTGTAGCGCTCCCACTCACTTTATTGTAAATACAAGTTTCTAACAAACTTTGTATAAACCCAAAAACTTTGATCACTCCATCAAAGCGTATATTCTGACTCCGAGATGCTTTCTCTAATCCATGGAAGGATCGCTTAGCATACCTTTTAGCATCCTTAGGATCGACAAAACCTTTCTGATTGTATCACATACAACCTTTCCTTACGAAAACTGGTAAGGAAACTTGTTTAAACATCCATCTGCCAGATTTCATAAATGCAGCTAATGCTAACATGATTCTGACGGACTTAAGCATCTCTACGGATGAGAAAATCTCATCGTAGTCAACTCCTTGAACTTTGAAAATTCTCTTTGCCACAAGTCGAGCTTCATACACGGTAACATTACCGTCCATTTCCGTCTTCTTCTTAAAGGTCCATTTATCTCAATGGCTTGCCGATCATCGGGCAGGTTCACCAAAGTCCATGCTTTGTTCTAATACATGGATCCCATCTCGGATTTCATGGCTTCTAACCATTTGTCAGAATATGGGCCCACCATCGCTTCTCCATAGCTCGTAGGTTCATTGTTGTCTAGCAACATGACTTCCAACTCAGGATCACGCATTACTCTGAAGTAGTACGCATCGTCGTCGTCCTACGAGGTTTGGTAGTGATTTGATCCGAAGTTTCATGATCACTATCATAAGCTTCCACTTCAATTGGTGTAGGTGCCACAGGAACAACTTCCTGTGCCTTGCTACACACTAGTTGAAGTTATGGTTCAATAACCTCATCAAGTCTCCACCATCCTCCCACTCAATTCTTTCGAGAGAAACTTTTCCTCGAGAAAGGACTCGTTTCTAGAAGCAATTACTTTTGCTTCCAGATCTGAAATAGGAGGTATACCCAACTGTTTTGGGTATTCTATGAAGATGCATTTATCCGCTTTGGGTTCAAGCTTATTAGCCTGAAACTTTTTCACATAAGCATCGCAGCCCCAAACTTTTAAGAAACGACAACTTAGGTTTCTCTAAATGGTGTCGTCTCAACGGAATTGCGTGGTGCCCTATTTAAAGTGAATGCGGTTTGTCTCTAATGCCTAACCCATAAACGATAGTGGTAATTCGATAAGAGACAACATGGCATGCACCATATCCAATAGGGTGCAGTTATGATGTTCGGACACACCATCACACTGTGGTGTTCCAGGCGGTATTAATTGTGAAACACTTTCCACAATGTCTTAATTGTGTGCCAAACTCGTAACTCAGATACTCATCTCTATGATCATATCACAGAAATTTTATCCTCTTGTCATGACGATCTTCAACTTCAATCTGAAATTACTTGAACCTTTCAATAATTCAGACTTGTGTTTCATCAAGTAAATACACTCAGCATCTACTCAAATCATCTGTGAAGTAAGAACATAACGATATCCACTGCATGCCTCAGCACTCATTGGACTGCATACATCAAAATGTATTACTTCCAATAAGTTGCTCTCTTGTTCCATCTTACTGAAAACGAGGCCTTTCAGTCATCTTGCCCATGTGGTATGATTTGCATGTCTCAAGTGATTCAAAATCAAGTGAGTCCAAAGATCCATCTACATGGAGCTTCTTCATGCGTTCCAGACCAATATGACTCAAATGGCAGTGCCACAAGTATGTGGTACTATCATTACTATTTTATATCTTTTGGCACAAACATGTGTATCACTGCGATCGAGATTCATTTTAGGTGCAAGACCATTGAAGGTATTATTCAAATAAACAGAGTAACCATTATTCTCCTTAAATGAATATCCGTATTGCGATAAACACAATCCAATCATGTTTATGCTCAACACCAAATAACAATTATTTAGGTTTAACACCAATCTCGATGGTAGAGGGAGCATGCGATGCTTGATCACATCAACCTTGGAAACACTTCCAACACATATCGTCATCTCACCTTTAGCTAGTCTCCGTTTATTCCGCAGCTTTTATTTCAAGTTACTAACACTTAGCAACCGAACTGGTATCTAATACCCCGGTGCTGCTAGGAGTACTAGTAAAGTACACATTCATATAATGTATATCCAATATACTTCTGTCGACCTTGCCTGCCTTCTCATCTACCAAGTATCTAGGGTAGTTCTGCTTCAGTGACCGTTCCCTCATTACAGAAGCACTTAGTCTCGGGTTTGGGTTCAACCTTGGGATTCTTCACTAGAGCAGCAAATGATTTGCTGTTTCATGAAGTATCCCTTTTGCCCTTGCCCTTCTAGAAACTAGTGGTTTAACTAACCATCAACAATTGATGCTCCTTCTTGATTTCTACTTTCGCGGTGTCAAACATCGCGAGTTGCTCAAGGATCATCATATCTATCCCTGATATGTTATAGTTCATCACGAAGCTCTAATAGCTTGGTGGCAGTGACTATGGAGAACCATCACTATCTCATCTGGAAGATTAACTCCCACTCAATTCAAGCGATTGTAGTACTCAGACAATCTGAGCACATGCTCAACGATTGAGCTTTTCTCCCTTAGTTTGCAGGCTTAAGAAACTTGTCAGGGGTCTCATACCTCTTGATGTGGGCACTAGTCTGAAATCCCAATTTCAGTCTTCGGAACATCTCATATGTTCTATGACGTTTCAAAAACGTCTTTGGTGCCACAATTCTAAACCGTTAGCATTACAAACTGAACTATCACGTAGTCATCAAAACGTGTATGTCAGATGTTTCGCAACATCTACAGACGACGCTGAGGTTCAGCACACTGAGCGGTGCATTAAGGACATAAGCCTTCTGTGCAGCAATGAGGACAATCCTCAGTTTACGGACCCAGTCCGCATAATTGCTACTATCAACTTTCAACTAAATTTTCTCTAGGAACATATCTTAAACAGTAGAACTAAAGCGTAAGCTATGACATAATTTGCAAAGACCTTTTGACTACGTTCATGATAATGAAGTTCATCTGATTAATGAACTCCCACTCAGATAGACATCCCTCTAGTCATCTAAGTGATACATGATCCGAGTCAAACTAGGTCGTGTCCGATCATCACGTGAGACGGACTAGTCATCATCGGTGAACATCTCCATGTTGATCGCATCTAGTATACGACTCATGTTCGACCTTTCGATCTCTTGTGTTCCGAGGCCATGTTTGTACATGCTAGGCTCGTCAAGTCAACCTAAGTGTTTCGCATATGTTCCGAGGCCATGTCTGTACATGCTAGGCTCGTCAACACCCGTTGTATTGGAACGTTAGAATCTATCACACCCGATCATCACGTGGTGCTTCGAAACAACGAACCTTCGCAACGGTGCATAGTTAGGGGGAACACGTCTCTTGAAATTTTATTGAGGGATCATCTTATTTATGCTACCGTCGTTCTAAGCAAATAAGATGTAAACAGGATAAACATCACATGCAAATCATAAAGTGACGTGATATGGCCAATATCATCTTGCGCCTTTTGATCTCCATCTTCGAGGCGCGGCATGATCACCATCGTCACCGGCATGACACCATGATCTCCATCATTGTGTCTTCATGAAGTTGTCTCGCCGACTATTACTTCTACTACTATGGCTAACGGTTAGCAATAAAGTAAAGTAATTACATGGCGTTTTCATTGACACGCAGGTCATACAATGAATTAAGACAACTCCTATGGCTCCTGCCGGCTGTCATACTCATCGACATGCAAGTCGTGATTCCTATTACAAGAACATGATCAATCTCATACATCACATTTATCATTCATCACATCCTTTTGGCCATATCACATCACATAGCATACCCTGCAAAAACAAGTTAGACGACCTCTAATTGTTGTTGCATGTTTTACGTGGCTGCTATGGGATTCTAGCAAGAACGTTTCTTACCTACGCAAAAGCCACAACGTGATATGCCAATTTCTATTTACCCTTCATAAGGACCCTTTTCATCGAATCCGATCCGAATAAAGTGGGAGAGACAGACACCCGCTAGCCACATTATGCAACTAGTGCATGTCAGTCGGTGGAACCTGTCTCACGTAAGAGTACGTGTAAGGTCGGTCCGGGCCGCTTCATCCCACGATGCCGCCGAATCAAGATAAGACTAGTAACGGCAAGTAAATTGACAAAATCGACGCCCACAACTACTTCGTGTTCTACTCGTGCATAGAAACTACGCATAGACCTAGCTCATGATGCCACTGTTGGGGAACGTAGCAGAAATTCAAAATTTTCTACGCATCGCCAACATCAATCTATGGAGTTTACTAGCAACGAGAGGGAAGGAGTGCATCTACATACCCTTGTAGATCGCGAGCGGAAGCGTTCAAGTGAACGAGGTTGATGGAGTCGTACTCGTCGTGATCCAAATCACCGATGACCGAGCGCCGAACGGACGGCACCTCCGCGTTCAACACACGTACGGAGCAGCGATATCTCCTCCTTCTTCATCCAGCAAGGGGGAAGGAGAGGTTGATGGAGATCCAGCAGCAGCACGGCGTGGTGGTGGAAGTAGCGGGGATCCCGGCAGGGCTTCGCCAAGCGCAAGCGGGGAGGAGGGAGATGTGTCACGGGAGGGAGAGGGAGGCGCCAGGGCTTAGGTGTTGCTGCCCTCCCTCCCCCCCACTATATATAGGGCCAAGGGAGAGGGTGGGGCGCAGCCTTGGCCCTTCCTCCAAGGAAGGGTGCGGCCAGGGAGGAGTCCATCCTCCCCAAGGCACCTCGGAGGTGCCTTCCCCCTTTAGGACTCTCCCTTTCCCTTATCTCTTGGCGCATGGGCCTCTTGGGGCTGGTGCCCTTGGCCCATATAGGCCAAGGCGCACACCCCTACAGCCCATGTGGCCCCCCGGGGCTGGTGGACCCCCTTGGTGGACCCCCGGACCCCTTTCGGCACTCCCGGTACAAAACCGATAATGCGCGAAACTTTTCCGGCGACCAAAATAAGACTTCCCATATATAAATCTTTACCTCCGGACCATTCCGGAACTCCTCGTGACGTCCGGGATCTCATCTGGGACTCCGAACAACTTTCGGTTTACCGCATACTAATATCTCTACAACCCTAGCGTCACCGAACCTTAAGTGTGTAGACCCTACGGGTTCGGGAGACATGCAGACATGACCGAGATGACTATCCGGTCAATAACCAACAGCGGGATCTGGATACCCATGTTGTCTCCCACATGTTCCTCGATGATCTCATCGGATGAACCACGATGTCGAGGATTCAATCAATCTCGTATACAATTCCCTTTGTCAATCGGTATGGTACTTGCCCGAGATTCGATCGTCGGTATCCCGATACCTTGTTCAATCTCGTTACCGGCAAGTCTCTTTACTCGTTCCGTAACACATCATCCCGTGATCAACTCCTTGGTCACATTGTGCACATTATGATGATGTCCTACCGAGTGGGCCCAGAGATACCTCTCCGTTTACACGGAGTGACAAATCCCAGTCTCGATTCGTGCCAACCCAACAAACACTTTCGGAGATACCTGTAGTGCACCTTTATAGCCACCCAGTTACGTTGTGACATTTGGTACACCCTACGGTATCCGGGAGTTGCACAATCTCATGGTCTAAGGAAATCATACTTGACATTAGAAAAGCTCTTAGCAAACGAACTACACGATCTTGTGCTAGGCTTAGGATTGGGTCTTGTCCATCACATCATTCTCCTAATGATGTGATCCCGTTATCAACGACATCCAATGTCCATGGTCAGGAAACCGTAACCATCTATTGATCAACGAGCCAGTCAACTAGAGGCTTACTAGGGACATGGTGTTGTCTATGTATCCACACATGTATCTGAGTTTCCTATCAATACAATTTTAGCATGGATAATAAACGATTATCATGAACAAGGAAATATAATAATAACCAATTTATTATTGCCTCTAGGGCATATTTCCAACATGAGGTGATCCCGTTAATCAAATGTCAACTCATGTCTATGGCTAGGAAACATAACCATCTTTGATTAACGAGCTAGTCAAGTAGAGGCATACTAGTGACACTCTGTATGTCTATGTATTCACACATGTATTATATTTCCGGTTAATACAATTCTAGCATGAATAATAAACATTTATCATGATATAAGGAAATATATAATACTTTATTATTGCCTCTAGGGCATATTTCCTTCACGGGCATTATGGGGGTTCAGCTGAGAAATACTCAGACAGGCTCACGGTTCTGGACTTTGGGCCATAGGCCGGTGGGCCTGCATGTTTGGGGGCCCATGTGTTCTACCTCAGCGCTTTTCATATTGCAAGCGGTCGGTCCGACGCTGGTTTTAGATGCTGTCGCAAGGCGAATACACAAAATTGAATAAAGCACAGCAACTGTTGGAATGAAATCAAACGACAGTTCCTAACCAGCAATCAGAGTTGCAATTCTATCAATGATACTGTCGTACTACTTATACACACAGGACACTTGTTTCACCATGCCAGAGTGTTACATCAAAATCTCTCGGCAGGTAGATCAGTTCAGCAGTACTGAAGAATTTCAAAGTTGATTTGGACCAGCTCTCCTTGCCGAGAAAGTTCTATTTTGACATCATCCCCTACCGCAAGATATGATTTAGATTTGAACCTTGACCATCCTTTATCATCAATCATCATGCGACCATCCTTTGTACTTACGGTATATTGAGCAGGTTCATTCACACCAAGGCTGGGCATGGTAAGAGAAACTTGGCCGCTGTTGCCCGGAGTGTTGAACGACTCCCTCGTTGCTCTAGGAATTCTCTGTTTGCAAAGAAGAAGACATACCCAAACAGTTAGATCAACACAATGAATCATGCGAAACAACATGGAAATAAAAAAGAATGAAACACTTGGGCGGCCAATGCTTACCAAGAAGGTGGACATGTCGGTTTTTGCAAGGACTTTGGTATATGAAGTGCGAACTGTAGCCCAGTCTGTTGCCGGTGCAACTGCTCGTTCGGTTGCCGCTGCACGGGCTGGAGCAGATGCAAGTGCAAGTGTTGGTGCAGGTGCCGAAGCCGCTTCTGCTGCCGATGATGGTGCTCCTTGTAGAGCTGGTGCCGGTGTCGGAGCAGGTGCCGATGCCCGATCCTCCAGTAGATGAGCCTGATCCGCTGACGCGGTCGGTGCCCAATCCTCAGCAGGATCAGACTGAGCTGCTGCCGCTATCAATGCTAGAGCAACTGCCGGTGCTCGATCCGTTGTTGAAGGTGGTACCGATGTGCGAGACAGCGACGATCATGTCTGGTCTGCTATGATCAGCTTTCTAACTTGACTAGGCTTCGTGACCGTGATCCAGTTTTTTCTTCATTTCTTTTAAACGCGAGAAGGACTAATTGTGGCGTTTTTGTTAAACCAAACTGCAGTTCATCATAGGGATTCAGCTTATACTCAGACAACAGACTAATCCAATTTTTTTCCAGTAATATAAGTGATGGACAGTGCCTTCATTACTGACACGACATAAGAAGTGAAACCTGCAAAAATAGCCATCGTAGAGCAAACCAAACGGTTTATTCTCTGATGAATGTCACATGGCAAAACCTGCATCATAAAATTGTAGGAAAAGAAAGAAAACATGACATTAAATCAATAAGATTTAGACAGTAAATCAATAAGATTTACTTGATGTGACACGAGTGAATCCTTACTAGGAAAACACTATGTTGAAGTACTAAACAGAAGATTGATCGTCCAACTACGGGTGGCATGCAGGGGCCCCACCTACTCCCACAAGCAGGACAGTCCAAAGGTCGTGACAAATCGTATGGACAGAACATCCATGGGACTGGAAATCTTGGTGGGTGCGATAAACCCTGCAATGCATCCATATATTGGAGTGTAACCATAATTTATAAACCGTCCTCCCAAAAAAAGATGATCTGAATACTTCAAAATATACAGACTGAATTGAGTGGACAGACAATAACATAGACCGTTCTCAGGACTGACCACACACCAAAAGCGGCAGTACTAATAAACAATACAAGGTTCACAAACACAAATCGAGTACTGAACAATAGTACTTACTACACACAAGCAAAGTTGCACTAATTAACTCTGCAGACTATTTATTGCCACCGACCTACGGGATGAACCCCGCATAATAGACTAGGCCATGGACTTCGTGAGAGATGTCTACATGCACAATCACCGTCTTGTCAACCTTGGAGAACCTAACAGAGTGGTCTTTCCACTCATAAACATGATCATGAAGACAGGCCGCATCAGATTTGTTGGGAAGCTTTACAAGAACCACACCCTTCGTAATTGAAGGCACAGCCAGGAAATTGTTGTGGCCAAGTACAGCCTCGAGAACACGCCTGACAACAATGCTACAGGGAAACACTAGTTCAGGACACGTGGCAACAAGGACACATCAGCTGGATAGTTTAGCAGTAGAACTCATCCTCAGGTCTTCCAGTTCACACGACATCACTTTGAGAACTTCATCTCCACCGCGGACCTGGTTCTAATTCAAACAGAAACCATATTTTATTACTACCTCCGTTCAGAAATATAAGATGATTTTCGATATTATACTCCGTATATGACTACATATATGCACAGAAATGAGTGAACAAAGACACTAGAACATGTCTTCAAAGGCATGAGAGCAGAGGGATTACATGCAATATCCATAACACAAGTTACTGAGGCAAATATACCATCTTCAAAGGTAGCATTGATGTTCATAAAGTACTCCCTCCGTCCCAAAATTCTTGTCTTAGATTTGTCTAGATACGGATGTATCAAGTCACATTTTAGTATTAGATACATCCGTATCTAGACAAATCTAAGAAAGAAATTTGGGATAGAGGGAGTAGTTGAAAGTAATCTATAAGAAATCAGTGTCAACCTCTCGCATGTTTTGGTGAAAAGAGTAATTTAGAACCGTCATTTGGCACACAAAAATCACATGCAAGATCACCCATAAAATTGTACTACTAGTACTAGTACTGCGTGTTAGATGAAAAAAAACGATCAAGATCGAGAAAAAGATCGTCAAGAAGAGATATTACCTGGACTTGCTTAATGAGGGATCTCGGAGAGGGGGGCTTGGACAGGGCGATGGCTTTGAGCTTGTCTGCGGTAGTCTCGGCGGGGTGCTTGCGCTTCTTCGTACCATGAGCCTCGACGGTTTTGGCCAGAGCCATAGACATCACTTCGGCCGGTGCTCCAGCGTCCATAAAGAAACTGTCCAATAGAAATAAAAGAAAAGAAACCATAATCACAAACCCAAAAGAAGAAAAGAGAGGGAGTTATAGGATCAGTCTCGGGGTTGCAAGACCGGGCCTTGGCCAGAATCAACACCATTGATGCGCTCACCTTTCCTTCTATGGGAGAGAAGAACAATGGCAGAAGCAGGTCGGGGTTTTCTTGAATAAATGAGGAACAAGATGAGGGAGAAGCGAGGGTTGGGTAGACAGGAAGTTGAGAGAGAAGAGTGAAATGATGGTTGCTTCGTCCGTCCAACTTACTGCTAGAAAGGAGGGGGTTTTGTGATTTGACGGCTCATTGGGCATTACTGCGGCGCTTCGATCGGCGTAGTCTACCGTCACTCTACTACGGAGTAATTTAGTGAATGGCTGGTGGACCCCGATGCTGGCTATCCCACACATCGGCGAAAGTGAGTAATTTAGTGCATGGCTGGAGGAGGATCCGCATGGTAGAGCGTGTCCACTGTTTTTCTGAAGAAAAAAATGATTACAGCAAGCGTTTCCACTCTTACGACGGAGGAGTGCGAAACACGGCAGCCACTTGAACATACACAGTGCTCCTACTACTAGGCATGTGCAGTGGTTCATATGTCAGTACTACATAATCTTGTTGCTAGTGTAGTAAGATATGACGACAACAAATGATGTTGTGCGCATGTCAACTATATGAACAGTAATGTAGTAACATAGTACCGCTTTCTCGACTGTCCGGTCGAGAATGAACGGTGAGATCAATGTTAACAGAACTAGGTCTACAGTGCACGGAGAGTACGGTGCTACAGCACTCCATGAAACATGAACCATATGAAGCACGAATAGTGTTAGGCAGGGTGTATGAAGGGTGCACGGGATGGGAGCAAAAGTTCCCTTCTCGACCCACTTTTGGGTGTTTGGCAGAGTGCATGAAGGGTGCATGAGTCCACACTAGTAGGTTAACACAAATACACGAAGAGGAAACAACTACTCCGTCTAGGTGTGTAAGTCATCTTACGTTGTGCACTGCAACGAAAACGAGAAAACTTAATGACTTTTTGGTAATTAATAGCATTGCATGCAATGAACTAACCACTGCATGTCATGTTTATTAGTCTCAAGTCATTGAAAGCATGCACGGCCCACGTCTCTTATTGGTTGATATGTCACAAAACAAGAAACGAGGAGGGAGTTAATGTGCCGTGCCTAAGTGTTTTGGGATTATTTGGTTTTCGTAAGGTGACTTACACACTATATTGAGATGAGAATGCAACCAAACACACCCACACGCTTTGTGCTACAGTGACTGATCTGCACCGTCTGAGTTTGATCCAACGGTCATGTTGCGCCGAGACATGGACATGCCCATGCAGAGGGCGCCTAAACACCACCGAAGTCCCTCTTCATCTCGAGGCGCACGACATTGGTGATGCAGGGGGCAAAACGGCTGAAAGGCAATGCAATCTACGGGAAGGAGGAGGGAGCCAGCCGAGGAGCGGGGAATCTTTTGGTTTTCACCATGGTAAAACACAAGTCGACGACTTCTCACATCAGGGGGCAGTGGGTTTTACAGGCGGAGTCATCGTGACTAATTGCTGCCGCGCCTGCTCCCGTCAATCAAAAAATTAAAAATCCTGCCGCACCTGCTCCCGTCAATCAAAAAATTAAAAATCCTGCCGCACTCAAACCCCAGAGTAACGCCGTGGTGGATATTTAAATTTACCCACCGGCAAGTAGATAAAAAAAGGGGTGAAAAAACAAATGTGGCGGCGGCCTAGCTAATCGGTCGAACTAGCCCAACTAGCTAGCCACCGTGCTTCACTGATGTACTCGGCGGGAAAAGTGGTCTTTCGTGATTTGACGACTCATTTATTTACTTGCTTCGACGAAAACACGTGGTAGGGCGTCCCACGTCAGGACGAATATATGCGTGCACCACCCGGGAGGACCCCGAAACCATGCGGTAGGGTGTGCCATGTCTCGGCACGGAGGAAAAATGTGCGTGTAAAAATTTACTGTGTCAGACGTAGTACCTATGGTTCAACCTCGGGACCCAGCCAGTCGGTCGAAAACACCTCACTAGCCACACAGCTTCATCATGCTAACATGGCACGGAGGATAGGTGTGGTTAGCTCCATCTCGACCAGCCACAACGTCTCTTGTTCTAGGCAATTCTTTTATTTTCCAAGCTTTTTTTAGTTGTAGTAACACCACGGCAAGCTAGGGCCGCTCTTCGTGTGTGCCCGTGCAAAGATTAGACGATGGAGAGAAGAGAGAGATCGCAGACCTGGGACCCACCAGTAAGTGAGTCAACGGTCATGCATGTGTAGACGAGGCACTCCCTCTACTCTACTCAACGTAATACCGTATAAAATCAAGTTATGGGACAAAGCCAACAACCGTTGTTGTTTCAGGCTATCGACTTACGCTTTGTAGTCCAGGTTGCGAGTTCGAATCTCGTCTTTCAGATTTGTTAGTTTTAGGTCCAAATTTGATTAATGACAAGTGGGACCCCTGTGTGTTGTTCCGATATTTCAGTGTAGGATGGTTTTTTTGAACAAACACTTTGCGCGGTTAGACAAGTAACGGCACAAGTTACACGTATTTTGCAAGTTTACGGACAAAAATGACAGCGGCATAGAATATCACAACCACCCCGCAGCTTAGATGGTGATACGAGTTTTTACACCGTTGGAAGTGAGATCCAATGGCTTGGGAGTAGTCTTTGTAATTATGGGCAATTTCCAAACTCTCCAAAGTTTTTTTTGCAAATAAAACATTCAGGCCTCGTGTGTGCCACTGCATCTTGGATCCAACGGCTCCCTGTTGCTCATATTAGGTGCTCCCTGTAGCTTAATTACCCGCTACGGTGATATGAGCATCCAGGTCGTATGATCAGTGATCAGATGGCACATGCGTAGTACTTGTACTTTCTGCGCAATTCCCAAACTCTCTCAGCCGTATATTGCGAAAACATTCA
This sequence comes from Aegilops tauschii subsp. strangulata, assembly GCF_002575655.3. Taxonomy (NCBI): domain Eukaryota; kingdom Viridiplantae; phylum Streptophyta; class Magnoliopsida; order Poales; family Poaceae; genus Aegilops; species Aegilops tauschii. Next base: position 582,061,245 of record NC_053036.3, read on the forward strand.
AACCTCCTACTGTGGGCCGTTAGATCTCCGTGAACTCGTATCACCATAGAATCTACGGTGCGGGAGCACCTCATATTTTCCCGTGCGAGAAAACATAAGGTGCTCTCGCAGCTTGGATGCTGCGGTGATACGAGCTTCGAGGTTGTTTGATCTGAGATCCCATGGCATCTGATCAGTCTTTGTGCTTGTAAGCAGTGGCCGAACTCTTTGGGGGCTTTTCTGCAAAAAACCATTCGAACCACCGAGCAGGCGTTGGGTCACAAATCCAACGGCTCCGAAGATCTTGTATCACCAAAGCATCTAAGGTGTGGTAGCACATGATATTCTTACATACAGGAGAATATGATGTCCTCCTTCATCTTAGATGCTACGGTGATACGAGCTTCGAGGTCGTTGGATATGGGATCCAAGGGCATCTGAGTAGTTTTTGTACAAATTGTATGCAATTCTCAAACTCATCAAGGTTTCCTGTAAAAATATTAAGACATCATGTGAGCTGCTATATCTCATATCTACAAGCTCCAAGCCACTCGTATCGGCATATAGCATCTAAGGTATGGGGGCACATTATATTCTCCCGGGGAGGAGGGGTGGGGGTGCACAACCAATCGGTGGTTGGGAGGGTGGGAAAAAATATAATCTAAGCAACCCTAAACAGAGCTTCACAATTTTATCTAAGGTCGAGGGGGTGACCCCCGACAATCATAGCTCCGCCTAATTAAACACAACATTTGCATGTACTGTAGTACTAGACTTAATATTCATGTTTCAGTTTCATGTTCGTTGTAAATATTGAATTGTGGACCATGCATGTCTTACATTTTACTCCCTTCGTTCCTAAATATTAGTCTTCTTAGAGATTTCAAGTGGACTGCCACATATGGATGTATATAGACATATTTTATAGTGTAGATTCACTCATTTTATTCCGTATGTAGTCGCTTGTTGAAATCTCTAAAAGACTAATATTTAGGAACATACGGAGTATTTTTGAGTTCGTGTCATACATGCATGGTTTGGAAAAATAGATGCACTATACTTATTGGATTGTTGTTGTGTTCGTGTGTAGGTGTCTGTGTGTGTGTGTGTGTGGTCATATGCTTGATACATACAAAGTTTTCTCACCTCCATATTGTCCATCTTTTAAATTTGAATTTGCATTGAAAAACTTAGCAGGGATATCATGAAATGTGAAATCCACGTTGAGATCACTATATCACAAACTCACTCTAATTCAACAACTCGTCATAAATCAGTTACCACGTTGAGATTAGTATTTGCAAGGAAAATACTGGCATTGTAATACACATAGATTCGTTCGGCAACTTAAAAGGTTCCTTTCGTATTCCCGAATGGTAGGACCCAACGGCGTACCAGCCAGACCTTGGCTTGTGTTGATCCTAGAAAATAAAAAATAAAAAAACCGGGCTCGTGTCCTTCTGGTGGCGTGCGTGGTACGCACATTAGGCAACCCCAACCAGTCGAGCTTCCGCGATTCGAGTCGAAATATCTGGCGGCCAGAATTCCAGCCCTAGGATATTCCTCTCATGTCCCCGGTCCATAATGACTACCGATGAACAACAGAGGGATGCTTTAGTAACTAGACAACATTGTGTAAAAAAAATTAACTAAACAACGTTACCTACCGTGCCGAGCACGGTTCAATTCCCTCGGTCACCGCTCGCCAAGGTCACCCATCAACTGCATTGCCTAGTACTACTACTACACCAGGATGAGCACAGAATTGAGCCCGTTTGTTCATGCCTAGTACTTGAGTTAATATATCAGGCAATGCACTGGTACGGAGGGATTATCCTTTTGCTCTGTATATATAACTTGTCTGAAGTCTAACTAAGCAAAATGTTTGACCAAATCCTTTCTTAAGAAATACAACAGGACAGATGTATGGCTTGAAAATTTATTGCATGATGCAGGTTATGATATTGTTTCGAATCCTGGATCTTAAATTTCAGAAAATCCAAAAGTGACCATAAGTTCTTGAAACTGAGCATGGTCACGTGATATGGCACAAATATTACTTCGTAAATTTTTTCTTCAATTTGAGACAAGCTGCTTATGACAAGTTGCACAAATGAAGAGCCAAGGTATTTTGGCACAAAGACCTATCACGTTAAGGCGAACGCTTTCACTATTGAAACCGTGGGTGTTTACGTGCCGCCACGAGTCCCGCTTCTCATTGGCAGGTGCCGTCCGAGCAAGCGTGTGAGTCGACGGGAGGCGTGCGAGCAGACCACTGCGCCGGCTGACAGGGAGGCGTGCAAGCAGACCACTGTGCAGGCTCACCGGGAGGCGAGCCCTTTGACCAGGCTCCGCCGCCCACCTTCGTCCCAACTGCTTCCACTTTTAATGTCGCCAGCGCCGCAGTTTAAAATCAACCCCGCACTACCCGGTATCGCTACAATTTTCTCTCTTCCTCTCCGATTCTCCTGTCGTCTACCTCCAACCAGCCTGACCTAAACGTACGCCATGCTGCGTCACAATGGTCTGCCCTTAGTCTTTTCCAGTTTCCTGAGGAAGACACCCAGCCGGAGTCTCAAGAACATAAGGCGCTTTGGGACGAGCTTGAACTGGCCTTGCGGGAAGACGCCACACCTTTACCCGCTCCCGTTCTGGCTCCCGTTGCCCCGACTGCGCCAGCGCCCATCCCCGTGGCATTGATGGGTTGGGAGCTGCACATTGTCGCCGAGCTTGATGCCATGGGGTTCCATGAGGCCCCGCCGACTTTCACGCGCCCGTGCACCTGCCAGCGCATGCGCCTGGGCGTGCACTGACGTGCACGCCCGTGCCAGTGCCCGTGCACCTGCCAGCGCATGCACCTGCGTGTGCACTGACGTGCGTGCCTGTGCCGGTGCCCGTGCACACGAATGTCTCTGCCGCGCCGTTGACAGCGCCTGTCCCCGCGCGGGTGCCAGTGCCCCCCTCAGCGGCATGGATGGCCACCGTCGACCGCTTCCTTGCACCAACGCCAGTCGCCTCCTCCCGCCAGTTGACTCGCTCCTGGAGACCGAAGTCCAGAACATTGTGGCCTTCCTTGAAGCTAGGGCCAACAACGTCCAGGAGTACGCCAAACAACGGCACAAGACGCCATCGTCGCCGTCGGCCCGACGACACACAGAGCACGGCAGAGGAGCCGCTTCCCACCGCAAGACGCCCCCGCCGCCGCTGTGTAATCTAAATTTTCCATGAAATCCGTTCGGATTGCCATGCTTAAAAGCCGAACGTTTATCATTTCCGTTTATTTTAGATTGATCATCGTATAATTTAAAGTTCGAGGCAGACTGAACGAAATCTATGGTTTGATCGATTGAATGTTCTGCTAGAGCCGTATCAAATTAAATATAAAACGTCATCAAGCTACATGTATTCCTTGTCATCCAACGACCTAGACTGCTTCAATGTCGAGCGCTCAACACGTTTAGCGTGCAGTTAATTTCATGCCAAAAATAGTGCTAATCACATAATAACACCCAAATAATATCCAACTTAATATCCGCATGCACTTAATATACTTCCAAATTAACGTGCATTGCACGTACATACTGAATAGTGCTGCTAGCACGTGAAACTGGTGCCGTAACTTATGAATGCGTCCAGATATGGTCAAAGGCAACATCGTCCGCAAGTTCTTCGTGTTTGCCCGTGCGTCTAAACGTAGAAGGGGAGGAGAGAGAGAGCACACATGGAACCCACCAGTAAGTGAAGGCGAATAGTACTAAAAATAATATTACATGTTATCAATTAAATAGGCTGTGGTAATATAAAAACATTATGTGAACAAAGGGAGGTACAACAAACATTGTTGTTCTACGTATGTTACCTATTGACGTGCGGCTTGAAGGCCCTGGTCGCGTGTTCCATCCTCGTCCTTTATTTTTTAATTTGTATATGGGTCCAAATTTGTTTCATGACATGTGGGCCCCTCGGTGTGTAGTTTGTAGCACTTTAATTTGTGGGTCCAAATTTGCTCCATTCCAAGTGGACTATCAGTGTGTAGTTTTGTAGCTTATTTATAATAATTAAAGAGAACAACAGAGTTTTTTGCAATAATACCATGGTGCGACGTTGAAGGCGAGAAAGGACGTGCGGGAGAGTGATGACCGAGCCAGAGGGAAATCAACTAGGGGAGTTGCGGGGGTTGCAACGGTGTTTCGAGTAGTTGTGGGCCGAATGCTACGAAAATATAATCTAAACCGACCGGAGTAAATGCCTACACAAATTAATCCAAGGTTGGAGTGCCCCTCGCAATGTAAATAGGTCCGCCTTTGCGAGGGATGGAGAGGTAGCTTCAATGTGTGGAAGATACGGCGTGAGAAAGCGAGGTCAATCGAGAGACATATAGATAGAGAGACAAAGTGAGTGTGGTCCGACATTCATGGAACAAATATATATGCTCTGGAGAGATATTGTCCGATTGAGCTTTTGGCAAGGGTGAGGGTTGTAAGATAGAACTTGAGAGATGATCCAGTCACAGACGTGTAGATATATTTTGTGCGTGGGAGGAAGCAAGGTCGATAGATCACATAGGGTCGTCGTGCGATCGAAAGAGTGAGACGGGTTGGAGAGAGTGACCTAGATAGACAATGTGCGTGAGAGAGTATACAATGTGAATAAGTCGAATTGGGCTCAAACATGGTGATATATCGTTTTTGTCCGGGAAAGAGCGAGGTCAATCGAGGCATACAAAGAGAGAGAGAGAGAGAGAGAGAGAGAGGGAGAGAGAGAGGGAGAGAGAGAGAGCGAGCGTGGCCCGCCATGAGGTCAAAAGAGTGGGGCGGCTTCGTTGGACTGACCTAGATAGACAATCTGTGTGAGAGAGTATAGAGTGTGTCGATCGAGGTCCTAACAGGGAGATATATCATTTGTGTGTGAAATAAAACGAGGTTAAATGAGACTCAGGTAAAGAGAGCGAGATTGAGCGAGTGTGGCCCGCCGTGCGGAAGAAAGAGTGAGACAGTCTCGAGGGACTGACCTAGATAGACAACGTGCGTGCGTGCGCACAAGAGGTTGGGGGGCTAGATAGGCAATGCATGTATTTAGCGCGAGAGGGTGAGAGGGAGAGGGAGAGAGAGAGAGAGCTCGACATGGGGTGCAATGGCAGGTGTGTGAGGTAAATACATTTCGTAACATAGTGGAAAAAGGGGGTTGTGTAGTTGAGAGTGTTAGAGATCGAAACATGGAGAGAAAGAATGGATGTGCGTTGGAAACCGATAGCTTCCTAAGGTGGTTAGGAGAGGAAGATTGACCGATACAGGAAGTATGTAGCATGTGTGCGGGGGGGGGGGGGGGGGGTAAAACAACATTTGAATGTAGATAGTACGAGACTTAATATCGATGTTTCAATTCGGTGTACATTGTAAGATTTGAACTGAGGACCATATGTATGGGTAATTATTTCGAATTCGTGCCATACTAGGTTTCAAAAAGTTGATATTGACTCGATTTGTTGTGCTATTTTGTAGGTCATATGTTTGAATCCATCCAAAAGTTTTCTCACTACCATGGTGTTCATCATATACATATGAATTTGTATTAAAAAAGTAGTGTGGATACAGTGAAATGCGAAATCCACGTTAGAATTGGAGATCGCTATGTGACACACACTCTAATTCAAATAACTAATTATGTGACACACACTCTAATCCACGTTAGCGTGGATACCATTTTGATTTTTTTCAAATAACTCCTCATTAATTAATTTTTAGTATCTCGTTTCGAATGACTAATTATTGCAAGGAAAACATGGGCATGGTAATACATACAGATTCGTTTGCAAATGAAAGAAGATTCGTTTGCATTCTCAAATGTAGGCGCACCAGGGTCGTGTCGTGGTGGTCGCGTGTGTCGGACGGACGCGTAGCACCCAGCCACCCACCCCCTCCCTCACTCCCCCTCCCTCCCCAAAAAAGGACGATGACGAAATAAGTTCGCGCTTCCACATTTCGGATTGAAATTTCTGGCGGCCCCAATTCCAGCCCTGCAAAATCTCCCTTCTCCATTGTCCCCTTCCGCGCCCAGATTGCTCAAATCCCTAATTCGCCCCCAACCCAAGCAAAGTTCGAATCGCCCCTCGTCTCGTCTCTTTCCCCACCTCTGCGCCGGATGACGATGACGGAGACGACGGTCGCGCTTCACCACCACACCGGAGCTACCTCATCTACGCCCTCGTCCACCGCACCGGGTGGTCCACCGACAACGTCGGCCGCCGCAACCGACATGCCTCACAGACACCGACTTCCACCGCATCAGGTGCGCTTCACCGACGCCGTCTCCCAGCTCACCGGGGCTACTTCACCGAGCACATCATCGCACCTCCACCCCCCGAGGCTGCTGGGGCTTCACCAATGGTCTCGTTCACCGCATCGTAGCGCTCCGCTGCCACTCAAGATCTGCATCCGTGCACGGCCAACCAACGCCAGCGCATCACCCTCAACAGCTCTGAAGTGACCCGCACTCTAGCTAGGCGAGCATGCCCAAACGCCGGCCCGAACTAGGTATCCACACATCACTCCCTTGTGCACTGTTCCGACGATGTTTGGATATCCTTTCACTGCTCTCTTAGCTTACACGCCTATCCAACTCTGACTTTAACTCTTATTTCTTCTGGAGATATCATCTGAAACAAGCAAATCCATTTTTTAGCGAAGCATGACGGCGCTACGGGATCCGGTACACATCCTGCACACTCGTATAACCTTGTAAGTATCTGTCCTCCGGTACAACAGCAAGGTCGATTCCTCTTATTTGATCAGCCATTCGCCGTGTCAAAAACGTAGAGGGGGATGCAAGGAGCACAAGGCCTGCACATCCAAGCAAGTGGTAACATGGACTTGTACATGGAACATCCCAAGCGCAAGCAGAGCTGCAGTGAGCCTATACAACGAGCTAGCGCAAGTCCCTGCATTTCATTTAATTCGTACTGGCATTCGTGTATGATTTGTGTGCAGTGGCGGATCCACGAATTCAAGTTACCACAGGCAAACATTTAACTTAAAAAATACGAAGGCACTTGCACTCCGAAAATTAACATAACTTGAGAAATGTGAAGCTACATGCACTTTGAAAACCTGCTAATGATCTAAAGTAGTTCAGATTATAAACACTAAATGATGCAAGCACCAAAAAACACAAAATGCAACATGGTGTACAAGGACTATAAACATGGTCTGTACCTGCTTGAATTATTCGTTCTCTGGCTGAAAATACCGAAGTGTAATTTGTTGGGGCGATAGACCCCGGGCAAGCAACGGAACCCGGATCCTCTTCAAAAAACAACGAGGCTGGCACTGCCCCTCAATACCGGCACGCGCTTGGCCGGGTCGCTCGACCCGGCCAAGCCCCGCAAGCCGGCCAGACTAGCAACCCGGCAAGACACGTCGACTCGGCCTCAACAACTAGCGCAAGATAGCCGAACCTGGCACGGCCAAAGCCTCCTCAACAAGCCAGCACCACCCGTGGCGTGCTACGCAATCCAGACGCGGGTCAACTCCCGTCAGGCCATATGATGGGGACGAGACATCAATCAACGATGACCGAGGCAAAAGTGCCCCGCCCATGCCTCTGGTCAGCAGGAATGTGGCAAGAGTGCCCATCACCTACCCGCTGACCAGGGCCGGTGTGGCTACAGTGCCCCCGCCCTCACCGCTGACGACAGCAAGCAGCAACCTGACGGAGAGCACTGTACGCGACTCAACTCGGCCACGCCCTGACGATCAACAAGACGGCACACAGTCCCCTAGGCTTGCGGGGCCCGCACCTAGGGGAACCCGGCGAACCACAAGCCCTCAGCGGGACCCAGCCCGGGTCCCCGGACACCGACAATACGGACCCACCGACTTATAACATTACCATTGTACCCCCGGGGGGTTGGACTATAAAACCCCCGGGAGCCCACGATCATTCGAGGGGCAAGCGGAAGGACTAGCCACAAAACAGCAACACCGGAGAGAAGGAGCAGCCCAAGCCTTGGCCAGCTTCCTTCCTCCTCCATACAGCTCCAGGAGCAACATTGTACTATTGATCATCCAACTACACTCGGTAGGACTAGGGGTATTATCTCTCCGGAGAGCCCCGAACCTGGGTATGTCCGGCGTCCCGTGCCCGCTCATGCCAACCTCGCCTCTGGAGTCCACCAGCGCCCTCGAGCTTCCTCCTCTCTTTAGCCATCCCTTTGCATTTGCCGTGCGCCCACCACGACGGTTGGCGCCCACCGTGGGGCGGATCGAGGAGCTGGCCGGGAGCATGCTTCAGACATGGCCCTTATCCTACACCGACGAGTTCATCGCGCTTGCGGACGACGTCGTCGGCGCGCCTGCCGCCTCCTTCGCCGCGCTGTGCATCTCCGATGCGTTCGTGGCCGACGAGTACCCCAGCGAGGTGCTCCGCTATTCCGACTCTCCCCTCTCCCTCGGCGGCGGCGTTTCCGCCGGGGCAATGGACGTCCTTGTGGAGGTCTTCGTCATCGGCGACGGCGCCTCCTCCTCGTCGAGCAAGACGTGGAAGGCTGCCGAAGCCAGGGCCGCAGCGGATCGGATCGAGCCGTCCGATCCGTTGGGAGCCTCCGCACCCCCATCGGCACCGACGTCGACGCCATCAACGTCGCTGAGGCCCGAACCCAGCTCGAGGAAAGGCGCCAGCAGATGCTGGACCTATCTGAGACGCTCGCTGCCACTCAGCGTCACCTGGACGGCGCTCAGCTGGAGCGTGACGCCGCCTGCGAATTCACGCCCACCGCGGCCGAACCAAGCCGGGTCGCCGATGTGCGTGCCCGGGGAGGAGCGATCGGCCGGGCCCTCGGCACCGTCCCAACCGTCTATGAGACCCCGACGAAGAACATGCGCGCTGCCCAGGCGGCCGTAGCCGGCCTGGACCAACTCGCGGGTGAGGAGCTGAAAGAGCGCATCGGGCGGATGCGTGAACTCCTCCACGCCGCCAACACCCAGCAAGACCGCCTCAACCAGCTCGCCAAGCCGGCGGGATCCGGCTCCGCCCGCCTTGGCGGGCCCGACGAACTTCTGCACACGTCTTCCTCGCCACCCGACGAGGCACACTCCGGCGAGCCCGGACCTGGCGTGACCCGGCCGCTACAGCCGCAAGCTGATTGGGCGACGAGCCCGTCCTGGAGATCCAGCACGGACCTGGCCAGCATGGCCGGCGTCCGGATCCAACCGACCCGCCCCCCGTGGCCTGGCCGCAAGTCGACTCGGCCCGTGCGCCATCGACGACTCCGACGCTCGCCACCGCCTCGATCAGCTCGCTCGCTCCCTGGAGGTGGAAGAGAGCGGCGCTATCGGGCCGGCGTGCTTCAGCCCGCACATCCGGGAGGAGCCCTTCCCCAAAGGATTCATGCTCCCCCGCGACACCCCCAAGTACAACGGGACGGTGAAGCCAAAAGACTGGCTCACCGACTACACCACGGCCATTGGCATCACGGGTGCCAATCGTCGTCTCGCCGTGCGCTACACACCGCTCATGCTCCAAGGGTCGGCCCGCACGTGGTTTCTCGCTTTCTCTAGAATCTCTAGAAAAAAGAATAGCTCTATCCTTTATTTAATATTTAATAATAAAATAATAAGAGACTATTAAATAAAATGGGCAGCATCAACAGGTGGGTGGACTTCGAGGAAGCCTTCGTCCGCAACTTCACGGGGAACTACAGGCGACCCGGCCGCCCTAGCCAGCTCGCCATGTGCGTGCAAGGGCCTACGGAGACCGATCGCGAGTACCTCGCACGCTGGACCGAGCTCCGGAACAGCTGCGAGGGCGTCCATGAAGTCCAGGCGATCCAGTACTTCGTTAGTGTCAGAGTAAATGGCCGCGGGTAGCCTAACCGACTCCCCCTGGCTCTCTGAAAAATTATCAGGCCGATTGGGCCTTCAAGTATCCAAGACACAGGGCCGCCTTCCCCTGGTCGGCTATCTCACAGGCCGACTACCGGAAGGCGACCCGACCTCCAAAAAACCTTCCCGAAGATAACGATAAGATGGCCGACTCCCAGAAGCCAGCCATAAGTAGACCGACTCCCAGAAGCCGGCCACAAGAAGACCGACTCCCAGAAGCCGGCCACAAGAAGACCGACTCCCGGAAGCCCGCCAAGACTGCACCCACCAGGGTCGCACCCACATAACGGTGATGAGACAGGGCGTGGCTACAGTACGACCTGCCACCCCCCGAATCCCGGAGCACGCGTGGCCACAGTACGCCGTACGGGTCGGCCATCCCCTGTCCGACGCGGCACTATTGCCATGTTGTCCATGACACCACCCACGACAAGCGCCAGTACGGCCCGCGGGCGGCGGGCCCCTTCAGCTAGAGAGATGCTCGAAGGCGGCCCGGCCTCCCCTAGTCGGTCTGAGGCATAGCCGACTCCCAATAGCCGGCTACCTCCCTCCCTCGAAGTATGTGCGTCATTAAGGAGACAAGACGAGGTGAGGCTACAGTGAGAGCCCGCCAGGCGGCGGCACTGTAGCCACGCTTACCTCGACAAAGCCCTCGTCATCAGGGGCGAGGCAACAGTAACCAGCCGCCGACAAGGCCCCCAGGCGGTGGGACTGGCCTGTCGACCAAGAGGCCGGCAGCCGGCGGGACCCACCAGTCGGTGGGCCCCAACGGCCGGCGGAGAAGCCGGTGAGCACAGACACTGACGGCTGGGACCCGCACCCAGCCGGATTACCATTGTATCCCTGGGGGGTAGGCCTATATAAACCCCCAGGGCACCCATGCAAAGCGGGATCTCTAAGATAGTTTTAGCCACCACGTAGAGGGAAGAGGAGAGCTAGCCTTGCCTTTCTTCCTCCTCTAGCCAAACAGCTCAAGGAGCACTTGTAGGTACTCGTGTTGATCTAGTGATCATGCGGAGACCCCGCAGAGCAGGACTAGGGGTGTTATCTCCACGAAGAGCCCCGAACCTGGGTAAGACATCGCCGGCGTGCATGTCTTCGCCTTATCCCGTTTCCAGGCACAGGTGATGTCTTACTGGCTCCCACAATGATAAGCCACCCGTTGGCATATGTCGCATCTACAACCCGACATTTGGCGCCCACCGTGGGGCCAGGTGCACCGTCGTCCGGAGACCTGTTCTGGACGGGAAACCTTTTCCTCCCCCGCGAGCGTAGCCAGCCCGCTACGCCCAATGGCGCTTGCCCTTACACGCTGCTAGGCGTCGACGACGCCTGCGCGGCGAGCTGCCTCGCCGATCTTCTTGGCGAGGCTCGTATCTCTGACGAGCCTGTGTCCGACGCTGGCAAAACCTGCCCCGAGAGCCGCCTCGTCAGCCTCCTTGACCAGCTTCACGTCTCCAGCGAGCTTGCCGTAGACTTGGAGTCGGTCGGCTCCACCGACCCGATGCTTGTCGACTCCGACACGGCATCGCTTGACGCCTTCCCCAATATGTGGTGATCATCGACGATCCTCTCCCTCGAGCCGACAGTGGCGGCAGCGCCGTCACTAAGGTGCTGGTCATCAGCCACGGCGCTGTCTCGGGCGAGAACGCCCACAACGCCCTACAAGCGGCGCTGCACGACTTGTTCGTCCCCATCCCGGCCGATGCCGACGCCGAGACTCTGGAGGCACACCGCCTCGCCCTCATCGCGGAGGGCCAGAAGATAGCATCCATGAGACGCCTCGCTGAGGCTCACCAACGAGAAGTCGACCGCGCCGCCTTTGGTACGCCGACTCCTGGCGGGCCGAGCCGAGCTGGCCTCGTCAAGAAGCGCGGCGCGGCCATCGCTAGCATGCTGGGAGCAGACCGCCCAGTCTACGCCACGCCACTCGAGAACCTGCGTGCCGCTCAGGTGGCCGTAGACGAGCTGAACGGGCTGGGGGCTGATGAGCTCCCGTACATGACTAGACGCATCCAGCAGCTGATCGACGTGGCCGCAGAACGACATGAAGCCGGCGCCCGGGCTGAAAGTCCTCCCCCACGCCAAGAGCACGCCGCGACATCCTGGACACCAACTGCAAGCGGCGCCCGCGCAAGAAAAGACAAGGAGCCGGCTGCTAGCCGCAGTCGGACTCAGGTCACCATTGAGCGCGACGTAGAAGGCCGCCCCTGAGCAGTGGAACGACAAGGCAATCCACCTCCCCCCTCGCCTCGTGGGGAGAGATATCCCACCCCGCCGCCTGTCACGCATCCGACTCTCGGCGGCCGACTAGGCCACAACGAAGGAGTCGGCGAGAATGATGCCCGCCACCGGATCGACCGCCTAGCGCGATCCCTGGCTTTCACGACCGGTTTTTCAATAAAAATATTTATTGAGAGACCAATCCCTTTTACGGACCAGTAGAGAAGAATTCCTTCTCACTGGTAGACATTATCTTGGTCACAGAAGAAAAATACCAGGAGTACTGAATATAATACAAGGTTGAGCGGGGACGGCTCAACAATTTATTACATGCACGCCGAATAGACATAACGGCGGATAGGGTGGCATAACTACTAACTCACGATAACAATGGTGGAGGAAATATCACCGCGGAACGGGTGACATGACTCCTGCAACCTACAGCTCTTCGAGCGTCGGGGTGAAGCTCGAGGAGGTTTATTGCGGGTGGCGGAAGCGTCTGTAATACAAGTGACCAATATCCAGGATCGCACAGCACTGACTGGGACTCCTCTAGGCGTCGGACTCACTATCAAATTCTTCATCCAAGAGATCGCCTTCGTCAACATCTGGCCAAATCAACAAGCCAGGTGAGTACTATGAAAGTACTCGCAAGACAGTTCGGACATAAGATATAACAAATGTAAACATGAAGCATAAGAACGGAATAACAAGTGCGTTCAGACATAGAGACAATAATTAATGGGAAAATAATAGAGAAGTCAGGCGGTAGTCCTCCCGAAATCCCAAAATAAAATACTGGGTGCCAAACGAGGGTCTGAATGACTCCTCGAGAGGAAACTGCAAGAATAATAATGCCGCAGTCGGGCGTCAGGGCGACACCACATAAAGGGCTTATAATAGAAAATAAAGGCAGTGCGTGCCACAGTCGGACGTCTGAGCGACTTCACATAAAGGGCTTATATTGAAAGTAAGAGACAAACATGCCACAGTCGGACGTCTGAGCGACGTCACATAAAGGGCTTATATTGAAAGTAAGAGACAAACATGCCACAGTCGGACGTCTGAGCGACATCACATAAAGGGCTTATATTGAAAGCTTAGTAGTTCATGAATTATAAATCATATCAAGAGAATAAGCAGACATGAGGTAAACAACAGGGTTAGTCCATCCACAGGAATAACGTTCCGCCAAGTCTACTACTCAAGCTAGCTTACCGGAACGAAGAATATACCACGAGTTTACGACATAGATATGGGTACGCTGATCACGATACTTGACCTTGGATACGATGACTCGGACGGATTTGACTCTGCAGAGTTTGTACTTTAACCACAGCCAACGGATTTCTGTAGTCACTGGGACTAGTTCCATTTACGGTGTTTTGGAAGAAACACATCTAACCAGTACACACCCATTCAACATTTCCGAAGCCAGGAATCACCCTCGGCAACGTTCAAGAAAAACCTTGAGACGGGGAGGCTACAACCTCGCGTAGCATGGGATCAAATTTCTATACGCGCGCTCTAAGGGGTGCCCCCTCTCGGTCCCAACCGGAAACACCCATGCCCCCTGACCGGATGACTGGCTTTAATCCAGGGCCATGGAACCATCATCCCGGCCCCTCTGTTTGGTGTGTACATGGAAAGAGGTTACCAACTTACTAAACCGCATTCTGGCAGAAAACCAGTGGTAGCACGGAAGGGGGAAGAACGATAACGTGACTCCGTCCACGTTAACGTCGGAATTTGTCGGATGACGCAAGGCTGGTATGCTACAACAGTACCACCTTGCTGCCCTTCATGTCACCACATGATTAGGCCATCTCTCACCAGAGATCATCGCAACTTTGGAACATGCGGGTAGTTGCCTCACAAGCAACGAGGTACTCACCGACACTCATATGCCACGCACAAACTCTCACGCAAACATGCAAAACACCTATCATATCAAAGGTTCAAACATGCTTGCCTGGTTCGGAGAAGTCAGAGTCTAGCTCGGCGAAGTTCGCGGCTCCGTCACCTCTTCCGGAACCTACGGTATAGCGAAGAAGCATACTAACGTGAAAACCAACGCGTGCATAAAAGTTGTTCCAAAAATTTTCCAAATAAATCCCATAAAAAACTAGACAAAATTATAAGATTGTTAGAAAAAGAATCACTCAAAAATCACTTTTTATTAAAAATTTATAAGGGTTTCTGTCCAGGGACTCATCTGTAATGAAACAGAAAAGTTCCAGGGGCTTAACTAAGAAAACAGAAAACGCTTCGGAAAGAAACGCACCAGCTCAAAGGGAAAACGTATTTGCCCGAAGGCGCCAACAGAAAACGTTTCGAGGGAGAAGAGAATAGAGGCTGACAGGGGGGGTCCACATGTCAGGTTTAAACAGTTCGCCGGCGCCCGAAGACTGCGGTGGTCGCCGGCGTCGAACCACGGCGAGACAGGGAGATCGGAGTGTACCAGGAGCTTCAGCGTGTCCTTCCGCGTCAGTGGGTGGTGGACTCGACCGACGTAGAGGACCACGTCGACGACGACACTTTCTCCGGCGGACGGTGGCTCGGGTGATGGTGGAGAACTCCGGTGGGTGCTGCAAACTCCGAATTGAAGCGCGGGTCAGGAGAGTGGGTGCATAGGGAAGCTACTGGCAAGAATTGAAGGGTGGAGGTGCACGCACGGGAGCGAATCGAGCTGGATCCCGTGGCGGGTCGCGGCGGCCGGAGTCGGGGAAGAAAGCTCTCTCGGGGCTATTCCAGTGGCTTGGTGTGGTCTAGGTGGAGTGCAGAGGTGGTGTGGGTTCGAGTTGAAGCTCGGGGCCTCTATTTATAGGCGGATCGAGGGGGCGGCCGTGAGCGGGATCGCTCCGGCGAGCAATTACGGCGAGGCAGTGTCTTGGCAGGGAGCTTAAGTGGCCAGGCAGCATCAGTGAGATGTACAGGTGTCGTTCCCCCGCTAATCCCGGTTGGTCTTGGCGTAATGGCCCCGGTCCACGGTGGGGTGGCCGCACGGGCACGACGGCGGCAGAGAGCGCGCTCCGCGCCCAGCGGTTCACGACGAGGGTGGCAGCGCGCACTGGGGAGTGGGTGGCCATGCGGCGGCCTCCGGTGGCTTGGGCGGCGCTGGGTGGCGCCGTCTACGCTGCGCCCCTCTCTGGCGGCCGCAAAGCCGCCGTTGCCGTCGGTCACGGGGCGGCGCACCTCCTCCTGCTCGTCGCCGACCTCCGCAAGGTTCTAGGGGATCATGCAGCGCAGGAACAAGGGGGAGGGGACGGGGAGCAAGGCGACATCGGGGCACTGGCGAGATTGAGATCGAACACTGAAGAAAACGACAGTGGTTTGAGACACTGTTAACTGAACTTGACTGAACTTGATAGCAATAGTGTCCAGCAGGTTTTCGATGAAATGATTTGGCAAGCAGAAATTTTTTCCTGGAGCTGGGACTTGGTTAGGTGACCTCTCAATGCACCCCGAGGCTGTCTGATTTTTCTCAGATTTTTAGGAGAAGGATTTGAATGAATTTCATCAAATTTGACAAATCTGGTCCAAACTTGCAGCAAGTATAGTTTGAAAAATTTGAACTGAAGACCAGTGGATCTTCATGGATCTTGGTTGAGGGTTCAAAGGACTAGGAAGGGAAATTGGTTTGGGGGCAAAACTCAAAACAGAAATGGTAGCTCCTTTGTAAATCTCCAAGGGCTAGAATAGAAGACAGAAATTGTTTTGATAAGATTTAAATGGAAAATAATCATATGGGGAGGTTCAACTTGCTGGATTTGATGCAAATCATGATCCAAAGATGAGGGAAGGTTTAGGAGAGTGGATTTGCACTAAGGTCATGGCAAGAGAGAATTGTTGAAAGTGGTAAAGGATTATTCCAAAAGCTATAGAGTATTTTCAAAGGAATTTCCAAAAGGCATTTTTCCCAAGTGAAAAGCATTTTTGGTTTGAGTCCAAACAAACGAGAGAACCTCCAAGACCAACATCAAATCTTGGGTGAATCCAAATAAACTCCTTGCCAAAAAATATATTTTGAAAGGGAGGGTTCTTTTGAAGCAAATTTTAAAACACCTCCCTCAAGTCAAATAAATTTTTTGAAAAGGCCAAATAAAATTTTGGGTGTCACAACACCTACCCCCTTAGGAATAATCTCGTCCTCGAGATTTCAGCTGATCCTCGAATAGATATGGATATTCTGCCTGAAGAAAATCTTCCCTTTCCCATGTAGCTTGATCCTGAGTGTGGTTGCTCCACTGTACTCTGAAAATTTTTGTCGTTTTCTGACGGGTCCTCCGTTCAGACACTTCCAATATCTTTACTGGCCTTTCTCTGTAGGTGAGATTTGGTTGTACATCAATGCTCTCAATAGATACATGCTTCTCCGGGCTACTTACACATTTTCTCAATTGTGAGACGTGGAATACGTCATGGACGTCTGACAGCTCCTTGGGTAGGTCTAGTTGGTAGGCTACCGTGCCTCTTCATGCAATTATACAAAATGGCCCAATAAATCTCGGGGCTAGCTTCCCCTTAATTTTGAACCGTTGCAGGCCCCTCATAGGAGACACTCGTAGGTATACGGAATCACCGGGTTCAAAGCTGACCTCACGATGTTTTTGATCGTAGTAGCTCTTTTGTCGGCTCTGTGCTGTCTTGAGTCTGTCCCTGATTTTTTTAACTTTCTCCTCGGCCTCCTTGAGCATGTCTGGGCCGAAGATACGACTGTCACCTGTTTCTGACCAATTTAGTGGGGTACGACACCTCCGTCCATACAATGCTTAAAAGGGTGCCATTTGCAAGCTGGCTTGGTAACTGTTGTTGTAAGCAAATTCGGCATATGGCAAACTCTCTTCCCAACTGGATCCATAGGTGAGCACACAGGCTCTCAGCATATCCTCTAGGATTTGGTTTACACGTTCCATTTGTCCATCAGTCTGAGGGTGGTATGCTGTACTGAAAGCTAGTTGCGTGCCCAGAGCTTGTTGTAGGTGATCCCAAAATTTGGAGACAAATTGGGTGCCTCGGTCGGATATTATAGTCTTTGGGACTCCATGCAAACAAACTATACGAGAGAGATAAAGCTTGGCCATCCTTTGTGTGGAGTAGGTAGTCTTCACGGGAAGGAAATGAGGAACCTTGGTTAGTCGGTCTGTGATGACCCATATGGCGTCATTTCCGCGTTGTGATCGAGGTAATCCGACAATGAAGTCCATTCCTATTTCATCCCATTTCCACTCCGGTATCCTGTTTGGCTGGAGTAGCCCTGCTGGCTTTTGATGCTCGGCCTTGATGCGCTGACATGAATCGCAACAAGCGATAAATGTGGCTATATCTCTTTTCATACCGTGCCACCAAAATCTTTCCTGAATGTCCTTGTACATTTTGGTTCCTCCAGGGTGGATCGAGTATGGAGCGGTGTGGCTTTCGGTTAAGATTTGTTGCTTGAGTTCCTCAATGTTAGGTACGCAAAGTCTGTCTCCGTACCATAATATTCCTTCACTGTCTGTGACGAACTCAGAAGCCTTACCAAGGTTCATTTTCTTTCTTATTCCTTCGATGCTGGGATGTCCCTGTTGAGCCTTCTTAATTTGTTCTACTAGGGTGGGTTGTATCTCCAGATTTAATATGGTGCCCCCAGAGACTAACATCATGTTGAGCCTAGCGAACTCTTGCTGAAACTCAGGCCTCAAGTTTTTGGGACCGTCATTGTCCGGGCTGGGGTTTCGACTAAGGGCATCGGCCACTACATTTGCTTTCCCTGGATGGTAGTGAATACCGACATCATAGTCCTTGACCAATTCCAACCAGCGTCGTTGGCGTAAATTTAGCTCTGGCTGTGTGAAAATATATTTGAGGCTCTTATTGGCCGTATATATTTCACAGCGATTTCCCAACAGAAAGTGCCTCCACTCCTTGAGTGCATGTATGACTGCTGCTAGCTCCAAGTCATGTGTTGGGTAATTTTCCTCATGTTTTCGCAGCTGCCTGGAGGCATACGCGACAACTTTGCCATCCTGCATTAGTACACATCCGAGGCGTTTTCGGGACGCGTCACATTATACTTCAAAACTCTTGTGTATGTCTGGCACAGTTAAGACCGGTGCGGTTGTTAGTTTCTTCTTGAGTTCTTGGAAGCTTTTCTCGCATGCTTCCGTCCATACAAATTTCTTGTCTTTCTTGAGCAACTGTGTTATTGGTTTTGCCACAGTGGAGAATCCTTCAATAAATCTTCTGTAATATCCGGCCATTCCCAGGAAACTCCGCACATCTGTAACGTTGGTGGGTGGCTTCCAGTCAAGTATGGCTTTGACTTTTTCTGGGTCTACGGCCACGCCTTCTTGGTTTAATATGTGGCCTAGGAAACCAACTTGTCTTAGCCAAAATTCACACTTGCTAAATTTGGCATACAACTGATGTTTCCTCAATTCTCCCAAAACAATTCTGAGATGCTTAGCATGCTCTTCTGGTGTCCTTGAGTAAACCAGAATATCGTCAATGAACACCACAACAAATTTTCCATGAATTTCATGAACACTTTGTTCATGAGGTGGACGAAATATGCGGGGGCGTTCGTTAGACCAAAAGGCATCACTGTGAATTCATATAATCCGTATCTGGAGGTGAATGCTGTTTTAGGGATATCTTCTGTCCGTACTTTCAGTTGATGATATCCCGATCTCAAATCAATTTTTGAGAACACCTTGGCTTGTGCGAGCTGGTCAAACAAATCATTTATCCGTGGCATCGGATATTTGTTTTTGATGGTGACCATATTGAGAGCTCGATAGTCTATACACAGTTACACAGTCTCAGTGTCCCATCCTTTTTCTTGGCGAACCCCATGGTGAGGAGCTGGCTCGAATAAATCCTTTGTCCAATAATTCCTTTATCTGCTTCTTCAACTCCACCAATTCTGAGGGTGCCATTCTATAAGGTTTCTTATAGATGGGAGCGGTGCCAGGTGCTAGTTCGATGCTGAACTCTATCTCTCGGTCTGGTGGCATGCCTGGTAGTTCTTCAGGGACTACATCAGGGAACTCGCATACCACTGGAACCTAACTCAGTTCTGAAATGTCCACTTTGTTCAGCTTTGGTTGCCGTGACCGTGGCCTTTCTTGAGCTGTAACCTTTATTGTCTTGCCGTGATGGTGGGTGAGAATCACGGTCCGATTGAAACAGTCAATGAATCCTTTGTTGGTGGTTAACCAGTCCATCCCTAAAATGACATCCAGTCCTTTATTTTCCAACACGATGAGATTTGCTTGGAACTGTAGTCCTTCGAACTCAATGATTACTCCTTGGCAGTAACTCTGAGCGATTTTCTTATTTCCGGGGGACTTGATGATCATAGATTTTTCCAAGGGAAGTATCGGAAAACCATGTTGCAAAACAAAACTCTTCGAAACGAACGAATGGGAAGCTCCAGAATAAAAAAAAACCGTGGCAGGTACTGTGTTGACAGGGAACGTACTGAGCACGATGTATGGGGCATTCTGCGCTTCTTCCCTGGTCACATGGTTCAGGTGACCCTTCCTGTGGTTGTTGTTGGGATTGAAATTGTTGCGCTTGGGGGCTGGATTATTCCCACCATTGTTTGGCTTGGGGGCCGAGTTCCTCGGCTTTGGGCATTGTTTAGCATAGTGTCCTTCTTCACCACAAGCATAGCAGGTGACCCCTGGATGGTACGTGAACTTCTTGTCCCTGGCATGAAACTGCCTGACGGGCCTTAGATCAGTAGTCGTGGATTTCCTTGCTCTTGTCCTTGGGACCTCAGTCTTGCTTCGGTTGTTGCGAGCGAGGGTCATCTTGTCCCTTTTCCGCTTACGGATATCTTCCAGGCTGCGGCGCTCATTCTCCAAGGTGATGGCCTTGTCAACCAGAGTTTTAAAATCCGGGAAAGTGTGTACCACCAGCTGGCATCTTAGGGCTGGTGTCAGACCGTCCAGGAATTTTTCCATCTTCTTGTTCTCAGTCATATGCTCGTCGTAGGCATAACGAGATAGCTGGGTAAACTGACCATTTTATCTTGTCACTGACATGCCTCTCTGCTTCAGGTCATCAAATTCTCTCTTCTTGATTTTTATGATGCTCCTGGGGACGTGTGCCCCACGGAAGCCTTCCTTGAACTCCTCCCAGGTGATGTTGTGTTCACTGGGGTGCATGTGTAGGAAGTTTTCCCACCATGCTGCAGCTGCTCCAGTAAGGTAGTGTGGTGCATAAAGCACCTTCTCATGATCTGAACACTGAGCAATAATCAGCTTCCTTTCGATGTCGCGAAGCCAATCGTCGGCTTCTAGCGGCCTATCGGTGCGAGCAAACGTTGAAGGGCGAGTTTTCTGTAACTCAGATAACTTGGAATGAGGCTGATAGGGTTCACGGTGGTTTCCCATATTGATGACGTGATTCATCATCTCTTGGTGCTGTTGCTGGCTTTGTTCGAAGAGACGGCATACTTGTGACAGGGCTGCTTCGCTGTCCTATTGACTGGACTGACCCTGAGTGAAATTATTGCTAGTCTGTGTCCCATAAACTTCTTCTGGCTGATTGGGCATGGAGCGAGTCCACGGACGAGACATTTTTCCAGTCTGGGGGTATTATTTTGCAAAACTCATGAGAAGAACTGTGTGTTACAAGGAAAATCTTGTGAAGGCAAAACTTAAAAGACCTCAAGATTTTTCAAGAAATCATAAACGATTTTGCATGGAGACGAATGGCTTAACCCAAATCTTACACGCGAAAAGCAAACACACGATACAGCACGCAGGATGTGTGTACACAATCCTGACATGTTATTTAGACTAGCGTACTCCTCCGGAAAGCAGCAAACACACTAATACAAACTAGCATACCGACAAAACACATCATACAAGCAGACATAACGCGCGGCTACTCGGCGCTCTCAGTCGGAGATGGTGACGATGTCCTTCTCCTTGCCGAGGGCAAGACTCAGCGGTGCAGGGGATTCAACCTCCACCTCCTCTCTAGCAGGCTCCTGGCGCGTAGCACTGCGCTGCGGTGACGGTGCGGGGGCGACAGGCGGCAGAGCGGGTGCGGCAGGCGGTGCAGCTCTGACTGGAGTAGGAGCGATGACTCGGTCGAACTCCTCAGTGGTAGGCAAACGGTGAGCAGTAGCCAAAACGGCCGGTGCATAAGAGGCTGAAGACGAGACGAATGTCAGAGGCGGTGCTGGGAGGAGAAGCTCCTTCCTGCTGGCAGGACCGCCCCGGACTAAGTCCATGCGGGCAGCCATAAGATCGTCCACGAGGTTGTCGAAAGACTCCTCCAGAGCCTTGAGATACTCCACAACCATCTTGATGGCTTCATCTCGTTCTCCCCGATGGCAGGAGAATGCATAGTGGCAAGTATATGGCACATGGCATGGGAGGTAGCGGTAGCGACGAGTCTTCATCATAGGAAGGATGTCCCGAAGACGAGCTATCGCCTCACGGGCAGCCATCTGCATGGCATGCCTCTCTGTAGGCATGTCCCTTCCCACAAAACGGAAGTGGCGAGATGCAGAACGTCCTCCCTTGAATTGCACCACGGCTTGGTGCATAGACATGTCGTCGCTGAGCTTGTGCTGATAAAGCGTGAACTCCGGACGAGTCGCTGGCCCGATCGCGAGCTTGGTGATGGAGACGAGGAGTTTGACAAACCCCTCGGGCACGTTCGTGAACACTCGAGTCTCACAGTTCCTGCCAACCATCTACAAAAGTAGGCAAAAATTCTGAGTAGTCATGTCATAAATTTATGATGACCAACAGAAAATAGCTACAATTGCAAAATTCTGAAAAAGCACAAAAGATGCTAATAACCGATTAGCGATCGCACCTAGTGGCTTCCTACAGTCAGCCTGGCTCTGATACCAAGCTTGTCACGACCGGTTTTTCAATAAAAATATTTATTGAGAGACCAATCCCTTTTACGGACCAGTAGAGAAGAATTCCTTCTCACTGGTAGACATTATCTTGGTCACAGAAGAAAAATACCAGGAGTACTGAATATAATACAAGGTTGAGCGGGGACGGCTCAACAATTTATTACATGCACGCCGAATAGACATAACGGCGGATAGGGTGGCATAACTACTAACTCACGATAACAACGGTGGAGGAAATATCACCGCGGAACGGGTGACATGACTCCTGCAAACTACAGCTCTTCGAGCGTCGGGGTGAAGCTTGAGGAAGTTTATTGCGGGTGGCGGAAGCGTCTGTAATACAAGTGACCAATATCCAGGATCGCACAGGACTGACTGGGACTCCTCTAGGCGTCGGACTCACTATCAAATTCTTCATCCAAGAGATCGCCTTCATCAACAGCTGGCCAAATCAACAAGCCAGGTGAGTACTATGAAAGTACTCGCAAGACAGTTCGGACATAAGATATAACAAATGTAAACATGAAGCATAAGAACGGAATAACAAGTGCGTTCAGACATAGAGACAATAATGCATGGGAAAATAACAGAGAAGTCGGGCGGTAGTCCTCCCGAAATCCCAAAATAAAATACTGGGTGCTAAACGAGGGTCTGAATGACTCCTCGAGAGGAAACTGCAAGAATAATAATGCCGCAGTCGGGCGTCAGGGCGACACCACATAAAGGGCTTATAATAGAAAATAAAGGCAGTGCGTGCCACAGTCGGACGTTTGAGCGACATCACATAAAGGGCTTATATTGAAAGTAAGAGACAAACATGCCACAGTCGGACGTCTGAGCGACGTCACATAAAGGGCTTATATCGAAAGTAAGAGACAAACATGCCACAGTCGGACGTCTGAGCGATGTCACATAAAGGGCTTATATTGAAAGTAAGAGACAAACATGCCACAGTCGGACGTCTGAGCGACATCACATAAAGGGCTTATATTGAAAGCTTAGTAGTTCATGAATTATAAATCATATCAAGAGAATAAGCAGACATGAGGTAAACAACAGGGTTAGTCCATCCACAGGAATAACGTTCAGCCAAGTCTACTACTCAAGCTAGCTTACCGGAACGAAGAATATACCACGAGGTTACGACATAGATATGGGTACGCTGATCACGATACTTGACCTTGGATACGATGACTCGGAAGGATTTGACTCTGCAGAGTTTGTACTTTAACCACAGCCAACGGATTTCTGTAGTCACGGGGACTAGTTCCGTTTACGGTGTTTTGGAAGAAACACATCTAACCAGTACACACCCATTCAACATTTCCGAAGCCAGGAATCACCCTCGGCAACGTTCAAGAAAAACCTTGAGACGGGGAGGCTACAACCTCGCGTAGCATGGGATCAAATTTCTATACGCGCGCTCTAAGGGGTGCTCCCCTCTCGGTCCCAACCGGAAACACCCATGCCCCCTGACCGGATGACTGGCTTTAATCCAGGGCCATGGAACCATCATCCTGGCCCCTCTGTTTGGTGTGTACATGGAAAGAGGTTACCAACTTACTAAACCGCATTCTGGCAGAAAACCAGTGGTAGCACGGAAGGGGGAAGAACGATAACGTGACTCCGTCCACGTTAACGTCGGAATTTGTCGGATGACAAAAGGCTGGTATGCTACAACAGTACCACCTTGCTGCCCTTCATGTCACCACATGATTAGGCCATCTCTCACCAGAGATCATCGCAACTTTGGAACATGCGGGTAGTTGCCTCACAAGCAACGAGGTACTCACCGACACTCATATGCCACGCACAAACTCTCACGCAAACATGCAAAACACCTATCATATCAAAGGTTCAAACATGCTTGCCTGGTTCAGAGAAGTCGGAGTCTAGCTCGGCGAAGTTCGCGGCTCCGTCACCTCTTCCGGAACCTACGGTATAGCGAAGAAGCATACTAACGTGAAAACCAACACGTGCATAAAAGTTGTTCCAAAAATTTTCCAAATAAATCCCATAAAAACTAGACAAAATTATAAGATTGTCAGAAAAAGAATCACTCAAAAATCACTTTTTATTAAAAAGTTATAAGGGTTTCTGTCCAGGGACTCATCTGTAATGAAACAGAAAAGTTCCAGGGGCTTAACTAAGAAAACAGAAACGCTGGGGAAAGAAACGCGCCAGCTCAAAGGTAAAACGTATTTGCCCGAAGGCGCCAATAGAAAATGTTTCGAGGGAGAAGAGAATAGAGGCTGACAGGGGGGTCCACATGTCAGGTTTAAAAAGTTCGCCGGCGCCCGAAGACTGCGGTGGTCGCCGGCGTTGAACCACGGCGAGACAGGGAGATCGGAGTGTACCAAGAGCTTTAGCGTGTCCTTCCGCGTCGGTGGGTGGTGGACTCGACCGACGGAGAGCACCACGTCGACGGCGACACTTTCTCCGGCGGACGGCGGCTCGGGTGATGGTGGAGAACTCCGGTGGGTGCTGCAAACTCCGAATTGAAGCGCGGGTCAGTAGAGTGGATGCATAGGGAAGCTACTGGCAAGAGTTGAAGGGTGGAGGTCCACGCACGGGAGCGAATCGAGCTGGATCCTGTGGCGGGTCGCGGCGGCCGGAGTCGGGGAAGAAAGCTCCCTCGGGGCTCATCCAGTGGCTTGGTGTGGTCTAGGTGGAGTGTAGAGGTGGTGTGGGTTCGAGTTGAAGCTCGGGGCCTCTATTTATAGGCGGATCGAGGGGGCGGCCATGAACGGGATCGCTCCAGCGAGCAATTATGGCGAGGCAATGTCTTGGCAGGGAGCTTATGTGGCCAGGCAGCATCAGTGAGATGTACTGGTGTCGTTCCCCCGCTAATCCCGGTTGGTCTTGGCGTAATGGCGCCGGTCCACGGTGGGGTGGCCGCACGGGCACAACGGCGGCAGAGAGCGCGCTCCGCGCCCAGCGGTTCACGACGAGGGTGGCAGCGCGCACTGGGGAGTGGGTGGCCACGCGGCGGCCTCCGGTGGCTTGGGCGGCGCTGGGTGGCACCGTCTACGCTGCCCCCCTCTCTGGCGGCCGCAAAGCCGCCGTTGCTGTCGGTCACGGGGCGGCGCACCTACTCCTGCTCGTCGCCGACGTCCGCAAGGTTCCAGGGGATCGTGCGGCGCAGGAACAAGGGGGAGGGGACGGGGAGCAAGGCGACATCGGGACACTGGCGAGATTGAGATCGAACACTGAAGAAAACGATAGTGGTTTGAGACACTGTTAAGTGAACTTGACTGAACTTGATAGCAATAGTGTCCAGCAGGTGTTCGATGAAATGATTTGGCAAGCAGAAAATTTTTCCTGGAGCTGGGACTTGGTGAGGTGACCTCTCAATGCACCCAGAGGCTGTCTGATTTTTCTCAGATTTTTAGGAGAAGGATTTGAATGAATTTCATCAAATTTGACAAATCTGGTCCAAACTTGCAGCAAGTATAGTTTGAAAAATTTGAACTGAAGACCAGTGGATCTTCATGGATCTTGGTTGAGGGTTCAAAGGACTAGGAAGGGAAATTGGTTTGGGGGTAAAACTCAAAACAGAAATGGTAGCTCCTTTGTAAATCTCCAAGGGCTAGAATAGAAGACAGAAATTGTTTTGATAAGATTTAAATGGAAAATAATCATATGGGGAGGTTCAACTTGCTGGATTTGATGCAAATCATGATCCAAAGATGAGGGAAGGTTTAGGAGAGTGGATTTGCACTAAGGTCATGGCAAGAGAGAATTGTTGAAAGTGGTAAAGGATTATTCCAAAAGCTATAGAGTATTTTCAAAGGAATTTCCAAAAGGCATTTTTCCCAAGTGAAAAGCATTTTTGGTTTGAGTCCAAACAAAAGAGAGAACCTCCAAGACCAACATCAAATCTTGGGTGAATCCAAATAAACTCCTTGCCAAAAAATATATTTTGAAAGGGAGGGTTCTTTTGAAGCAAATTTTAAAACACCTCCCTCAAGTCAAATTTTTTTTTGCAAAAGGCCAAATAAAATTTTGGGTGTCACACTGGCGCTAGAAGAAGAAGATGATGTCGGCCCGCCTTGCTTTGGCCCCCGCATCCGCGACGAGCCCTTCCCAAAGGGTTCTCACTCCCAAGAGATACACCAAAATACAACGGCTCCGTGAAGCCGGAAGATTGGCTGATCGACTACTCTACCGCAGTCAGCATAGCAAACGGCAACAGGCGCGTTGCCGTGAAGTATGCCCCTCTCATGCTTCAAGGCACGGCACGCACCTGGCTAAACAGCCTCAAGCCCTACAGCGTCAACAGCTGGCTGGACTTCACGCAAGTCTTCATCCGCAACTTCACCAGCACATACAAGCGGCCTCCCAAGCCCCGCCAGCACTCCTTATGCGTCCAAGGGCCCAGCGAATCGACTCGCGACTACCTCACGCGTTGGGCCGAGCTCGGCAACTCCTGCGAGGGGCTGCACGAGGTTCAAGCCATAGAGTACTTCACCGCCGGGTGCCGAGAGGGCACCCTCCTCAAGCACCGACTCCTCTACGACGAGCCGACCACCCTCGACGAGCTGCTGATCGTAGCAGACAAGTACGCCACGGCCGACTCCTCAATGAAGACTGAGCTCCAAGTGGACGCCTCTGGAAAGGTGCTTGCTCCGGCTCCCAAGACGCCGGCTGGTGACTCCAACTGACGCCCCTACTAGAACGACCACAAGCGCAAGGCCCCTATGCCGCCTTCCACCAGTCGGCAAGTAGCCACTGTCGAAGACGAACAGCCCGAAGAGCGGCCCGCGCCCAAGAAGAAGGGCGGCAGGCCAGCTTGGCAACCGGCCTTCTCCTACGAGCAAACTCTTGATGCCCCCTGCAAGTTCCACAGCGGCGCGAAGCCGTCCAACCACACGACCTGGAAGTGCCATTGGCTCACGCGGATCTCCAAGGGCGAGGGGCTGCTGCCGCCTCCACCTCCTGGCCCGCCGGCTCCAGCCCCTCAGCAGCCGGCTATTCGACCAGCAGTCGGAGCCATTCAAGATGAGTTCCCAGATGAGCACACCGCCTACGTCGTCTTCACGAGCCAAATTGAAGACAAGCGCAATCGGCGCCGACAGCACCAAGAAGTCAACGCGGTCGCCTCCAGCAACCCCGAGTTCATGCATTGGTCTGAGAAGCCTATCAGCTGGAGCCGGGCCGATCACCCAGAGGTGATGCCGTCTCCCGGCTCTTATGCATTAGTGTTGGACGCCACCCTCGTGACAGAAAGGCGAGCTGCCCGTTTCTCCCATGTGCTGATCGATGGTGGAAGCAGCATCAACATACTGTACCGCGACACCATGGAGAAGTTGAACATCAAGGCGAAGCAACTCATGCCAAGCCGGACTGTGTTCCATGGCATCGTACCCGGCTTGTGCTGTTCCCCAATCAGCAAGATCAAGATGGATGTTCTCTTCGGAGACAAGGATCACTTTCGCCGAGAAGCGATTTGGTTTGAAGTAGTGGATCTACAGAGCCCTTACCACGCCTTGCTTGGCCGACCTGCCCTGGCCAAGTTCATGGCTGTGCCCCACTACGCCTACCTCAAGATGAAGATGCCGAGTTCAAAAGGGATAATCACCATAGCCGGAGACTACAAGAAGTCCACTGAGTGCGCTGCGGCCAGCAGCCGACTGGCCGAGTCCCACGTGATTGCTGAAGAGAAGAAGATGCTGGACCGAGTCGTGGCCATGGCCGGCAAGCAGCTGGCCCTGTCCCCCAACCCCAAGGAATATGATGCTCAGGGCTCCTTCCAGCCGACCAAGGAAACAAAGAAGATACCTCTGGACCCGGAGAACCCGGAGAGGTTTGCTGTCATTGGTGCAAACCTGGACAGCAAATAGGAAGGCCAGCTCGTCAACTTCCTCCATGAGAATCGGGACATCTTTGCATGGTCCCCAAAGGACATGCCGGGTGTTCCGAAGGATTTTGCCGAGCACAAGCTACACGTCCGAGCGGACGCAAAACCAGTCAAGCAGCCTCTCCGTCGACTATCAGAGGAGAAGAGAAGGATCGTAGGAGAAGAGATAGCCCGGCTCCTGGCAGCCGGCTTCATTATGGAGGTGTTTCTTCTAGAGTGGCTTGCCAACCCGGTCTTGGTGTTGAATAAGAACAATAAATGGCATATGTGTATAGATTACACCAGCCTCAACAAAGCCTACCCCAAAGATCCGTTTGCCCTACCACGGATCGATCAAGTGATAGACTCCATAGCCGGATGCGAGCTGTTGAGTTTCTTGGATGCTTACTCAGGCTACCACCAGATCAAGTTGCACCCAGCCGACCGCCTGAAGACCGCCTTCATCACACCATTCGGAGCTTTCTGCTACCTGACTATGACATTTGGCTTGAGAAATGCCGGTGCCACTTTTCAGTGTTGCATGCAGAAATGCCTCCTCAAGCAACTCGGCAGAAATGCCCACGTCTATGTAGACGATATTGTGGTGAAGACGGAGAAAGCGCGACACCCTGCTGGAAGACCTCAGAGAAACATTTGGCAACTTGCGCCGATTTCAGATCAAGCTCAATCCTGAGAAATGCGTGTTCTGAGTACCAGCCGGACAGCTTCTAGGCTTTTTGGTCTCCGAACGCGGCATTGAGTGCAACCCAATGAAGATCAAGGCCATAGAGAGAATGGAGATTCCTACCAAGCTACGAGACGTTCAGAAGTTTACCGGGTGCCTGGCCTCCCTAAACCGCTTTATCAGCCGGCTAGGGGAGAAGGCTCTCCCCTTGTACCGACTCATGAAGAAGTCCACCCACTTCAAGTGGAACGACCAAGCAGACCAAGCTTTCCACGAGTTGAAGAAGATGCTAACCACACTGCCTTTCCTGGCAACACCGACTGAGAAAGAGCCCATGCTCCTTTACATTGCTGCGACTAGCCGAGTGGTCAGTACAGTCATCATGGTCCAACGCCTAGAAGAAGGCCGAGTTCAGTTAGTCTAGAGGCCGGTATATTATTTGAGCGAAGTACTGTCCACCTCGAAGCAAAACTACCCGCATTACCAGAAGATGTGCTATGGAGTGTACTTCGCCGCCAAGAAGCTGAAGCCCAACTTTCAAGAGCATCCCATCACGGTCGTATGCACTGCCCCGCTTGCCGAGATCATAGGCACCCGGGATGCATCCGGCCGGGTGGCTAAGTGGGCCATTGTGCTGGCTCCTTACACGATCTTCTACCAGCCCTGCAACGCCATCAAGTCCCAAGCATTGGCCGACTTCCTTGTCGACTGGGCCGAGACCCAGTACCTACCGCCGGCTCCCGACTCCACTCATTGGCGGATGCACTTAGACTGATCCAAGATGCGCACCGGCTTGGGAGCTGGCATCGTCCTCACCTCTCCCAAGGGCGACAAGCTCAGATACACATTGCAAATTCATTTTTCCGCCTCCAAGAATGTGGCCGAGTATGAGGCGCTCATACACGGGCTCCGGCTAGCCAAAGAACTCGGCATACGCTGGATCCTGTGTTATGGCGACTCGGATTTGGTGGTCCAGCGGTTATCTAGCGACTGGGACGCCAAGGACGCAAACATGGCGAGCTATCGATTCCTCGTCCAGCAAATCAGCGGATACTTTGAAGGGTGCGAGTTCCTCCACGTGCCACAGGCCAACAACGAGCAAGCAGATGCCCTGGCACGGATCGGCTCCACCCGACAAGCTATACCAACCGGCGTCTCTCTCCAACGCCTCCTCAAACCGTCTGTCAAGCCGTCTCCAGAATCGGACTCCATCTTCGTACCGCTTGCCCCTGATGCAGTCGGATCTGGCTTGGGGAACCCAGCAGGCGGCTCGGGGACTTCGACAAGCGGCTCGGGGACTACAACAGTCGGCCAGGGGACTGCAACGACACAACAGGCGGTGGCCGACTCCAACTCTTCACCACCCAACCCACCCACCCGGGTCACAGTAGCCGTACTGACAACAGAAGAAGTCACAGCTTCGTCATGGGCCCAGCCCATCCTCAACTTCCTTGTAAACAGAGAGCTGCCGACTGATGTGATCTCGGCAAGACTAGTTCAATGCCGAGCCGGAGCATACACAATAATAAACAGAGAACTTGTTAAGTGTAGCGTCACTGGAGTCTTCCAGCGCTGCGTCGAGCCAGAGAAGGGCATAGCAATCCTCAAGGACATCCACCAAGGCGAATGCAGCCACCACGCGGCCTCAAGATCACTTGTCGCCAAAGCTTTCCGCCATGGTTTCTTCTGGCCGACTGCTTTGGAAGACGGCAAGGAATTAGTCAAATGCTGCAAAGGATGCCAAGTCTTCAGCTCCAAGCAACACCTGCCGGCTTCTGCACTCAAGACCATCCCCCTCACCTGGCCCTTTGCTGTTTGGGGGCTGGACATGGTGGGCCCATTCAAGACAGCCCGCGGCGGCATGACACATCTGCTTGTCGCCGTGGACAAATTCACCAAGTAGATTGAAGCGAAGCCAATAAAGAAGCTGAACGGGCCGACTGTCGTGACATTCATCGCAGATATCACCACTCGGTATGGTATACCACACAGCATCATCACCGACAATGGCACGAATTTTGCCAAGGGAGCACTGGCACGTTTCTGCGCGTCACAGGGCATCCGACTGGACTTAGCGTCCGTTGCCCACCTGCAGTCAAACGGCCAGGTCGAGCGAGCAAACGGCCTCATCCTCTCCGGCATCAAGCCCCGACTGGTCGTACCACTGGAGCGTTCGGCCGGCTGCTGGCTCAATGAGCTGCCGACTGTCCTCTGTAGTCTGCGTACTACCCCGAACAAGTCAACCGGCTTCACTCCTTTCTTCCTTGTATATGGTGCCGAGGCTGTCATCCCAACTGACATCGAGTTCGACTCGCCTCGGTTCACCATGTACACAGAGGCGGAGGCTAAGGAAGCGCGAGAAGACGGTGTCGACCTGCTGGAAGAGGGCCGGCTGTTAGCACTAAGCCGGTCCGCCATCTACCAGCAGGAGTTGCGCCGCTACCACAACCGGAAGGTCAAGCCAAGATCCTTCCAATCTCTCCGGCTGATCCAGCGAACAGCCGGCCAGCACAAGCTCTCGGCCCCTTGGGAAGGCCCATTCATCATCAGCAAGGCCCTAGGCAACGACTCCTACTACCTGATCGACGCACAGAAGCCAAAGGCACGCAAGAGGGATGATTCCGGCAAGGAGTCGGAATGACCATGGAACGCCAATCTCCTGAGAAAATTTTACAGTTAAAAGCAGTATGTATCATGCTACCTCTTTGTATTAAGTACAAGACAACGGGCCCCCCGAGGCACACTCGGGGACTACCCTCTTTTATCTATGAATGACGAGTGTCATACCCATGAATGTACTATTACATTTGATTTTCTATCTGGCACCGGGTTCGACTAGTCCGCCCGGGGACTGGCCGCCTTGAGTTATATTAAAAAGTTCTACCTGAAGTCAGACAAGTAGTGTGCCGGCACCCGAGCCCTCTCTTATTGAAATTCGCAGCTCGAAGAACCAACTGTCTGACTGGCAAGAGCCAAAGGTAGGAAAGGATGCCCACACGAAAAATGGCTAAGGACTAACGAACCTATATAACACAAGCAGGCCTCCCACCACACCTACCGGCTGTCAGAATAGCCGGCTGGCTGGCTTCCCAGTCACTTCGCTACAATCCAAGAAAGCTAGAGTACTTGCCCTCCCAACCGGCCAAGCACTTCTCCAGCCACAGACTACAGAGCAGCTGTCCGGCTGGGAAGGCGGCAACCAAGGGAGGGCGGCAAAGGAAACATCCAAAGGATGAAAAGCAAGAACAATGGGAAGCCGAACACATGCATGATTATATTTACACAAAAGGCCTTCGAAAGGCCGGCACTTATCATAGTTTGAATACACCCCCAGTGGGTGGAACTGCGCAAATTTAACAAAATATTGTTCAATGAGTAATAAAACCGGAAAGTAAAGGGGGCGGATTAGGCTAAGGGCGCAACAGGCGAGCCGGGCTAGTCGGTGGAGACGGCAGCGCCGGATGGAGGAGTGGCCGGCTGGCGAGTCTCGGCTTGATCATCGCCGGCTATAGGCGGTGCACTCGCACGCGCCTTGTTGCTGAAGGCACGGTCAAGTTGAGGCTGGCCGGCTCCTCCACCATCTGGCACGGCGTCTTCACCATCCTCCTCCTCCTCCTCCTCACCCTCGTCGCTGGAGTCGACCTCCTCCACCGAGTCCTCGCCATCTGCTGGGTTCAGCCCGAACCACTCCTGCGGCTGAGCAACGCCGTTATCATCCACCCCAGGAGCAAAGGCGCTGGTGTCGGTGTAGTCGGCGATCGCCGAGGCACGCTGGATGATAGCCGGCCGCGCCGGCTCCAGCTCCGTGTCGGCCTCCTGCCGCCAGCTGGTCCAAGCTCAACTCAGGATACCAGGCTTTGACGAACTCCAGCGCCCGCTTGGCGCCTGACCGAGCTGCAGAAGCCTTCCAGGCCTCGAAGCGGCCGGCCGCTACTTCCAGCCAGTCGGCAGTCCGACCAGAGAGCGGCCAGCACTTGCGCCCCAACACGTTGAAGACGGCGGAGCATGCGGTGAGCCGGCTGGAGGCGGGCTTGAATCGCCAGGAGCTGTTCCTCAAGCGACCGGCGAGCGTTCGGCGCGATCTCAGCGCCAGCCTGCCTTTGCGCCTCGCGCTGGGCCTCGACGACCTGGTTGGTGGCAGTAGAGTAACCAAGGAAGTACTCTGCACCAGAAAGAAAGAAAGAGAAAGAAGAGGAAAATACAAAGTTAGAGAATGAACCAAACGGCAAGCGGCAAGCAAGTAACGATGAAGGAGGCGGCCTACCGCCAACCAAGACTTTGATTGCCGTAGCCGTTGATCAACGACTGCCTTGCCTTAGCCCAGCTCGCCGCCTCGGTCTCGTACTCAGCTTGGAGGGCGGCCTCGCTGTCCTGCACAGCCTTCAGGGCCGCCTTGTGACTCTCCTCCTGGTCGGCCAGCTTCTTGACCAGGCGGTCACGCTCCTGAACCAAGGCGTCAAACTCGGCTTCCTTGGCGCGAAGGGCGGTCTGGGTCCCACCCAGCTGCTCCCTCGGGCTGGCATTGGCCTCTGCAGATATGGCAAAGAAGAAAAAAGCAATAAGAAAGAAGTTGTCAGGAAAGATCCGACCCGACTGCTCTGCAGTCGGCCCGAATCTCGGGGACTACACCCAGTGGGTGCGCTGACGCGCCCCCACGTGAGATAAAAGATGAAGCACTTACTCCGGCTCTCAGTTAGATCAACAGTCTTCTGGGTCAGCTCCCGAGCCTGGGAGTTGAAGGCAGCCGCACGGAGGTTGTGGTAGTCCTGCAAGTCGGACAGAGAAGCGAATGAGAACAAGATAGCAAACAAAGGCTACCGAGAAGTTCCAAGCCGCCTGCTCAGTAGCCGACTAGGAACTCGGGGACTACACCCAGTGGGTCCGCTGACGCGCCCCCACGGAAGAAACCATGATCAAGAAGCAAAAAACGGGAAGACTCACCTGAATGGCCGCCCGTGCCGCGAGGAACTCGTCATTATACTGCCTCAGCACTGCGGCCTGGGACTAAAGCCGGTTCCGGACTTCTTGCGCCGCCACATTCACCACGGCCGTCCCACCACCCGGCGTCCACCCCGAGCTGGTGCTGGCCGTCTACACGTCCTGTGCCGACGAGCTGGAGCCCGCGGCCTTCTGCGGGTCCAGAGCCGAAGTTGCCTTCCCCGCGCGCTGGCGCGATGGCGACCGGACCACCAGGTCTGTCCTCACAGCCGGCTTGCCTCAAGCCGATTGCGCAGGCGGCGCGTTAGGCCGGCTGCCTTGAGCCGCCCCAGTCGGCGATGGCGGTGCCGCCTCCCTCTCCTAGACGACGACGTCGTCCTCCTCCCTCTCCATCCCCGGCAGGTCGCCACCGGCTTCCTCTGGCGGGGGCTCCGGGATCTCGGGCGCCACGGCGCGCAGGGGGGTGACAAGCAAGGCCCCGGCCCAGGGGCTGCTCAGCTCGACCCGGCCACCATCGTCCCGGACCCGGCCGTCGCCATCCCCGATCCGGGGGCTGCTCAACCCGGCTCGGGGGCTGCCGACTCGGAACCCACCCTGGTGGCCGTCTTCGCCGTGGTTACGGCTGCATCTTGGGCCCTCCCAATATCAGAATTTTTGGAGAACGGGGTTCTCCCCATGGACGAGACCGAAGCTCGGCAAGTGCAGCGCCGGGCGTCTACCTACAGCATCATCAACAACGAGCTCATCAAGCGCAGCTCCACCAGCGTGTTCCAGCGCTGCATTGAGCAGGAATGGGGCATCGACATCCTCCTCAACATACATCAGGGCGAGTGTGGGCACCACGCCGCATCATGATCCCTGGTGGCCAAGGCGTTCCGCCACAGTTTCTACTGGCCCACGGCCCTCCAAGATGCCGAGTCGCTCGTCCTCAAGTGTGAGGGATGCCAGCGCTTCAGCAAACGCAGCCACCAGCCGGCGTCAGCACTCCGCACCATACCGATCGCCTGGCCCTTCGTGGTCTGGGGACTCGACATGGTGGGACCCTTCAAAACTGCTCGAGGCGGCATGACGCACTTGCTGGTGACAGTGGACAAATTCACCAAGTGGATCGAGGCAAGACCAATCAAGAAACTGGACGGGCCAACAGCCGTCCGGTTCATCAAAGACATAGCGGTGCGCTACGGCATGCCGAACAACATCATCACCGACAATGGCACCAACTTCGCCAAGGGCGCGCTCGAGCAATACTGCTCCGTCTCCGGCATCCACCTTGACCTGGCCTCCGTTGCGCATCCGCAGTCCAACGGGCAGGTTGAGCGGGCCAATGGACTCATCCTGTCTGGCGTCAAGCCGCGACTCGCTGAGCCACTCATCCGCTCACCCGGCAACTGGCTTGACGAGTTGCCAGCAGTTCTCTGGAGTCTACGCACCACGCCGAATCGGTCGACCGGGTTCACCCCGTTCTTCCTCGTCTACGAAGCCGAAGCCGTCATCCCGACCGACGTCGAGTTCGACTCGCCGCGTGTCGTGATGTACACCGAAGCCGAAGCCAGAGAAGCCCGCGAAGATGGTGTCGACCTGCTCGAAGAAGCACGCCTCCTGGCGCTCAGTCGCTTGGCCATTTACCAGCAAGGCCTGAGGCACTACCACGACAAGAAGATCAAGCCCCTCACGTTCCGCGAGGGCGACCTCGTCCTCCGACTCGTCCAAGAGCAGGCAGGCCAGCACAAGCTGTCCCCTCCATGGGAGGGCCCATTCATCATGAGCAGGGCCTTGCGCGACCGCAACGCCTACTACCTCATCGACGCACGCAAGTCAAGGAAGCGCAAGAAGGACACCGCAGGTAAAGAAACGACCCGGCCGTGGAACGCGGAACTCCTGCGCCCATTTTACAGTTAGCCGCACGAGCATATGTATCATCGCCTTTTGTGAACGCATGAAACTATGGGGTCCCCGAACGAGACTCGGGGGCTGCATTTGTCGACCAATTTATTGTATCCCTATTTTCTTGCATCACTATACCACTGAACCCGGCCACCGGTCCGACTCTCTCGACCCGGGGGCTCGGGGGCTGGCCGGCTCGGTCGCCACCCCGCCGCCTTACTTGGTGATTCCTGATAAAGTTAGGATGCCGCGGTCCCCCACTTCGCCCTAAAGCCACATATCCAGCTTTGGCTGTCGGCTGGCAAGCACAACGGGCCAAAGCTCCTTTACGCTTCATACACTAAATCAAAGGCTGCCGGTTCGATCAACCCGGCCCACCATTCATCAAATGAACAGCCGCACGACTGGCTGCTCGCCAACCGGCTTCGCCAGATTGCCGCGAGCCGGGCCAGTGGTTGTTTCGCTCGCGCTCAACATTTCGAGGGACCCAAGTCCTGCGCGCTTCTCTCAAAGAACCGAACTCCTTGTCACGGACCGGAGCCTCGGCCGTCTGACTCGCGGGGGGGGGGGGGGGGAGGTTTGAGAAAGGAAAAGCGCATGAAATCGGTCCAAAAAACGGAAGGCAAAAAGCAAAAGCACCCACGACATCTACACAAGTATTTAAGAAAAGCCCCACGGCCCGAGTTCATTACACCCTAAAACCCCCATTGGGTGGGTGGACCTGCTATTTAACAGATTTTACACAAAGTGTCTCAGGCATCTCCAGCGCTGCGTCGTGACATCGACGGCTCTCCCTGGTGGCCTCCGGGTCCAGCGAGGTGCCGGTGTCCTCCACAGCACCCGCGTCACGGTAGACGCCCGTCTCCTTCGAGCTCCCCTCCGGATCGTGGAGGAGCAAGCCGCAGTCGTCGCCGTCCACGGCCCTGCCGTCTTCCGTCCGCTCCGGATGGAACTCATCGTGGAAGGCGAACTCGGCGACGTAGCTGGCCCGGGAGGCGATCCGGCCGGCTTGCTCCTGCAAGAGCTGCTCCGAACCGGCCCGCTGACCCATCAACGCGTCCAGCTGCAGGTCCGGATGCCAGGACAGCGCGAACCGGAGCGCCATCTCAGCACCGGCACGAGCGGCGGAGATGCGCCACTCGCCAAGCTGGTCCGGCCCCATCTCCAACAAACGCGCCAGGCGCGAGAAGCTGCTCAGTTGGAGGGAGTCCGGCCATAGGGCCGCCGTCATTGCGGTGCCGGCCTGGGACAGCCGACCCAACTGCGTTCCCAGGACCTGCAGGTGGGCCTCAGCGGCGGCGATAATCTCCGGCAAGGTCCAGGCCACCCGCGGATCCGTCCCGGACCCGACGACGCTGGGCGGGTCGCGCTGATAGCGGACGGCTTCCTCAGCCAGCCGCTGCGTCTCTGGGAAGGCCCCTGCCACAAAGGAACAAGAGAGTTAGAAGAAGAACAACAAGGACGAAAGGCCGGATCCCGACCCGGAAAACGACAAGAAAAAGCACTTACTGGAGAAGGACTCTTCCAGGTGCTGCGCCTCAAGCAACATACCACGCCGCTCCAGCTCGATGGCGCGGTCACGCTCCTCGAGCGCCTTCTCCACATCGGCCGCCTTGGCAAGGGCCGCCTTCAGCTCGGCGTCCTTGTCTTCGGCAGCCTTCTCGGCCGCCTCGCGGCGACGGGCCTCGTCCTGACGGGCCCCCTCAGCCGTGGTGACCTGCCCCCGTAGGCGATCCACCTCGGCCTGGAGCCGGCCCTTGTCGTCAGCCAGTTGGCTGCGCTGCTGGTCTGCCTCCACCAGGGCATGCTGCGCCTCTGCCACCTTGGCGGCTTCCGCCTTAAGGAGCTCCACCTCGACCTCGAGGCGGCTCTTCTGACCCGCCAGCTGCTCATGCAGCCGGTTGGCCTCGTCGAGAGACCGCCGAGCCGCGGCCGCCTCCGTCCTCGCCTGCGCCGCCTCGACGCCAAGACGGCCGGTGTCGGCAACGAGCCGGTCGTAGTGATGACGGCCCAGAGCAGACGAGTCCGCCAGGACAGCACCTCGGCTGCGAAAAAGAAGGACTCAACAGAAGAAAAAAGCAAGACTTAAGATTTGGCCCAACTGTTACACAGTTGGCCCGAATCTCGGGGGCTACACCCAGTGGGTGCGCTAGCGCGCCCCCACTAGAAAAGAGCACAAGAATACCTGTGGCGAGGCGGAGCTCCTCCTCCTTGGTGGCAAGGTGCTCCATGAGCTCCCGGTGCTTGCCTAGGAGACGATTGTAGGCGGCGACCCGGATGCCGTCGAGATGCTGAAGAAAGCAGAAATCAGAACAAGGCCAACACTCTAAAGATTCGACACAACTACTACGTAGTTGGCCCGAACCCCGGGGGCTACACCCAGTGGGTGCGCTGGTGTGCCCCCACAAAGAAGAGATTACAAGAAGACTTACCAGAATGGCGCACTCCAGGTCGCGCGTCCGCTCCACCTCGGCCTGGGTGAAGGGCTCGAGCCGTTCCGTCCGGCCTCGCAGGCAGCGGCTGACCGCGTCCAGCGCCGCCTCCTCCTGGGTCTGAGGCCCGAAGACAACGGCGCCCCCGCTTCGCGCCGGCTGCGGCACGG
The DNA here is from genome assembly GCF_002575655.3 of Aegilops tauschii subsp. strangulata. NCBI lineage: Eukaryota > Viridiplantae > Streptophyta > Magnoliopsida > Poales > Poaceae > Aegilops > Aegilops tauschii. The sequence goes on from NC_053036.3 coordinate 582,099,147, forward strand.
CAGCTCGACGCCCTCCCTGCCGGGGCACCAAGGCGTACTCCCTGCTGGCCGCTCATGACGCGGCTAGCACCTCCTCCGACGCCCCTCCCTGCGCCGACGACGACCCGGACGCCGGGACGCCCTGCGTCGCCGTCTCCGGCCCTGCCGCCGGGCTGGCCTCCGGCCCCGCCGCCCGCGGTGCCTCCTCCAAAACCGGCGGCGCCTCCGACACTGCCGCCCGCAGCGTCTCTTCCAAAACGATGCCGCCTCCACCACCATCAGTCCCAGCTCGCTCGACCACGTCGGCCCGCGGCGGGGTGTCATCCGCCACCTCCACGACCTCCCGATCGGGGATCACCGCCTCAGCCTGGCCTCCACGGCCGCGCTCCCTCACCGCCACCACCATGCCCTCCGGCATCCCGCGCCAGGCCGGCTCCGCATCGGGTCACGCCCATGCCGTCGCCGCATCGGTCCAAGCACAGACCAACGCCGCCTCCAGCTCCGCCTCGGCCCGGTTCCTGTCCCGCCAGGCCAAGGCTTTGGCGTCGTTCGGATCCAGGGCGAGGTCCGAGTCGGCCCGTCCCTCCACCTCGGCCTAGTCGGCGAGGTCAGACCGGCTCCTTCGGCCCCTTCGGCGGTCGCGGCCCCTTCGGCGGTCGCGGCTTCTGCCGCCGCCCTTGCCAGCGTGATCGGCGACCTGGAGAAGAAGACAGAATGAGCAGAAAAGAAACAAGACTAGCTCAAGAAAAAAATTTGAGCGCAAACAGAGATGAAGCTTACCCCGCCAAGACCGGGACCGGGGTTGGCCTCCCGTGCCCGCCGCCGCGCTTCCTCTTGGCCGGCCTCCCGGCCCCGGCTGGGTCCGCCGTGCGCTTCGGGGCCCAAGGGATTGCCCCAAGATTCGGCGGACTTCTCGGTCCCCGCCACGGCCGAGATGCCGCGATCCGGTTTCCGAGAAAACTGACACACAGTAGGTGTTGCCGGACCCGGCGCTCGCAGAATCCACCTTGCTTAAGGGGGAAACTGCGAAGGCCCACTCATCCGAAGAGGGCAGACCTTCACAGCTTCGGGGACTACTGTCGGGGGGATGGACACCGGGCAGGCAACGGAACTCGGATCCTCTTCAAAAATCAACGGGGCTGGCACTGCCCCTCAATACCGGCACGCGCTTGGCCGGGTCGCTCGACCCGGCCAAGCCCCGCAAGCCGGCCAGACTAGCCGACCCGCCAAGACACGTCGACTCGGCCTCAACAACTAGCGCAAGACAGCCGAACCTAGCACGGCCAAAGCCTCCTCAACAAGCCAGCGCCACCCATGCGTGCTACACAATCCAGCCACGGGTCAACTCCCGTCCCATCCAGGCCGTATGATGCGGACGAGACTTCAATCAACGATGACCGAGGCAACAGTGCCCCGCCCATGCCTCTGGTCAGCAGGAACGTGGCAACAGTGCCCCTCACCTACCCGCTGACCAGGGCCGGCCTGGCTACGGTGCCCCCGCCCTCACCGCTGACGACAGCAAGCGGCAACCTGATGGAGAGCACTGTACGCGACTCAACTCGGCCACGCCCTGACGATCGACAAGACGGCACACAGTCCCCCTAGGCTTGCGGGGCCCACACCTAGGGGAACACGACGAACCACAAGCCCTCAGGGGGACCCAGCCCGGGTCCCCGAACACCGACAATACGGACCCACCGACTTATAACATTACCATTGTACCCCCGGGGGGTTGGACTATAAAACCCCCCGGGAGCCCACGATCATTCGACGGGTGAGCGGGAGGACTAGCCACAAAACAGCAACACCGGAGAGAAGGAGCAGCCCAAGCCTTGGCCAGCTTCCTTCCTCCTCCATACAGCTCCAGGAGCAACATTGTACTATCGATCATCCAACTACACTCGGCAGGACTAGGGGTATTATCTCTCCGGAGATCCCCGAACCTGGGTATGTCCGGCGTCCCGCGCCCGCTCATGCCAACCTCGCCTCTAGAGTCCACCAGCACCCTCGAGCCTCCTCCTCTCTTTAGCCATCCCTTGGCATCTGCCGTGCGCCCACCACGACATAATTGCACCTATAACCAGTGCGCAAACTGCATATCAATATATCTATCCTGCAAAAGTATGCCAACAGTTTCAAACAACATATTAGAAAAGTATGTATGCTACGTTGTCATGATATGGGGACTTTCTGGTAGATGGCCTCGACGTTTCCTCAAGCCATGAAAATGCAGTATAACTTGCTTGTCATCAATGCCTGCAAATCTCTATGTCTCTCTGAACATAGCAGATCATCATTAGACACTAAATCCTTCAATGGGAGCTTGCAAAATGCTTGCATTAGATGCCTCATTAAACACTATATGTTCATCACCAGGAGCATGTAAAATGTTTGCATCAAATCCTTCATTAGCAGTCTGTTCATTAGACACTTCAGGCTCAAGAACAACATGAGCTTGGATGTTTGCACCAGAAACTTGATTAGATACATCAGATTCAGTCAGTTCAGTATTGATTGGGGGAGTTATAAAATAAGTAGAAATTGGTTTCATTTTCTCAAAGATTCCCTACATACAAGCAGTTTTACACAACACCGTCAGGTTTAACTATTGGCCAGAAATTGAAGAGTTGAATTAGATATAATCAGGGATGTGATGTACCTGCTCGTTGCGCATGCTACTCTTGCAAGCTACGACTGCCCGTTTGCGCAAGCTCGATGCCATGCCCGTGCTGCCGCCGCTGCCTCCCACGCAGGCTACACCTAGGGTTGGATCTTCATCTTCTTGTCCTTCCGTTCGCTTGAAGCCCGACGACCGCCCTCCAACGAGGGCGCGAGGAAGTGCTGTGTAGGTCTGTCAAGCGGCGGCTAGGTTAGGAGCGAACCAAACTGGAGGCTCGAGCGGATGAATTGGGATTTTTCCTGCTGTCGATCGATATGGGAGGCGCTCGTTTGGGCCGCGAGCCTGCTATAGGGCATGCCTTGCACTTATGTTATTGGCCTATCCAAATTGAAACATCTTTCTTCATTTTTACATTGCCTGCTCGTGCGTCGGGACGAACAAAACTAACCTGGGCCAACCTGGATGACTCAAACTAGGTGCACACTTTCGAGCCACCCAAGGCGGCCGCCCATACCAGCCCCTATGGTGGCGTCGCCCCTTTTTGCATGTATGATAGGGGTAGTGAAAAATATTCCAGTGGCGCTTTTGATTTACCCACAGAATGGTTGAATTGCTTGTTTCTATGAACTGAGTTCGCCAATAATGTGAAGGATGCCAGTCTTTTCATCCTACTGTAGATTGCTTAGATCTCGATATGCCAAAACTAATCGCATGAAATATACAGCAAAAGCCAGTGTGATGTGTGTGGCTACAACTAGCCTGACTACGCGTCCTCATATAACATATCAAGGACGCACCATCTTACCAGATTAACCATTCGACTTACCAATGCAGTGTGGGAAGAAAGAAGTATTGGGACTGCGTATCCAAGCAATTGATGCCATGGACTCCTTCGTACAACCTTGTAAGCAAAAAAGAAGTTACAGTGTGCCTGTACAAAGAACTAGCGTAAGTTCAGTTACCCGCTTCTCGGAATTTTAGTTAGCCACTTATTGCAAAATTGTTCAATTACGTTGCTTGGCTTAATTTAGTTTGCTATTGATTACATAATGCCACAGCCTGTTAATCCTATTATAGACTGCACCTATCTGTGTGTTTGATACTTACTGTTAAGAATTACCTGTTTGCCTGCTTGTTTAACTGCTTTGCTGTTGCAACAATGGGTTACAATGATGTTAACAACTACTTTTTAGCATCGAATTGAAACTCTTTAATTCCTTGTTTGTTTAACTGGTTTGCTGTTATAACTCCTAGTTGAGATGTTTTGCTAACTTCAACTTTTCTGAATCCAATCGGAACTTTAATGGCAAAATAGGTTAGCCCAAGATCAAAGAGTGAGGTCCCCATGGACGTTGTATCATCCCACAGCAGTGGCACCAGCCCAATCGTGCATTATGAATTGCCAACCGCTGATGGTCTAGAGGCTAAACTAGTGGTAGAAAGAGATTCTGCTTCTGCACTTAGAGATGAAGTTGACATGTTGGGGAAGCAAACAACACAATCAGTAGCAGTACTTAAGACAACCATTAAATATTTGGTGGGTTTCAAAATGAAGCAAGCTGAGACTGACCACATTGTTAAGGTCCTGAAGGAAAAAAGGAAATTAAATTCCCAATTGGTAAATCATAGGTGAAATGTTCTTTCCATCGTTTAATAACCTTTGTATTGTTTGTTCATGTCATCAGTCAAACCATTTGTTTTAGAGATCATGTAATAATTGTTTTTTGGTTTGTAATTTTGTTTGGGCACAAGTCTGTATTAATTGATAAGACTCGGAGACATTTCATTTTGATTGCTGTGCCAGACCTACAAATATGTCAATCGGGCTGAATGTGCATTCAGCAATAATAGTAGTATAGATGGACCATAAGTGGCACGCATCGGAAAGGGCCAAGATGCTGTAGTAGCTTGGCTAAAAAAAGGATGCTGTTGTAGCAAAGAAAAGTACATCGGCCTGGCTTATGTATGTTAGTTGATATTATTGATCCATATACTCTATAAGTGTTTATATGTCTGTTAGTTCTATACATTCTTCGTTGATTCACTCGGTATTTGAATCTTGATACATCGCTTGTGTACATATCTAAATGGGAGTACACATTATGCTGCGTGTGACATTTGAGTTGGACATGAAGTGTTCCAAATATTCGAATTCACCTTAAACTGGATTCTAGCTTCTGAATTTGAGTATTGGCATTTGTAAACCATGTTCATATATGACAGTGGAATACATCTTTTTCGTCCTTTTGAAGATATATAAAAACACATAGAATGATTTATAAAGATTCGTATAGGAATATAAAATGGATTCGAATTTAGTTGCCAGGGTAAACGTGGATGCTTATTGTCCCAAAATTCGAAAGAAGCGGCAAAATCTCCACTCCCACGTCGGCTGCCCGAAGCCAAGTGTTTGGAAGATGGAAATTACTGTCTACCCATTACACGGACAGTCCATCGGCCCGATTTCCACTGCTCTAAATAGGGGTAGGATAGTAACTTCAATAAGACGTGACACGACGGCCTCTGAGTCCATTCCGACACGGTGGGTGCCAAACATGGGCGGCAAAACACATTTGATTCAGGCTCGTCCGAAAGACCTCTGTTTCTCCCTCCATTTCCCCATTCATACACGGTGGGCGGCAAAACAAACTCGACTCGGCCGAAATCGATGTAGGCAAATATTTTCAATAGGGGCGGGTTTGTTACTTCACTCAGACGTGACACAACCGCCCTACCTGTCAGCCCCGTCCATACACCGTGGGCGCCAACCATGGGCGCCAACTACCCTCTCCTCGCCCGAAATCGCTCTGGGCAAATATTGGCGAGATGCGAGATTACCGTCGTATCCCCAACGGACGAGACATCCAAATTTTAAACGGGGGCTAAGTTCGCAACTTTCCCATATTTCAGACAGGCGCGTCCCAAAAACATGGTTCGTACCTCTCCCTCCATTTTCCCATTCATACACCGTCCGCGCTAGAACACCATCCCCACACCAGCCTCCGTCCGCCACCCCATCCATTGCCGCCGTCCTCCACCACATCCATCGCCGCCGTCCTCCACCACATCCATTGCCACCGTCCTCCACCATGCCGGAGCGCCTACCAAGACCGCATCGTCCACTGCTAGAGATGGACGTTTCTCATCCATGGCGACGGACCAAGAGCCTTGCATCACATCCTCTCGCTTCATCGGCGCCGTCGTCCTCTTTGCTAGGGCCGCTCACAGGACCTTCTCTTCCACCGCAACGGGACTTATCCCCCGATGCACCCGTCTACCGTCGCAGATCTGCTTCAACTCCACCGAAAGCCATCGCACCCCCGATGCCTACACGGCACCGCAAGAGAGGTGGTACTTCATATCTCCTCAACGTTTTGATCTCAACCAGAAAATAGATCTTAACTTGGTTACTCTACTTTCTTTTCAGCTCTTAGAATTTAGTTCTTACTTCGAAGCAAACAATGGTTGCTAAATATCATTTCTCCGGTTTCCCTCTTTTAAGATAACTATACGATCAGAATACGTGCTTCGTGTCATAATAGTACTGCTCGACCCATCAAGCTAAGCAAGCTTAGTTGTTCAAATACGAATATGATATTATTAAAACAGATTCATTTAATTGGTCAGCTAAATGTTCCTAAATTAGTTTCGAAAATGCATGTTCGCCGCTCGGGTGTGTATATCTACAGGGTGCCCACGGTGGGCCGGCCCACCCTGGGATTTTGGGTCGTCCCAGGCCCCGATTCCCCTCTGTTCTGCTGCGCGCTTCCGATCTCTACTCGCCCCCAGCCACCTGCGTCGCCGGCGACTTGCCGTCCCCGGACGGCATGACTGAGGGAGTCTTGGATTAGGGGGTCCTCGGACAGCCGGACTATATCCTTTGGCCGGACTGTTGGACTATGAAGATACAAGATTGAAGACTTCGTCCCGCGTCCGGGTGAGACTCTCCCTTTGCGTGGAAGGCAAGCTTGGCAATTCGGATATGTAGATCTCCTCCCTTGTAACCGACTCTGTGTAACGCTAGCCCCCTCTGGTGTCTATATAAACCGAAGGGTTTTGTCCGTAGGACAAGAACAATCATAATCATAGGGTAGCTTCTAGGGTTTAGCCTCTACGATCTCATGGTAGATCAACTCTTGTAATACTCATATCGTCAAGATCAATCAAGCAGGAAGTATGGTATTCCCTCCATCGAGAGGGCCCAAATCTGGGTAAACATGGTGTCCCCCGCCTCCTGTTACCATCCGCCTTAGACGCACAGTTCGGGACCCCCTACCCGAGATGCGCCGGTTTTGACACCGACATTGGTGCTTTCATTGAGAGTTCCACTGTGCCGTCACCATAAGGCTTGATGGCTCCCTCGATCATCGGCAACGATGCGATCCAGGGTGAGGTTTTTCCCCCCGGACAGATCTTTGTATTCGGCGGCTTCGCACTGCGGGCCAACTCGCTTGGCCATCTAGAGCAGATCGAGAGCTACGCCCCTGAGGTCAGGTTTGGAAACTTAAACTATACTGTCGACATCCGCGGAGACTTGATCTTCGACGGATTCGAGCCCGTGTCAGGTGCGCCGCACAGTCATGACGAGCATGACTTAGCTCTGCCGCCGGACAGTGTTCGGGAGATCACCCCTGCGGCAACTCCGGCCCTTGATCCGGAGCAGATCACGCCGTCCGAGGACGGGTGCATGGACCCCGCCACGAAGGCCGCACACTCAGCGGCGATAGAGCCGAATAGTGACTTCACTTCCTACGAGACCTGTGTTGCCGGATCCTTGGATTCGTCCCCGGCCACGGGCTCCGAACCGCCTGCGTCCGTGCCTATCGAATCTGATTGGGCGCTGGTCATGGAGTTTTCCTCCGCGGATATCTTTCAGCACTCGCCCCTGGGCGACGTGCTGAATTCATTAAGATCTCTCTCCTTGTCAGGAGGCCCTTGGCCGAACTATGTCCGGCTCGAGTGGGAAGGGGACGACGAAGAAATTCGTTCCCCACCCACCACCCACTTAATAGCCACTATCGACGACTTAACCGACATGCTCGATTTCGGCTCCGAAGACATCGACGGTATGGACGGTGATGGAGGAGAAGAACAGGAACCACCACCCACAGGGGCGCTGGACTGCCACCTCATCATATGATATATACATGGTGGACACCCCCAAAGAAAGCGATGGCAATAATGCAACGGAGGATAATCCCCTCGAGAAGCAATCTAAGCACCGGCGACATCGGCGCCGCTCTAAGCCCCGCCATAGCAAAAGCTGCAATACCGGCACAAGAGACAATAATACTGTGGATAGTGCCGAAGACGAAGACAATCCCCTCCAGCCAGGCCTCGAGCGGGAGGATGGGCAAGCTAGGCCTAAGGAACAGGCAGCAGACGGAGAATCAGAGGGTGACAATTACATTCCTCTCTCCGAAGACGAGGTGAGCCTCGGCGACGAAGAATTCATCGTGCCTGAGGATCCCGTCGAACAGGAGCGCTTCCAGCGCCGGCTTATAGCCACAGAAAAAAGCCTGAAGAAAAAGCAACAGCAGCTTAAAGCTGACCAAGATCTGCTAGCGGATAGATGGACTGAGGTCCTAGCAGCCGAGGAATACGAACTCGAGCGCCCAACCAAAAGTTACCCAAACCGCAGGTTGCTACCCCAACTCGAGGAAGAAGCATTAAAGCCTACGCTCCCAGCGTATGATGCGGCTGACCGGCCACCTCGTGGCCGAGACAAACCGGCATATCAGGCCGAAGTCCAGCCCGCACCCCATCGCCAGTTAAACAAAAATACCAAGGCCCGGGGTAACACACAGGACCTGCGAGACGTATTGGAAAACAAATCAGGACATAAAAGATCGGTCTACGGATCACGGGGGCGCGCCCCAACGCGTGACGACAACCGACACGCCGGATATACTAAAAGCAAATCCGGCCGAGCCGAACACAGCAGACAAGACTCGTATGACCTGCATCGTGACATAGCCCGGCACAGAGGCGCCGCACACCCCCAATGCTTCACTGATGAAGTAATGGGTCAAGAATTCCCAGAAGGGTTTAAACCCGTGAACATTGAATCATATGACGGCACTACAGACCCCGCGGTATGGATAGAGGATTTCTTCCTCCACATTCACATGGCCCGCGGGGATGATCTACACGCCATCAAGTATCTCCCGCTAAAACTCAAAGGGCCGGCTCGGCATTGGCTGAACAGCTTGCCGGCATACTCCATCGGAAGTTGGGAGAACCTGGCAAACGCATTCCTGGACAATTTGCAGGCACTTATGTGCGGCCTCCGGAGGCTGACGATTTAAGTCACATAACACAACAGCCCGGAGAGTCAGCCAGGAAATTCTGGACTCGGTTTCTAACTAAAAAGAACCAAATTTTCGACTGTCCCCTAGCGGCCTTTAAACATAACATCCATGACGAGTCGCTCGCCCGACATCTCGGCCAAGAGAAGCCAAAATCCATGGCAGCCCTCACTACACTCATGACCCGCTTTTGCGCGGGCGAAGACAGCTGGTTGGCCCGTAGCAACAACAAAGCAAGCAACCCTTTCACATCAGAGGCCAGAGATAGCAACAGCAAACCCCGACGCAACAAACACAAGCGCCACAAAAATGGTGAAAACACCGAAGATACGGCAGTCAATGCCGGATTTACTGGCTCTAAGTCCAGTCAGCGGAATGGGCCACCCAAAAATGACAATTCGGGTCCGTCCAGTCTGGACCGCATACTCGACCGCCCATGCCAAATTCATAGCACCCCAGGAACACCAGCCAATCATACCAACAGAGAATGCTGGGTCTTCAAACAAGCCGGCAGGTCAGGCGCCAAAAACAAAGATAAGGGGTGTCAAAGCGACGATGGCGACGAGGGGCCCAGATCACCGAGTACAGGAGGGCAAAAGAAATTTCCCCCGCAAATCCAAACGGTGAACGTGGTAAATGGCACCCATACTCCCAACCCGGACCGGATGCGCACCCTTAGGGATGTCGACTTAACGGATCCAGTCGTCCCACAATATAAACTAGGGCCGGTCACCTTCAACCGCATGGATTGTCCGGTTAACACCAATGAGGGCAATCCAGCCGCACTAGTCCTCGACCCAATAATTGACGGGTTCCACCTCACACAACTCCTTATGGACGGAGGCAGCAGTCTAAACCTGCTTTACCAGGACACGGTGCGCAAGATTGGCATCGATCATTCGATGATGAAGCCCACTAAAGCCACCTTCAGAGGTATTATACCAGGTGTGGAGGCAAGCTGTACAGGCTCCATCACCCTTGAGGTAGTCTTCGGATCACCAGACAATTACCGTGCCGAAGAGTTAATCTTCGACATCGCCCCCTTCCGCAGTGATTATCAGGCACTGCTCCGACGAACCGCGTTCACTCGATTAGCCGCGGTGCCACATTACGCCTACCGTAAGCTCAAGATGCCAGGTCCGCACGGCGTCATCACGGTTAATGGCAAGGCCGAACATTACCTCGGCACCAAGGGGTATACTGCTGCTTCAACAGCAGAAGTTACAAGTGGCACCTTCCAACCGAACCTCGAGTCGACGGCCAGACTCCCGGACACCGCTAAAGGACTCCGAACTACTTCGCGGCAGGATAGCCCGGCTCGTCCAGAGCTCAATTAAACACTCCGGCGAAGGCCAGGATAGGCCGCATACCGCGGCTCAACCGCTCTCCGGCACACGAACATTTCTTACATTTCCTTTGCAGGTCTACCTTTGCACCGACCAGGACTGACGATATGGAAGCAGCCCGCGCAAGGGAATCCTTAGATATTCCCCGCAATGACCATCCGACGATACTCCGGATCCGCATACAGCTTCTTCCCCCCTAGTCTCAGCAGGTTCTACAGTCATATCTCTTTTTTGTCACATTACCTGTACTCATACGCATCGATGTACCATTCAAATACAACATGTGGATGTATATGACACTTATCTGCTGTTATTTCTTATTGAAATTCTTTTGTCAAGTGGCATCCGTACGCCATGATATGCCTTAAATATGCCAGGGGCTTCGTTTTACCCATAATACGGCAATAAAGTCCGAACACCTTCATGGAAGTTCGGCAGCCCGAACTTATAGCATTATATGCATCACCTCCGAATCATGTCTTGGGTCAAATGTTGGGTTTGCCCGGCTCCCATGTTTTGCTGCCTTACGTTCCGCTATTTCGGCTAAGGCGGCATAGGGAGAACTACTGCGATTGTGTCCCGGTTCTCCCGGACGAGCACCTCAGTAGAGAAAGCCCAAAACTGTCTATCATGATACGGCGAGAGCTGGTCAGCTATTCGAGAGGTTCTAAAATATTTAAGGATTTCTCCTGCATAATGCCATAACCAATGCAGCGTGCGATGGATCATTTTTTCCCGATCAGGTGCTTATAGAGCCCCTCGTGCGGTCTTCCGAACACCAGGGGCTGCGCCTACCTTCCTTTCCTAAAGCTCCTATGGCTAAGTGAGAGTGATAAAGCCCTATAGTCCGATTGCCTGGTTCGTTGTGCTGAACACCTCCTTCGAAGGACCCAAAACTGGGATAAAGAGTGATCAGGTTTATCCCGAACACCCCCTTCCTTCCTACGTGGGGGCAGAAGCCGACGACTGGCCAACTCTCAGGATTAATATATAAAACGGCAGCGCAGGAGGATAAACTTTTATACAACAGGCAATAAATAATGACCTTGTTCAAACATTACAACATGATTTGCATTCATGGAAATATAACGTCCTTGGTGCATAGCTCCGCCGCAAGGTAGGATCCCTTCAGGACACTTTCATAATATAATTCGGGCTTGCGGTGCTCCTTCCCCTCTGGCGGTCCCTCGGTCATCAGCTTTTCAGCATCCATCTTCCCCCGGTGCACCTTTGCGCGGGCGAAGGCCATTCGCGCACCCTCTATACAGATCGACCGGTTGATGGCGTCAAGTCGAGGGCAGGCACTTACAAGCCGCTTCACGATCCGGAAGTAGCTGCCTGAAATCGGCTCGGCTGGCCATAGCCGGATAATCAAATCCTTCATGGCTAGTTCCGCCGCCTTATGCAGTTGAATCAGCTGTTTCAGTTGATCAGCAAAAGGCACAGGATAATTCGGTGCCTGATACTGCGACAAGAAGAGCTTATCCGCAGTGTTCCTTTCTTCGGCTCGATAGAATTGGGCGGCATCCGATATGCTGTGGGGCAGTTCCGCAAACACCCTAGAGAAATCCAAACTCAAAATTAAAAACATGATTTTCTCCTCAAATACTTGATTTACATGGAAAAGAGCCTTACCCGCCGCGATCTTCCTCGCCTCTTGGATCTCTTGTAGGGCGCCTTGGGTTTCCCCCTGGGCATCGCGCATGGCCTGATGTGCCCTGGTGAGTTCGGATTCTTTCTCCGTTAAACTCTGCTCCAAGGTCTCGCATTTCTTAACGGCCTCTTCAAGCTCCTGCTCAGCTTCAATAACCCTGGCCTCGTGCTTCTCACGAAGAGCCTGCTCTGCGGCTGCCTTTTTCTCGGCCTCGGCCACAGCCTCCTTAAAAGCCTCGACTTCGGTCATCGTCCCTAGCGAAAAGCATGGAACATATTTTATCATACTGGAAATTCGTTCGCACTAAACGCGAACAAGGCTAGCGCATACCTTGTTTATCTTCCAACTACCTTTTCACCTGGCCAAGTTCTTCTTTGGTCCGCTCCAGACTTTGATTCAGTCCGGAGACCTCCGCAGTATGCGAGGCAGCAGCCGCTGCAGACGCCTGCTTATAAAAGAGAGATAGATGTCATCAAATGAATCTTCCTGCGAAAATAAATTTGATCCTCTGTCCGGTTCTTTCACCGAACAGTGTATCAGGGGCTACTATCCATACTATGACACTCTCCAAAACTTCATAAAACATACCTCAATCCTCTTATAAGGCTGATACAGGTTTCATTCATTCCACTCTCAGCAGACTGAATCTTCTTAATCACCGCACCCATAAGGGCACGGTGTTCATCGACGATGGAGGCGCCCTTCAGCGCCACTAACAAAGCATCCGGCACCTCTGGTTGGACAGAGATTGCTAGTGGAACAGGCACGCCCCCTCCAGCCGAGGGGGGCCGCCTGCTGGATTCTGGAGCCGTATTGGTCTCCGGAATTGCGTCCGGCTGGGAGCCGAATTCAAGATGGCTCCCGCCGTCGACTTCCATGGGAATCTTCTCTCCCATGTCTCCGGCCCCTGAAGTTTGACCTCCATGCGCCGCTTTCACGATATCTTCCCCCCTCCTTGGCCGGGGTCCTTCTGGGACGCAGCCTTCGCGTGTTGCACATATTTGGGGGAAGGGGCCTTCGGGGGCGCCCCGCTCTCCATAGCATCCGAGCTCAGCAAATCCTCCGATGAGGATTGTTCGGTGCGGGACCTCGCCGGACTACAAAAAATATGGCTCAGGTTAAAATATTATGCCATGATGAGTCTGGACGCATAAACGTGTTCGGATTTTATACTCACGAGTTCACCAGGGGCTGGGCCCTGGGATCCCACGCCGGGCTGTCATCGTCGGTGGCAACGGACTCTTTCGGAAGAGGAGCTTTTCCCCTATTAGGCAACTCAGCCTCCAAGTGTACGGAGGCCGCCCTCTTCTTTCTTCCCCCTGCTGGGGATTCGTTTTCCTCCTCCTCCTCGTCCTCTTCGAAGGCAGAATGGGCGTTGGAGCCTTCGGATATTGTGTCCGAAGTGCCGCGGCGACGAAGGCCGCCCCGGTTCTTTTTGGCCTCCTTCTCAGTCTTCTTCTTCAGTGCCTTGTACGGCGCCTGGACCAACATCTTCCTCAGAAGTGGGTTGGCCGGATCTCCGGGCAGTGGGGCTGGACATTGGATCCGCCCCGCCTTCTTCGTCCAGCCCTAGGGGAGTTGAGGAGAATTCATTAAGTGTTTCCCTTGGGTTATGCGGATAAAACGTATAATAACTTACCGAGCTTGCATTGCGGGACAGTTGGTACCCGCGGTCCTCGGCCGAGTTCGGCCATGATTTGCCGGACTTGAAAAGCACCTTCCAGATGTCTTTGTGCCAGGAGCCAAAGAGCTCTCGCAGGGTCTGGTGCTTGGCCGGATCGAATTCCCATAGATTGCAAGTCCGGTGTTGGCAAGGTAGGATCCGGCGAACTAACATCACCTGGACTAGATTGACAAGTTCGATGTTCTTGTCTTCCATATCCTTAACGCACGTCTGGAGCACCGACAGTTCATCGGACGAAGACCAGTTCAGGCCCTTCTTAGGCTAGGACGTAAGCCGCAGAGGGGCTCCGGATTGGAACTCGGGAGCAGCGGCCCATTCCGTGTTGCGTGGCTCAGTGATGTAAAACCACTGCTGTTGCCACTCTTTGACGGATCACTAAAAGTACCTGCTGGCCATGTGACGTTGGGCATCTTGCTCACCATAGCGCCCCCGCACTCGGCGTGCTCGCTGCTCAATACCTTGGGCTTCATGTTAAAGATCTTCAGCCATAAGCCGAAGTGTGGCGAGATGCGAAGAAAAGCCTCGCACAGGACAATAAATGTCGAGATGTTGAGGAAGGAATTGGGGGATAGATCATGAAAATTGATCCCATAATAATACATGATGCCGCGAACGAACGGGTGGAGGGGAAACCCTAGCCCGCGGACAAAATGAGGGAGGAATACAACCCTCTCGTGGGGTTCCGGAGTAGGGACGATCTGTCTCGCCGTTGGGAGACGGTGGCTGATTTTCTTGGCCAGGTACCCGGCCTCCCGAAGCTTTTTGATATCCTTCTCCCGGAGGGTAGAGGCCATCCACTTGCCTCCTGCTCCGGATCCAGACATTTTCGAAAGGCCTTTGTGGGCGGATAAGAAGAATGCTTGGGCGCTGGAGCTCGAGCGAAGGCGAATGAATCGAGAAGATGAAAGCGTGGGTGCGAAAGGGAGTCCTTATCCCCTTATAAAGGTAGTAGGGATTCTGCGCCTCCCCACTTGCCTGGTAAACTCGCTTATTCCCCAAGCGCCGTGATTGATGGCGCAGTTGGGTTACCCACACCCGTATTGATGAGAATCCCATGATAAGGGGACACGATCTCTTCTTCGACAAGACGTGCCAAGAAAACAATTCGAATAATGACCGGGCTGTGGCGTGATGTCACGCTCGGAAATTTGTCGGCAGATTAGATTTGTGGAATATTATACTCTCTATGGTGGTATGTGGAATTTGTTTTACAGAGCCGGATACGATCCTTGTGTTCAAAATCTTCTATGGAGTATTCAGAGGAGGAACCCGCCTTGCAATGCCGAAGACAATCTGCGCACCGGACTCATCGTCATTGAAGCCTGGTTAAGGGGCTACTGAGGGATCGAGTCCTGGATTAGGGGGTCCTCGGACAGCTGGACTATATCCTTTGGCCGGACTGTTGGACTATGAAGATACAAGATTGAAGACTTCGTCCCGTGTCCTGGTGGGACTCTCCTTTGCGTGGAAGGCAAGCTTGGCAATTCGGATATGTAGATCTCCTCCCTTGTAACCGACTCTGTGTAACCATAGCCCCCTCTGGTGTCTATATAAACCGAAGGGTTTAGTCCATAGGACAAGAACAATCACAATCATAGGCTAGCTTCTAGGGTTTAGCCTCTACGATCTCGTGGTAGATCAACTCTTGTAATACTCATATCATCGAGATCAATCAAGCAGGAAGTAGGGTATTACTTAAATCGAGAGGGCCCGAATCTGGGTAAACATTGTGTCCCCCGCCTCCTGTTACCATCCGCCTTAGACGCACAGTTCGGGACCCCCTAACCGAGATCCGTCGGTTTTGACACCGACAATGACTCTAGGAGGAGACGCCGGACTAACAGGAGGTCAGGAGCCGCTCGCCCAACAGCATCACCGCTGCCCGGGCGGGCCGCCGTGTCTACCTTCCAAGTCCGTTCAGGGCTCAGGCGTGCAACACCCACTAAGCCAACCCGATTTATCCTGAGATAAGTCCTCAACACTCAGCAGCCACTCCTCATCACCCATTTTCTAATTGATTCATTACTCATTAGGCAGGACTGTCATTAGGGTTTGTTGTATGCTCAGTGCTACCTACACTTAATGGTTCAGATGTATTTCGGTAATCTTTAGTACCTGTAAAATTCACAGGGTTTTCAAAATTCCGGCCCTAGGAACAGACACTAGTCATTTTGGATTGTTGGTCGTAGTGACATTGACCCAGATTACTACTGCAATCCAGGTTTGTTGAAAATTTTACTTGTCTTTCTTACTCATTCGATATAATATCCAATTATTCACGTCGATTAGTTGCAAACAATAAGTGCTAGACAAACTTCTTGATTCAGATTTTGGACGGTCTCTTACTGCAGTTACAATTCTGCATACTTGTCCTAGTGAGCTCACAAGTAATTGATTCACTACATCTATGCTTGCCTTGTCATATTTGTTGTCAATATTCTTTTAGGGTGGACCACCCTGTTTCTAAATACTGCAACCGTAGACATGAGTGAATAGTATTTCTCTATGTGATCTCTTCCATCATGTGTGGGCAACGAACACTCCATTATATAGAAAGAAAGTGTCATTTCCAGCTTTTACATAGGCTTTGATCTTTTACATGGAATACAATCTGCCTACTTGCTTTGTGTCGCACTACCAACACTCCACCCTTGAAGCTAAACATTATGCCACTCATAATTCCTTAGTTTATTTGTTCAAATATGAATTTCATATGATTCTAATGTTCCTACTTCAGTTTTGAAATGTGTGTCTTCCTGTTATAGAGACATAAGTGGTTTGTATTTCTGTGTGTGGTCTGGTCAGCACGATTGGGGGGTGAACTTTGCATATGCAGGGGTTTATAGGGAGACACTCTTCGAGTTGAATCCGGAATGCATTCCATAGATAATCTGACTACTTTTTATGTTTTCATGAATCTCAGATTCTGAACAGCATCATAATGATTATGAGATTGCGTGCATCAAAAGAATAAAGCAGAACAATGCCATGGTTGTCAAACTTGGCATTAAGGGACTGAAATCATGTCTGGATGTAATGCAATGCAAACGCTCTCCACCTACAGATTCATGCTCAGAATATGATCCTAACAGTGATTTTGAGCTAGAGGGAGACCTAAGTCAATGTAGCTCCCTAGTGGAGGAGTCAGAGGAAGATGTCCTATCTTATTCACCCATCAAGGTGCTTGCTCTAACTTTCCAAGGTTATATTTGTCGCACATATCTTGCAACTGATGCTTTGCATTGCTTCTACTTTGTTGAACTGCCATTAGCTTAGTTTACACATCGTGTATGTGAATACGGCCTGCCTATCCATTTTTAGTGCATATTCCATCTGTCATCATACCATATTTATCCATTCAAATGTTGTTCTTGTGTATCAGACGTTCAAAAGGAAGAGGGCGATTGCTGATCGTGGAGGAGCACAAGCAAAGTATTTGGAAAAGGTAGTGGCACCTGATAAATCAAATAGCCCATTAGGTGTAGTTGCAATATCACCTGACCCACAAAACACCCCAACTCTAGCAGACTCTAGTCCTACTACACTGGTCATTTCTGATGCCCCAACTCCACAGACCCCAACTGCAGCAAACATTATGATTATGCCAATTGACATAGCGCCAGCTCTACGACGCAAAACCCCCATTCCAGCAAAGAGTACACCAAATCCAGTTGCCAAATCCCTTCTCGAACCAGAGAGAGCCCCGATTGCAGCAAATAGGACCCCTGTTCCATTTCTTCCCAATTTAGAAGACAAAGCTTATATTGTTGTCAGGAACTTTTTGCGCATCTTTCCTTCATTGAAAGATTATACCGCAGACACAGAACAATTTCCAGTCTTCCTCCGCAACTTACGCGTAAGTAATGTACTAGTGTTATTCATGGTCATTACTGCATATGTTTCTGCTGACAGAAGACACAAGATTTCATTCTTTTAAATAGGCGAGGACCGACGAGCAAGGGTTGGTTGCGCTTTTCAAGCACTCGTTGATGAAGTATCGTTCCTTCCTTAGGCAAGCGCACTTCGATGGCAAGCCCCTAAACGAAATTTTTGTAAAGTCTCTGGTGCTACATTTATCCGACGGTGACGGGAATAATCTTGTTACACATTGGTCTCGGCTGCAGCGTAAGGTACTATCTATGATATCGCATCACAATTTGAACTACATTTCTGCATTTGCCTTAACGTCTCACTTGTACGAAAACTGTTAGCACAAGAACATTCGTTCTTAAGGGACCACAGAATCTCGCAACTATACTGCACACTACATTGCTCTTGTGAGTACCTCTTGCCCTGTATGACCATACTTACTTTCATAGCTGTTTGATTATGTAGCATCACTGCACATGTTAGCCTCGTTATCGTCCATTTGGTGGTCATTATAAGATCCGTATGGACTCTTACATAAATTTAGAATCAACCCAATGCTTTTGAAGAGGTTTAGCCCTACAGTCCTCTTGTAAGGACTGAACATCGTCTATCACTGTACTTACATTAACAGCTACTCCCTCCATCCCATAATATAAAAACGTTTTGTACAGTACACCAGTGTTCAAAACACTCTTGTATTATGGGAAGAGGGATTGGTTCATTGTGTAGCATTCTGCATCTTATCTCCCTTGCCCACCATTTACTAAAAAAGATCAGATCTATATTTAATCTTACCAAAAAGTAGAATACACAGACAATGCCAGTGCAGAAGTGTAGCCCATTGCTCTTGTCAGTACATTTTCTCCTGTAATGCTTGTACTTCCAGGGATTGGTAGTTGATTATGTAGCATCAATCTGCATCTTATCTTCATTATCCTCTATCCCTTCCAGTATTATCATATCTATAATTACTCTCTACAAAATGTAGAGTACAGGCAATGCTTATGAAGAAGATTTTGTGCTGAAATTCTTGAGTTATCCTTCCCTTGACATGGAGAAGGCATTATAAAGCCGGCGTTAACTGTTAATGTAAGTCAGTCCTTCTAAAGCCTTTATCCTCAACTACTGTTTAATTTGCTCATACTCCCTATCGTTTACTGTTGTTTAGTTTTCTGTTTCTACCAAAATGCATGTTCGCAAGAACCGTAAGTTCTAAGTTTTACATGTAAAACCAAATTCCTTATTCATACCATGCACATTACTCAATACTCCCTATATGTATGCTTGTTTTTGTGGATCTATAATCTAGTGTGTGGTGAAGCAGCCCACGTTTGCACCTTGTCATCTCCTGTTTTATCTTACTGATGTGGCTCATGATATGAACAACATGCCATGCACATTAACCAAAATAGATACAATGATTTCCTTTGCCCTTCATCTATGCTTGTTATGTTGACATGGTAATCCAGTAGTGTGGTGAATCTCCCCGCATTATGAACAATGCCAAATTATGCTATTGATATTTTGAACTTACTCCTTATTTTCAAATTTGAAGTTGGATGGAATTGACAGCAAAGTTATCATCTTTGTTTATACACGTGCAAAACCTGTCATCTCTCTGCTTTGTTTCAGGGTGATATGCCTGATGGCATGCACAAGTCTGCTGAAGGCTGTGCGACATACCCAACATATATTGCAGCAAAGAAGGCAAAACATCTTGAAGATAGCGAGACAACCCCAAAGTCTTGTCTTGATGCAGTGTTCAAGTTACTTGAGACTAGCAGTCAGACAAGCTCACAGAATTCGTTGTCTGAATCAGTTTGACTTCTTCAGTCCCAAGTTCTAGCAGAAAGGCATTCTGCAACTCAACTTCGACTTGAAGTCCTATCTCTAAGATAGATTGCGGAGAACACCAATGAGAACCTGATCGCTAAACAGCTACAGCTGGAAGGTATGACCGACATGCTAGGCCGGTATCACAGCCTTGCTCTGCAGTTCCCGCACAAGGCTAACCTTTCTTGAACTGTCTTGGAAGTGGTCTCGGTTCAGTATTATTTTGTTACGCTACAATGGTGCCCAGCTTTTCTAATCTGCTTCTTCGTTGCGCTTTATGATCACTGGTGGCGAACTTCGATGCCCAGTGGATGTAATATACCATAAATCCATTATTGTATAGTGTAGGTTTATTCTTAGTTACAATGCCGTAATTTCTTTATTGTATAGAGTAGGTTTGTTCTTAATTCCTACTAGTTACTGTCGATTTAGTCGACTGGGCCGAAACATTCGCCTCGAACGGGCCTGGTGTTTAGCGGGCCACAATTGGGCCGGCCCGCATCTTTCTTGGGCCCGAATGATTAGGGCCTTCACACTTTGCGCGAGACCCACAACTTACACCAGCCTATGTTTTAGTTGGGCCTTTTGTGGACCCAGCCCTTAGTTTGGCCCAAGTAGCGTTGGGCCATTAACAGGCTGAATATTGTACTGGCCTGTTACGGACCAGATGAAACCATGGGCCTTTAGAAGGCTGAAGTGCATATTGGGCCTCAATTTTCATTAGTCATCGACGGGCCTTCAGCAGGATGAAATGTATACCGGGCCTTTTTGGGCCCAGTTATATCACGGGCAGTTACCAGGCCGAAACATATCTCGGGCCTTAGTTGGCCCACTGATATCATGGGCCTTTAAGAGGCCAAAAGCTTAGTACAGACATCAACGGGCCGAATTATGCGACATGCCTTTAACAGGCCCAAAGTCACGTTGGGCTTAACTGTTGCCACCTTTATCACGGGCCGTTAGTGGGCCCAATGTCCCGTCAGACCATATATGGCCCATGGGCAGCACGGGCCATTCCCAGGCCAAAAGTCACACCGGGCTGAAATGGGGCCATGTCTACATCGGGCCTCTAACAGGCCGAAAGTCACTGGGCTGTAATTGGGCCCAAATATTCGGCGAACAATTAACGGGCCAGATCTGGCTTCGGGCCGTAAATGGGCCCAAATATTCGGCGAACAATTAACGGGCCAGACTGGCTTCGGACCATAAATGGGCCTTTATTAAGCAGGCCGTTATTGGGGGCTGGCCCACTAGTACCTGAGTAAGTACTCCGGGCCTTTGACTGGGCCGGCCTTTTTAACCTATATGGGCCTCTGTTGGGCCGTGCCACGTGTCGACGTATCATAGGCGCTTTGGGTCCAATGAGTGGATGACATCTGTCCCAACTGTGAGCCGACACGTGTTTCCTCCAGCCAATGATGATTTTACACGTGGAAAATCCCCATTGGTCGGGGCTGTTAACGGGTTATCGTCTCCAAAAACGGACCCGATAGCTTAACGGCGTTCCGTTACGGTGGATGCCACGTGTCGGTCACCCTTGACGAAAGCACTTCTGTGACGCGATTTATCGTCATGGAAGTGGACACTTCCGTGATGATAATTTTGGTAATGTCATGGAACACTTCTACGACAGCACAGGTATGACTATCTTCATTCTGTCATAAATTTGTCATGGATGTACATGCATGACAGAAAACGTGACCTACTGTGACAAACACGTATCATCACGGAAGTGTATTTTTTTGTAGTGAAAAGGACAAGTAAAAGTAGTCTTTTCTTGATCAGGCTGAGAAACAGGTATTTGTGAAAATCCAGAATATCCATCAAGGAAACAAAAGTGTGTGTGCTTAGATAATCTTTCAAGCATTTGATCAATAAAAGGCAAAGGGTAATGATCTTTTCTCGTAGCTTTGTTTAATTTTCTGACATCAATTACAATTCTATAGCCTGTAACTATTCTGTGTGGAATAAGTTCATTCTTATCATTAGGAACAACAGTTATACCTCCTTTCTTAGGGACACAATGAACATGACTTGCCCATCTACTATCAGCTATAGGATAGATTATACCTGCTTCCAGAAGTTTTAATCTTTCTGTTCTTACCACCTCTTTCATCTTCGGATTCAACCGACGTTGGTGATCAACAACTGGTTTAGCACCAGGTTCCATATTAATTTTGTGCTAACATAGAGTGGTACTAATGCCCTTTAAATCATCAAGAGTATATCCAATAGCAGCTCGGTGCTTCCTTAGAACTTTCAATAATCTTTCTTCTTCATGTTCTGAAAGGTTAGCACTGATAATAACAGGATATATTTTCTTTTCATCAAGATAATCATATTTCAAGGTGTCTAGCAATTGTTTTAATTCAAACACAAGATCACCTTTAGGTGGAGGAGGACCTCCCAGAGTTTCAATAGGCAAGTTGTGTTTAAGTATAGGATGTTGTTCAAAGAGAATATTATCTATTTCATTTCTTTCATGCATATGGAAATCATTTTCATGGTCTAGCAAGTATTGTTCTAAAGGATCAATAGGTGGCACAGCAATAGAAGCAAGACCAATAAATTCATCCTTACTAGGCAATTATTTTTCATGATGATTACTACTAAACTTGCAGAAACTAAACTCATGAGACTCATCACCAAAGCTAACACCCACAGTTTGTTTGTGGCAATCTATCTTAGCATTAACTGTGTTCAAGAAAGGTCTACCAAAAATAATGGGACAGAAGTGATCTTGTGGGGAACCAAGAAAAAGAATATCAGTAGGGTATTTTACTTTCCCACACAAGACTTCAACATCTCTAACAATCCCAATCGGTGATATGGTGTCTCTATTGGCAAGTTTAATAGTAACATCTATGTTTTCTAACTCAACAGGTGCTATGTCTTTCATAATTTCTTGATATAAGGAGTGAGGAATAGCACTCACACTAGCACCCATGTCAAATAAACCATGATAACAGTGATCTCCAATTTTAACTGAGATGACAGGCATGCCAACTACTGGTCTATTTTTACCCCTTTTATCGGGTTTGGCAATTCTAGCAGCTTCTGCACAGAAGTAGATAACATGCCCGTCCACATCAAGAGATCTTTAACCATAGAAATATTAGGTTCAAATCTAAATTGTTCATCAGGTTTAGGTGTTCTAACATAGCTTTTGTTAACCACAGTTGAAACTTTAGCATGTTCCTTTATCCTAACAGGAAAGGGTGGTTTCTCAATATAAGCAGTAGGAACCACTGGATCAACATTATAAAGGAAAGTTTCTTCTTTAACTGGTACCAGTTCTTTAATTTGTTCTTTAATAGGTGGGTGATATTTAATCCACTTCTCTTTAGGAAGTTCAACATGAGTAGCAAATGATTCACAAAAGGAGGCTACTATCTCAGAGTCAAGTCCATATTTAGTGCTAACCTTTTGAAAAGCATCAGTATCTATAAAAGATTTAACACAATCATACTTAAGCTTTATACCTGACTCTTTACCTTTGTTGAGTTCCCAATCTTCAGAGTTGCATTTAATTCTTTCCAAAAGATCCCACCGGAATTCAATAGTTTTCTTCATAAAATAACCAGCACAAGAAGTATCCAGCATGGTTTGATCATTACGAGAAAGCCGAGCATAAAAGTTCTAAATAGTAATTTCTCTTGAGAGCTCATGATTGGGGCATGAATATAACATTGACTTAAGCCTCCCCCAAGCTAGAGCGATACTTTCTCCTTCACGAGGCCAAAAATTATATATATAATTCCGATTACGATGAACTAGATGCATAGGATAAAATTCCTGGTGAAACTCCAATTTTAAACGATTCCAATTCCATGATCCAATACCATCGCATAGCCTATACCATGCTAATGCTTTTCCATTCAAAGATAAAGGTAAAACCTTTTTGATCACCTCATCTCCGGTTAAACCTGCAAGCTTGAACAATCCACAAATTTGTTCTACATGTATCAAGTGCATATCAGGATGTTCGGTTCCATCTCCTACATAAGGATTAGCCAGTAGTTGTTCTATCATACCCGAAGGGATTTCATATTCAATATTTTCATTAGGTGCAGTAGGTTGAGGGGATACCCCGAACAAACCCATCAAAGGATTGTTTTCCATAGTAACAAGTGACAATAAATTTCAGCACACTATATAAATGTTTCCTTAACGAATTCTACTTACCAAAGGCGCTTCGCTCCTCGGCAACGGCGCCAGAAAATAGCCTGGATGACCCACAAGTATAGGGGATCAATTTTAGCTCTTTTCAATAAGTAAGAGTGTCGAACCCAACGAGGAGCAGAAGGAAATGGCAAGCAGTTTTCAGTAAGGTAATGTCTCCAAGTGCTGAAACTGTAAGTAGCGAGTTGTTTGATAGCAAGATAATTTCTAACGAGCAAGTAACGATAATTGTAACAAGTATGCAGCAAGGTAGCCCAATCATTTTGAGGCAAAGGACAGGCCAAAACGGTCTCTTATAATAAGCAAAGTGTTCTTGAGAGTACGCGGGAATTTCATCTAGTCGCTTTCATCATGTTGGTTTGATTTGTGTTCGCTACTTTGAAGATTTGATATGTGGGTGTGGTAACCCACAAGTATAGGGGATCAATTGTAGCCTCTTTCGATAATTAAGAGTGTCGAACCCAACGAGGAGCTAAAGGTAGAACAAATATTCCCTCAAGTTCTATCGACCACCGATACAACTCTACGCACGCTTGACGTTTGCTTTACCGGAAACAAGTATAAAACTAGAAGTACTTTGTAGGTGATTTTGGATAGGTTTGCAAGAATATAAAGAGCACGTAAATAAATACTAGGGGCTGTTTAGGTAAAGACACAACTAAATTAGTTTTAGTAAAGAGCTTTTTGTTACGAGAAAGTTATTTGTCCCTAGGCAATCGATAACTAGACCGGTAATCATTATTGCAATTTTATTTGAGGGAGAGGCATAAGCTAACATTATGATTGGAACTCTAGCAAGCATCCGCTACTACTAAAGATCATTAAGGTAAAACCCAACCATACCATTAAAACATCAAGTCCTCTTTATCCCATACGCAAACAACCTACTTACTCGGGTCTGTGCTTCTGTCACTCACGCCACCCACCATAAGCAAATCATGCACATATTGCAAACCCTACAGCGGGAATCCCTCACGCTTGTGCGACATGGAGAGCACCATAGGACAGCACCAATAATAAAACATGCAACTCAAACCAATCTTGATCATCAAATAACCCATAGGACAAAAGGGATCTACTCAAACATCATAGGATAGCCATACATCATTGGGAAATAATATATAGCATTGAGCACCATGTTTAAGTAGAGATTACAGCCGGTAAGAGAGAGGTTACACCGCTGCATAGAGGGGGGAAGAGTTGCTGATGATGGCGGTGAAGTTGTTGGTGAAGATTGCGGTGATGATGATGGCCACGGCAGCGTTCTGGCGCCACCGGAAGAGAAGGGGAGAGGGGGCCCCTTCGTCTTCTTCTTGCTTGACCTCCTCCCTAGATGGGAGAAGGGTTTCCCCTCTGGTCCTTGGCCTCCATGGCGTGGGAGGGGCGAGAGCCCCTCCGAGATTGGATCCGTCTCTCTGTCTCTCTCTGTTTCTGTGTTCTCTCTGCTGCACTTTCACCGTTTCATATATATATGGAGATCCGTAACTCCGATTGGGCTGAAACCTTCGCCGTGATTTTTTACCAAAACTTAGCTTTCTTGCGGCCGAAGGAGGGCATCAACCGCCTTACAGGTGGCCCACGAGGGTCAGGGGTGCGCCCAGGGGGCAGGCGCGCCCCCTACCTCATGGCCACCTCAGGCACGGTCTCTCGTTGATTCTTTTTCCGGAATTTTCCAAATATTCCATAAATAAGCTCCGTCCGTTTTTATCCCGTTTGGACTCCGTTTGATATGGATATTCCATGAAACAAAAACATGCAACAAACAGGAACTGGCACTAGGCACTGGATCAATATGCTAGTCCCCAAAATAGTATAAAAAGTTGCCAAAAGTATATGAAAGTTGTAGAATATTGGCATGGAACAATCAAAAATTATAGATACGACGGAGACGTATCAGGGTGGACCGGTGCTTAGGTGCTATTCTTACTTGAACAAACCTCCTACTTATGATTAACCCTCCCGCAAGCATCCGCAACTACGAGAGAAGTATTAAGAATAAATTCTAACCATAGCATTAAACTCTTGGGCCCAATCGGTCCCTTACGGAGTAGTGCATAAACTGGGGTTTAAGTTTCAGTCACTCTCGCAACCCACCATCTATTTACTACTCCACAATGCATTCCCTTAGGCCCAAATATGGTGAAGTGTCATGTAGTCGACATTCACATGACACCACTAAGCGAATCACAACATACATACCATCAAAATATCGAACACATATCGAATTCACATGATTACTTGCAACATGATTTGTCCCGTGACCTCAAGAACGAAGGAAACTACTCACAAATAATCAACATGCTCATGATCAGAGGGGTATTAATATGCATAATGGATCTGAACATATAATCTTCCACCAAATAAACCATATAGTAATAAACTACAAGATGTAATCAACACTACTAGTCACCCCCTAGCAACAATCTATAGTTCCGGTAACAAGATTGAATACAAGAGATGAACTAGGGTTTGAGAGGAGATGGTGCTGTGAAGATGTTGATGGAGATTGCCCTCCCCAAGATGGGAGAGTTGTTGGTGATGATGATCACGATGATTTCCCCCTCTGGGAGGGATGTTCCCCCGGCAGAATCGCTCCGTCGGAGGGCAAAACTGCTTCTGCCCAGGTTCCGCCTTGAGACGGCGGCGCTCCGTCCCGAAAGTCTTCTCATGATTTTTTAGGTCAAAACCACTTATATACCAGAAGATGGGCACCGGAGGTGGGCCGAGGAGACCACAACCCACCAGGCCGCGCCAGGGGGGCCTGGCGCGCCCATTTGGGTTGTGCCCGCCTGGTGGCCCCCTCTGGTGATTATTGGCTCCAATATTTGTTAAATAATCCATAACAATCCCCGTAAAGTTTCAGCTCATTTGGAGTTGTGCAGAATAGGTGGCCTGACGTGGCTTTTTCAGGTCCAGATTTCCAGCTGTCGGAATTCTCCCTCTTGGTGTGTACCTTGCAAATTATGAGAGAAAAGGCATTAGAATTACTCTAAAAAGCATTATTATGGATAATAACATTGTAAATAACAGTAAGGAAACATGATGCAAAATGGATGTATCAGCTCCCACTTAGATAGACATCCATCGAGTCATCTAAATGATCACGCGATCCATATCAACTAAACCATGTCCGGTCATCACGTGAGATGGAGTAGTTTTTAATGGTGAACATGTCTATGTTGATCATATCTACTATATGATTCACGTTCGACCTTTCGCACTCCAGTGTTCCGAGGACATGTCTGTACATGCTAGGCTCATCAAGTTTAACTTGAGTATTCCACATGTGCAAAACTGTCTGGCACCCGTTGTATGTGAACGTAGAGCTTATCACACCCGATCTTCACATGGTGTCTCGGCACGACGAACTGTCGCAACGGTGCATACTCAGGGAGAACACTTATACCTTGAAACTTTAGTGAGGGATCATCTTATAATGCTACCGCCGTACTAAGCAAAATAAGATGCATAAAAGATAAACATCACATGCAATCAAAATATGTGACATGATATGGCCATCATCATCTTGTGCCTTTGATCTCCATCTCCAAAACACCGTCATGATTTCCATTGTCACCGGCTTGACACCTTGATCTCCATCGTAGCGTCGTTGTTGTCTTGCCAACTATTGCTTCTACAACTATCACTAACGCATAGTGATAAAGTAAAGCAATTACGTGGCGTTTGCATTTCATAAAATAAAGCGACAACCATAAGGCTCCTGCCAATTGCCGATAACTTTTACAAAACATTATCATCTCATACAATAACGTAGATCACATCATGGATTGACCATATCACATCACAACATGCCCTACAAAAACAAGTTAGACATCCTCTACTTTGTTGCTGCAAGTTTTACGTGGCTGCTACGGGCTTCTAGTAAGAACCGTTCTTACCTACGCATCAAAACCACAACGGTGATTTATCAACTTTGCTGTTTTAACCTTCAACAAGGACTGGTCGCAGTCAAATTCGATTCAACTAAAGTTGGAGAAACAGACACCCGCCATCCACCTTTATGCAAAACTAGTTGTATGTCTGTCGGTGGAACCGTCTCATGAACGTGGCCATGTAAGGTTGGTCCGGGCCGCTTCATCCAACAATATCGCCGAATCAAAATAAGACATTGGTGGTAAGCAGTATGACGATCACGGCCCACAACTCTTTGTGTTCTACTCGTGCATATCATCTACGCATAGACCTGACTCAGATGCCGCTGTTGGGGAACGTAGCATGTAATTTCAAAAAAAATTCCTATGCTCGCGCAAGATCTATTTGGGAGATGCATAGCAACGTGAGGGGGAGAGTGTGTCCACGTACCCTCGTAGACCAAAAGCAGAAGCGTTCGACAACGCAGTTGATGTAGTCGTACTTCTTCTCGTTCGAACCGATCAAGCACCGAACGTACGACACCTCCGAGTTCTGCACACGTTCAGCTCGATGATGTCCCTTGAACTCTTGATCCAGCAAAATGTCGAGGGAGAGTTCCGTCAGCACGACGGCATGGTAACGGTCATGGTGAAGTGATCCGCGTAGGGCTTCGCCTAAGCACTACGTGAATATGGCCGGAGGCGTAAACTGTGGAGGGGGGCGCCGCACACGGCTAACTATGTTTTTTGTGTAATCTAGGCGCCCCCTCCCCACATATATATAAGTGGGAGGGGAGGGGGACAGCCATGGGGCAGCCCAAGTAGGAGGAATCCTACTTGGGGGCCTTGTCCAATTCGCCCCCCCCCCCCTTACCATCTTTTCCGGAGAGGGAAGGAAGGGGGAGATAGGAGGGAAGGAAGGGGGAGGCGGAATTGCGTCCCCTTCCTGCTCTCTCCCCCCTTTCCGTTACGCTTCCTATTCGGCCAGCAAGGGGGCGTAGCAGCCCATGCTGGCTACTGCATTTCCCCTCTTGTCCCAATAGGCCCATATAGTTTGCTGGGGGTAGCCCGGAACCCCTTCCGGTGACCCGATATGTACCCGGTACCCCCGGAACACTTTCGGTGTCCAAATACTATATATATATATATATATATATATATGAATCTTTACCTCTCGACCACTTCGAGACTCCTCGTCATGTCCGTGATCTCATCCGGGACTCCGAACAACATTCGGTCACCAAATCACATAACTCATATAATACAAAATCGTCATCAAACGTTAAGCGTGCGGACCCTACGGGTTCAAGAACTATGTACAAATGACCGAGACACCTCTCCGGTCAATAACCAACAGCGGAACCTGGATGCGGATATTGGGTCCCACATATTCTACGAAGATCTTTATCGGTCGTACCGTAATGACAATATACGTTATTCCCTTTGTCATCGGTATGTTACTTGCCCGAGTTTCGATCGTCGGTATCTTCATACCTAGTTCAATCTTGTTATCGGCAAGTCTCTTTACGCGTTCCGTAATGCATCATCCCGCAACTAACTCATTTTTCACATTCCTTGCAAGGCTTATCATGATGTGCATTATCGAGAGGGCCCAGAGATACCTCTCCGATACTTGGAGTGACAAATCCTAATCTCGATCTATGCCAACCCAACAAACACCTTCAAAGATACCTGTAGAGCATCTTTATAATCACCCAGTTACGTTGTGACATTTGATAGCACACAAGGTATTCCTCCGGTATCCGGGAGTTGCATAACCTCATAGTCAAAGGAATATGTATAAGTCATGAAGAAAGTAATAGCAATAAAACTTAACGACCATTATGCTGAGCTAATGGATCGGTCATTTCCATCACATCATTCTCCTAATGATGTGATCCCGTTTACCAAATGGCAACTCATGTCTATGGTTAGGAAACTTAACCATCTTTGAGTAACGAGCTAGTCTAGTAGAGGCTTAGTAGGGACACTGTGTTTTGTCTATGTATCCACACATGTATTAAGTTTCCGGTTAATACAATTTTAGCATGAATAATAAACATTTATCATGATATAAGGAAATATAAAATAACAACTTTATTATTGCCTCTAGAGCATATTTCCTTCAGAATCTAGCTCAGAAGGGATGGACCATTTCTTCGAGCTGCTGTTTTATGTACATTAAATCCCATATGTCGGGCTTTCCTGAGTTACTTGGAGAGTACTCGACATGGGGGCAGGGTCGGAAAAAACTTTGCGTCCCAGCGGACTGCGTATCCAGAGCTTTAGCGGCGGTGTCCTGCGTCGTCGCGATGTCCGGCGCACCATGTTCAGAATTCGGATTGTCAATCGGATATTGTTGTGCTGACTCAAGGTCGTGCTTTGAATTAAGGCTTGGTTCCGGGCTCTCCTCGGGAAGAACATCGGGCTCCGGGCTAGAAGCCTGGATGGGATGATAGAAAGCCCGGACATAGTTTGTTTTTAACTTTGGTGGCTGTGAGCCTTCGGCCACGTCCTTGATGGTGGTGACGAGGTGTGTGATAGATGGGATGTGAATTTCCCTGTCATCGGGTTTGATCCCGATCTGATCGTAGACCGATGATTCGTCGTCCGAGATTCCCATGGCCTAAATCTGGTCTAGTAGATCATTGAAGGATGAAAGGTCTGCTGGATCCATACTCTCCGAATATTCGGCGTTGGCCCACAGTATAACCCCTCCGAGGACGTTCGAGGTCGCACTCAGGCTGTATTCGATCGAAGCTAGTTTGGTTGAGATGGCAGAGTCGGGCTTTAAGGCTGGGCTGCCGGTGACATCCGCCCTGTTGAGGATATAAACCTTAGAGTCACCCGCCCGGAGGGGCCGGGTTATTCATAATGGTCATCGCCTGAAGCCCGGCGCCAAGCTTGAAGACGGCGGGCCAAAGATGGGCTTAAGACCCGGAGATGGCTTAAGACCCGTAGTTACAACCGCCATTATGGTAGAACTTGTAGTGTAAGGCAAGAATAGTTGAGAGTCCGAGCCGGACACTCTTATGAGCCGGCCGGGACTCTGAGAGCTGCTGGGCGTCAACCTCTCTATATAAAGGGATGACCAGGCGACAGTTTAGGGACAGGTAAGATCTCATCGAGAGCCAGGCATAGCAATCAAGCTCCCTGGCCATCGAAATCATAAGCAATACCACCTCAACTGGACGTAGGCGTTTACCCCTTCCAGCTTCCTAGTTGCGATGGCTCCACGACTAAGTCCTAGCTCAAGGACATCTGCCGTGACAATTCCACGACAGTTGGCGCCCACCGTGGGGCCAGCGCACGGTGGATTTGAGTTCTTGAAGGGCAGCTTCGAAGGGCTCAAGGGATACGCTGTGGGCCGGATGACCAAGAGTCATCGCGGCAAGCTATACATCGACGATGCAAACTGGGGCCCCGACGCCGGCTCAGTTGAGTACGGGTACCGGGTCCCCTTCGGCGGAATTCACGTCTTCATTGGCAAGATTGGTGAGCCGGGCCCTGAGCCGGATCTCTGTGCCGATCTCATCGAGACGGCTCAGCTCGCATGACCCGCCCGGGCCCTGCCTGCCTTGAAGCATGTTTTTGTGGGATGTGTTCATGGAGGACTCTCTAAAGGGTCTGGATCTAGTGATGAGACGACCGCCGGCTCTGACGGCGAGTCGGCTACGGATGAGTCAAACTCGTTGTATCAACTTCAAGATGGCAGGCTCAGGGGTTGTTCTGACGGCGACAGTATTCCGGACCCGTTTGAGCCGCCGAGCCGGGTTGGAATCTTCATGGCCGGTGCGCAGCCTGTTCAAAACCCTGCGGCCGGGTCAGGAAACCCGGTGCCCTCGCCGGCTCAGGTGCTGATGGATCTCACGGACAAGATGACGGCCCTGTTGACCGCCACGGTTGACCCGGCGGATCAAGCTCAGCATGACGCGGAGGTGGCGCAATTAAAGCTAGATCTAGTGAAGGCCAAAGAGGATCTGGCGGCGGAAGGGATCAGGATGGCTGCGGAGAGGGCGGCTCTCGACGCCCAGACTCAGTTGATTCAGGCGCAGTCCTTCCGGCTGACGATGGATCAGAATGCGTCCAATGAGGTCATGAGAAGGAGGCATCAAAAGGCCCAGTTTCGACTCCCTCCGGTCTACGATCCTCGAAACCTCTTCAACACGCCAGGTGTAGGGTCTAGTAACCCGCCGGGGGTCATAGTGCCCGGGGCTGGGACTCCTATTCAGCCACAAGTGATGGGGCCTCCCCGGGTGAACCCTGCCCCGCCTCAGTATGTGCCAATACCACCGGGTCATTATGCTAACCCACTGGAAAACATGGTCGCCGCAGCAGCACGGCTGGCGGCTCTCCCAATAGACGGCGACTCTCCAATGGCTGTTGAAACCCGCCGAGTCAGAGAACTCCTTCAGACAGCGCAGGCGCAGCAAGAGGCGTACTCTTACAGCCGGGATAGGATACATTCAACCCCTAGTCCGGGCCGGAGCCCGAGTTATAGCAGACACATGGTTTCAGCGACCGGCTCAAGTAATGTCCGACGCCATGACCTGCCCCCTGGCCATGGCCCGGCTCATAACGGGGCCTTTCACGCAACAGACCAAGACAGAGCGCGGCAAGAGGCGGAGCAGGTGCCTCAGTTGACGGCTTACCAGACTCCCCCGGCTTATCCGACGACTTCCGTCGACGTGGGTATCCCTATGAGGACCGGAGGTGTCCCTTGTTTAGTGTCGGCTCTCCGCAATGAACGTCTACACAAGGACTTCAAAGGGCCTAGGAAAGTGCCTAATTACACGGCTGATCTACAACCCGGAGCCTGGATCGAGAGTTACGAGATGGCCATGGAATTGCTGGAGGTCAGTGAAGCGGCAATGGCCAAGTACTTCACCATGATGTTAGATGGGACTGCCCGCACTTGGTTGAAAGGGCTACCACCGAATTCCATTGGGTATTGGGCTGAGCTGAAAGCCCGGTTCATCCAAAACTTCAAAGATACCTGTAGGCAGTCTATGTCAATTGTGGATTTGACTAACTGTAAACAGCAGGAGGGTGAGTCTACGACACATTGGGTTCGCCGAGTCAAAGAGATCATACATTCATCGTATAAGATGGATGCCGGCTCTGCAGTCTTAATGTTGGAGCAGAATTGTCGTTTCCTGCCCCTGAAGATGAAACTCGGGCGGCTTAAGCGCGACTGCAATGATATGGGCACGTTGATGGCGGCCCTCGTCAAGTACGCCGATTCTGATAGTACCAAGGACCCCGCTTCAGATGATGAAAGGACAGGGAAGGGAAAGAAGAACGGCAATGGCAAGGGTCCTCAGCATAACCCGGGGAACCAAGGAGGTGGCAAGCGTAAGGCCGACGCCAGCCTAGAGTTCGTGGCCAATGCCAGCTCACAGGGTAATAACCAGCGACGCAAGGGGAGGCCACCTCCCCGAGCCGGCGGGTCAGGCCCGACGCTGGAGCAGCTGTTGAACGAGCCTTGCCCAAGGCATGGCTCTAGGGAGAAGCCAGCTACTCATCTATGGAAGGATTGCGCAATCATGAAGGCCTTTAAGAATTCCAATGGCTTTAATGGCAACAATGGCCCGGGCGGCGGCTCAGGCGCGGGCGGTTTTCATGGCCCGGGCGGCGGCTCAAATTCTAATGCACAGAACGGTCAAGGGGGCTTTAAGCAGCAGTCTGGCCAGGGTCATCAACAGCAGCAGGGGGTTATCAGACCAATCCGAAGCAGCTTAACGGTGGACAGTATCATGTATTTACTACCAGTCTGTGTAAGCGAGATCAGAAGCTTCATAAGAGGGCTGTGAATGCTGTTTAGCCGGCGGTTCCACGCTATTTAAGATGGTCTGAGCAGCCTATTGTGTGGAGTAGGGAGGATCACCCTCCCCGGGTTGATAATCCGGGTCACTTGGCCCTGGTGGTGGCTCCTCGGGTGGGAGGTTATAAGTTCACTAAGGTACTCATGGATGGAGGCAGCAGCATCAACATCCTCTATCATGAGACTTTCCGTCGTATGGGGTTGATTGATAAGAACCTCAGCCAGTCCAATACTATTTTCCATGGCGTGGTGCCGGGTAAGTCGGCTTATCCAGTTGGTAAGATCGAGTTGGAAGTGGCCTTTGGAGACAAGTACAACTACAGAGTGGAAAAATTGACCTTTGAGGTGGTCAAGATAAGGAGTCCGTATCATGCCATATTCGGGTGGCCGGCTTACGCCAAGTTCATGGCACGGCCGTGTTACGTGTATTTACAGCTCAAAATGCCGGGTCACAATGGGACCATTACGGTTCATGGCAGCCGCAAGGTGGCCTTGGAGTGTGAGGAAGGCGATGCGGCTTATGCAGAATCTGTTTGTGCAACAGAGGAGTTGAAATTTTACAAGGACAATGTTGACCCAACAGATATGACCTCTCTGAAAAAGCCGACTACGGAGCATGAGCCGGCAATGAAATTTAAGTCGGCTAATGAGACTAAACTTGTTGATTTCGTTCCAGGTGATTCATCTCAGCAGTTTAGCATCAGTGCCAATCTGGATCCAAAATAGGAAAGCGCGCTCATCGAGTTCATCCGTGAGAATAGGGACATTTTTGCATGGAAACCTTCTGACATGCCAGGTGTACCTAGAGAACTCGCTGAGCACACTCTCAATGTTGATCCGAAATTTAAGCCGGTCAGGCAATTCCTTCGGCGGTTTAATGAGGAGAGGCAGAAAGCCATTGGTGAAGAGGTGGCCCGGCTCTTGGCGGCCGGGTTTATTGTTGAAGTTTTTCACCCAGAGTGGTTAGCTAACCCGGTGCTTGTGCTCAAGAAGAATGGCACCTGGCGGATGTGTGTGGACTACACGGACTTAAACAAGGCATGTCCGGCTGATCCTTTTGCCCTTCCCCGTATTGATCAAATCATTGATGCTACGGCGGGTTGCGAGTGCTTAAGTTTCTTGGATGCTTATTCTGGATACCATTAGATTCAAATGGCAGTTAAGGACCAGGAGAAGACGGCGTTTATCACTCCCTTTGGAGCCTTCTGCTATGTTTCTATGCCCTTTGGACTCAAGAGTGCACAGGCGACTTATCAGCGTTGCGTGCAGAACTGTCTTCATAACCAGATTGGGCGCAACGTTCATGCCTACGTGGATGATATTGTGGTTAAATCCAGAGAGAAGGAAACCTTGATAGATGATCTGAGAGAAACCTTTGATAATCTCCGGGTCTATAAGATGATGCTTAACCCGGCCAAGTGTGTTTTTGCTGTTCCTGCAGGCAAGCTCTTGGGTTTCCTGGTTTCTAACAGAGACATTGAAGCTAACCCGGAGAAGATCAAGGCAATCACCTCTCTGGCTAAGCCGGTGTGCATAAACGATGTCCAGCGCCTGGCGGGTCGTATTGCTGCTTTAAGCCGGTTTATAAGCCGTTTGGGTGAGAAGGCCATGCCATTGTACCAGTTGATGAAGAAAACTGATGACTTTGTCTGTCATGATGCTGCTAATACTGCTTTTGAGGATTTGAAGAGACAGCTGGCAGAGCCCCCAGTCCTTGCTGCTCCGGTTGACAAGGAGCCCTTATTGCTGTATGTAGCTGCTAACACATGGGCTGTCAGTGTGGCTGTGGTGGTGGAGCGCACGGAAGAGGGTAAGGAGCATCCGGTTCAGCGACCGGTTTATTATGTCAGCGAAGTGCTCATAGAGTCCAAGCAGCGGTATCCACATTGGCAGAAGCTTGTTTATGGTGTATTCATGGCAAGCCGGAAGCTTAAGCACTATTTTCAGGGTCACCCTATCACTGTGGTTAGTTCTGCCCCCCTTGGAGATATCATCCAAAACAAAGAGGCTACAGGGAGAGTGGCTAAGTGGGCTATAGAACTTGGGCCTCATGGTCTAAAATATGTGCCACGCACTGCTGTTAAATCTCAAGCTTTGGTGGATTTCATCAACGATTGGACAGAGCTACAAGTGCCCGAGGAAAAGCCAGATAATACATATTGGACTATTCACTTCGATGGGTCCAGGCAATTGGAGGGCTCGGGGGCTGGAGTTGTATTGGCTTCCCCTAAAGGTGACAAGTTTCACTATGTGCTACGGTTGATGTTTCCTTGCACTAACAATGTGGCTGAGTACGAGGCCTTGCTCCATGGTCTTCAGATGGCTAAGGAGATGAGCCTGAGCCGGGTAAGGTGCTTCGGCGACTCAGACTTAGTGGCTCAACAAGTATCAGGCAAGTGGGATTCCAAGGACCCTCTCATGGCGGCTTATCGCCGTGAAGTTGATGCCATTGCTGGACACTTTCAGGGTTACCAAGTAGAGCACATCGATCGCAGGAAGAATGAGGCGGCTGATGCTTTAAGCCGACTGGGCTCTCAGCGAAAGCCGGTGCCGCCTAATACTTTCCTGGACGTCTTGCATAACCCTTCTGTTAAGTTGCCTACAGAGGAAGATTTGGCCGTCCCTGACCCGGAGGCACAATTGGTGGCGGCTCTCCACATCATCCCGGACTGGACAGTGCCCAATCTGGCTTACATGACCCGGGGAGACTTCCCTGAGGATGAAACTTTGGCTAGACAAATAACCCGGCGGTCTAAGTCCATGGTTGTTATCAATGGTGAGCTGCATCGACGCAGTGTTACGGGAGCGTTCCAGCGTTGTGTTTCCCCTGAGGAAGGTCAAGAAATCTTGCGTGAGATTCACGAAGGGGATTGTGGCCATCATGCCGGCTCAAAATCTCTTGTGGCCAAGGCTTTTCGTCATGGTTTTTATTGGCTGATGGCTCATGCTGATGCGGAGGACTTGGTCAGTAAATGTGATGGTTGCCAGAGGTTCTCGCGACGGGCTCATGTGCCGGCTCAGGAGCCGAGGATGATCCCAATTACTTGGCCATTTGCGGTCTGGGGGCTTGATATGGTTGGGCCTTTTAAAAGGTCCAAGGATAAGAAGACTCACCTTTTGGTGGCATTTGACAAGTTCACAAAGTGGGTTGAAGCAGAGCCAGTTAATAAGTGTGACGCAGCCACGGCGGTTCAGTTCATGAAAAGGGTGATATTTCGCTTTGGCTTTCCACACAGCATTATAACTGACAATGGTACCAATCTGTCTAAGGGCGCTATGGAGGAGTTTTGTCAACGAGAGCATATTCGACTTGATGTTTCTTCAGTGGCTCACCCTCAATCCAATGGTCAAGCTGAGAGAGCTAATCAAGAGATCTTGAAGGGCATCAAACCCCGGCTTTTGGTCCCTTTGCAACGGACGCCGGGTTGTTGGGTGGAGGAGCTACCCTCCATGTTATGGAGCATCAATACTACTCCTAACAGGTCTACGGGTTACACGCCTTTCTTCATGGTTTATGGAGCGGAAGCAGTCCTCCCCAGTGACATCCGTCATGACTCGCCTCGAGTGGCGGCTTATGTTGAGGTGGATAATGAGCGGGCGCGCCAAGATGCTCTTGACTTGTTGGACGAACAGCGTGATGTGGCAGCAGCTCGCTCGGCGATTTACCAACAAGACCTGCGCCATTATCACAGCCACCGGGTTAAGTCCCGGGTCTTCTAGGAAGGTGATCTGGTGCTCCGGCTCATCCATGACCAGACAGATGCACATAAGTTATCCCCGCCTTGGGAAGGGCCCTTTGTGGTCAGCAAGAACTTGCACAACGGGTCATACTACCTTATCGACGTTCGGGAGCACAAGGATTCACGTAAGTCGGAGGAAGAGACCCGTCGGCCGTGGAACATAGCTCAGCTTCGGCCTTATTACACTTGAGCCACCGGCTCTCATAATGTACATATTTCTATAGCCATGTATATATTATGATAAATAATAAAGCAGGACCTCTGTCCTTTTCTCCTCCAAAGGTAAACGTGTTATTTCCATTACAACATCACATGGTCGCTTGGAGGTGGATCCGGCTTATGATCGTATTCGAATCTAGCCGTAAACAATATGATCATTTGGGGGCTTCCTGTTCAAACATAGGTCGTATTCGAACCAAAGAGAACATAGCTGTCAATACCCACTTGATTGGCAAATTGCCGAGCTCATCGGGGAGTTTTCTTTGATCATATTTGAATCATAGCTCAACCCCCTTTGGGAACCGACGTGGATCGTATTCGAATCAGCGTGTTAAACAACTCTTAAGGTCATTTGGGGGCTTCCTATTCAAACATGGGTCGTATTCGAACCAAAGAGAACATAGCTGTCGGTACCCTCTTGATCGGCATCGCCAAAGCCACTGGGGCTATATGATCGCATTCGAATCTTAGCTTAACCCCTTTGGGACGGTTCTCTGGTCATATTGAAAAAGGTGATATTTCGCTTTGGTTTTCCACACAACATTATAACTGACAACGGCACCAATCTATCTAAGGGTGCTATGGAGGAGTTTTGTCAACGAGAGCATATTCGACTTGATGTTTCATCAGTGGCTCATCCTCAATCCAATGGTCAAGCTGAGAGAGCTAATCAGGAGATTCTGAAGGGCATCAAGCCCCGGCTTTTAGTCCCTTTGCAACGGACGCCGGGTTGTTGGGTGGAGGAGTTACCCTCCGTGTTATGGAGCATCAATACTACTCCTAACAGGTCTACGGGTTACACGCCCTTCTTCATGGTTTATGGAGCGGAAGCAGTCCTCCCCAGTGACATCCGTCATGACTCGCCTCGAGTGGCGGCTTATGTTGAGGCGGATAATGAACAGGCACGCCAAGATGCTCTTGACTTGTTGGACGAGCAGCGTGATGTGGCAGCAGCTCGATCCGCGATTTACCAACAAGACCTGCGCCATTATCACAGTCGCCGGGTTAAGTCCCGGGTCTTCCGGGAAGGTGATCTGGTGCTCCGGCTCATCCAAGGTCAAACAGATGCGCACAAGCTTTCCCCACCTTGGGAAGGACCCTTTGTGGTCAGCAAGAATTTGCACAATGGGTCATATTACCTCATTGACATTCCGGAGCACAAAGATTCACGCAAGTCGCCGGAGGAGACCCGTCGGCCGTGGAGCATAGCTCAGCTTCGGCCTAATTACACTTGAGCCACCGGCTCTCATAATGTACATATTTCTATAAGCCATGTATATATTAGGATAAGCAATAAAGCAGGACCTCTGTCCTTTTCCTCCTCCAAAGGTAAATGTGTTGTTTCCATTACAAGATCCCATGGTAACTTGGAGGTGGATCCGGCTTATGATCGTATTCGAATCTAGCCGTACGCAATATAATCACTTGGGGGCTTCCTGTTCAAACATAGGTCGTATTCGAACCAAAGAGAACATAGCTATCGATACTCATTTGATTGGCAAAGTGCCGAGCTCATTGGGGAGTTTTCTTTGATCATATTTGAATCATAGCTCAACCCCCTTTGGGAACCGACGTGGATCGTATTCGAATCAGCGTCGTTAAACAACTCTTAAGATCATTTGGGGGCTTCCTGTTGAAACATGGGTCGTATTCGAACCAAAGAGAACATAGTTGTCGGTACCCTCTTGATCGGCATCGCCAAACCCACTAGGGGCTATATGATCGTATTCGAATCTTACCTTAACCCCTTTGGGACGGGTCTCTAGTCGTATTCGAACCGGAAGCCCCTGAGTTTTGATTTTCTGATTTACAACAAGTTCTTCTAGTGGTATCAACAGTGTGCACGGCGGTTCTTGTCCCCCCGGCTTAACTTTGATTCACAGTGCTAGTCGCACACAATCAGCATTATCAAGACTGGTAAACCGGAGTTGAGGTACCAACCTTATTATCCGGGTTATATAAACCGGAAGCGTACTTGAAGGCCTATAAGTGTGTTATTACGGTTATATCAAGGACATAATTGAGGACCAATCTTTCGTGACTTAGATTCATATTCCGGGTTATATGCATGAGACTATGATTCTCAGTGCGGTAAGCCGCCTGGAGACTTGTGATTTGTTTTTCTATGCAGGATAGTTAGAGATAACTATTTGAGCTTAAGGAAAAGGAATGATCAATTATGACCCGGAGGAATATAAGGAAGCAACTTCAATGGAATTAAGCATTCAACACATGCACGATGGCATGACAAAGTTAAAATGTTGGTCCTACTCTATTACAAGACTCCCCGAGTCCAAAATGGTGAAGCATTGTTTAACAAGCCGCCTAAAGAGTCAAGATGCTTGCCGGGTCGAAGCTTCCGGCTCATCCCTCTCCGCCCCTCCGGCTGTTCCCAAGACCTGGAAGGTTGACGATTTCCAGTCAATGCCGCTCAAAGCTTCAAAGTGAGCTTCCTCGTCAATTAACCCGGCCGGGTCAATTTCCGTGGCAAAGGTATGCTTATGAGTCGGCGGGACTAAGCTGATGGCTTCAGAACGCGGAGTGGGGATCCTCTGATTCTCTGCATCGTAGCCCGGCTGGTATTTGGTCAGATCCGTGTCATTTCCAATCAGGATGGCCACCGGGCGCACGATCTTCACACAGGCAGCAAAGTCCTTTTGGTCGAAAGGGGTGCCGTCTTCCTTCAAGCTGGGGTAACCAAGTGCAATGTCTGCCGGGTCTAGCTCCGGAAGGAAGGCCTTGGCCCGGCTTAGAGCAGCTATGGCTCCGGCTCTTGCAGAGGCCCGTCGCAGCTGTTGGACACGCTGAGGAAGAATGGCAAGCCGGCGAAGAACTTCCGCCAGGTGAGTCGGAACCTCATTGGATAGGGCCACCATGGCCAAAGCGCGCTGTGACCCAGTGTAGAGTTGCTCCACCAGGGTGTACACGGCCTTCAGCTTGGTCAGCACGTTCTGATTGAGGTTGGCGCTTCTGGGGCCTGTTTAACAGAGTAAGATAAGCCGCTGGAAAGGATGGGAGTTATGAGACATAAAGATTATAAACTTGAAGAAAGCCGGTGGAATGACTTACCGAAGATTGCGGCGACCATCTGTGACACGTGGCGCTT
Organism: Aegilops tauschii subsp. strangulata; assembly: GCF_002575655.3. NCBI lineage: Eukaryota > Viridiplantae > Streptophyta > Magnoliopsida > Poales > Poaceae > Aegilops > Aegilops tauschii. The sequence continues at coordinate 582,139,384 of NC_053036.3, forward strand.
TAAGCCGGAGAGTTCGGCGGTTCCCTCCGTTAGAGCCTTCTCCGCCTGTTCGGCCCGGCTCACCAGAGTAGCCTTCTCTTCGGCCCAAGTCTTTCTTTCAGCTTCAAAGTTCTTCTTCAGCTTCTCTTGAGCAGCAATACTGGACTCAAATTTGGCGTTGGCCTTCTGGGTCTCAGTTTCCTGCGTCCTCAGGCGGTTCTTCAGATCAGAGATATCAGCCTCAAACTTCCTGCAAGCAACCTGCACAATTTCCGGGTTATAGTATGAACAGTTATTATGCAATTTTAAAGTCCCAAGCGCTTTCCAAGCAAAGACACTTGGCACTTGGGGGCTAATGCATGTCAAAAGTCTCTATCTACAAATTACCGGTTCATGGAAGTAAGCCGGAAGTTAAGTCTACAACATATTCTATCATAAGTAGTAGACTTGGGGGCTAGAGTATGGTAAAGAGGACTATGCAGTAGAGTGGTACCTCAGACTTCTGCTGTATCTGCTTCACCATGTCAATCTCCAAGTCTCGGCTGCTGTGCACTGGATTGACATAGCCGGAGATGATCTCTCCAATGCTCAGGCTGGCGTAGTTGGTGATGTCCAGCTTGGCCCGGCGGCGCTCTAGCAACTCTTCCTGCGCAGAACACTTAGCCAGTGCAGTGGGTCTCCCTGGCTCGACAAACTCCGTCCGGGTGATTACCACGTCCGGGTCATCGGCCGGCTGAGCCGGGCTGGAGATGTCCGGGTTGGTGGAAGTCTCCATGGCCGTCTCGTCGGTTGGAGTGGCGGCTTCAGGAGCAGAGGCGGATAGCGGGTCTTGGGCTGAAACCTCCGGCTCAGGCAAGACCGGCTCGTCGACCGGCTTATTCTTCTTCGCTCTCTTACTGAGCTTTGCTTGGGCACTGAAAAAACAAAGGGTTAGCACAAGAGTATGAGTAAAGATAAGCACGACAAGAGATGATCGTCATTACCCGGGTACGGTCTTGAAAGCCGGCAGGTTCGATTGCATCGAGTCACCAGAGGAAGGTGAAGTTTCCTGATAATTTGAATCAAAAGAATTGAGCGGTTGACGTATAACACCCGCCAAAGGATGAAAAGGATATAAGTTGGAGATAACCTCGGTCCGGCGCTTCCTTGACGCCTTAGGTAAACCGGAGGAGAGGTCAGCATCCTTGTTGGTCCGGGTGTGCCGCCGGCTCTCATGAATCTGTCGCTTCAAAAGAAATTGAGGATCTTGATAAGCTAAAGGATGTGAAAATCTTACTTTCCGGGTTACTCTTCGGACTTTCAGCCTTGGCAAGGGCTCCGAGTCGGAGGAAAGTGTCATTACCTCTTCGGTCACCTGGTTACTTGCTCCGGTGTCATCCTGCTGATGATCAGTATCAATAAGCTGGACAGGAATAAACAAGAAATACAACGAGGCTTTACAGGTTCAGGGGTTACCTCTGACTCGGAGCTGTCACTTAGTTGAAGCAGCTCTGAGGCAGTAGGCCTGCTTCCCTTCTTGTGGGGAGCGGCTCTCCTGGCGGCTCTCTTAGCCTTCCTGGCCTTCTTGGCCGCCTCATGGTCATACTTGACCTTCCAGAATTTATCATCAGCCTGAAAAATACAATGAAGATTTCTTAAGGTTCAGATGAAAACTATCTAAAGGAGAAAATAAGATGTTCAGGTCAGCGGCTTACCGCTGGGGCCGGGTTGGTCTTGCAGAAGGGGCTTAAGCCGGTCCTCCCGCAGTCTGCCAAGCTCTCATTCAAGAGGGCCTTGGTCATATCTTCAACAATGTCTTCAGGAAGATCGTTGCGGCTATGTCGCAGGGGGTCATCTTTCCGGCCCGTGTAATCACACATTAAGCCGGGGCGGCGGCTCAAGGGGATCACCCACCACGAGATCCAAACCCAGACCAGATCAATTCTGTTGAGGCCGTTGCCCAGGAGATCCTTGATCTTGTTGATGGTGGGGATCAGAGGTTGACGCTCCGCCTGAGATAGTTTGTCGGGCAGAGGGTGGTTTGGTTCCAGACGCACGGCACGAAAGCCGGGCAGAGGGCTCTCGTCAGCCGGAGACGTGTCCTGGAAGTAAAACCACGTCTGGTTCCAGTCCTTTGGATGGCTGGGCGGCTCAGCGTAAGGAAAGAGGCAGTCCCTCCGGCGTTGAATGGAGATTCCACCAAGTTCCAGGCTCGGTCCGTTGGCGCACTCATTCTGGCGGTTCAAATAGAATAGCTCTCTAAAGAGCAGAAGGCTAGGCTCTTCTCCAAGGTAGACTTCACAGAATACTTGGAAGTTGCATATGTTTGACATGGAATTGGGTCCTATGTCTTGTGGCCGCAGATCAAAGAAACTCAGCACATCTCTAAAGAACTTTGAGCCGGGCGGTG